>NC_056522.1:265487119-265672821 GCF_019175285.1 Sceloporus undulatus
TATTATTATTATTATTATTATTATTATTATTATTATTATTATTATTATTATTATTAACTGAAAGAGAGAAGGTGGTAACATGGCCTTTTGTAGACTTGAGTCTACTTCCTCAGTTGCATGTTTGTTTGTTTGTTTTTTAATTGTCAAGCCGCTTTGATTCCCAATCTGGGAAAAAGGAGGGATGGTGATGATGACTGATGATGATGATGATGACAACTAGGAAAAGGGTACTCCAGCTCAAGTAATATTCTATTTAAATTTTAGAATGCCTGCAACAGAAGTAATACGCTAGGCTAATTCTCTGAGGGGGGTGGGTGGGGTGGGAAATTCAGGCTATTTGTATTCTGAACATTTCAATGATCAACAGGTTGACAACCAGAAGCATAACTATATAGCCAGTCAACCTGCCAAATGATAATTGGTAAAGTAAGTTTAACTCACTTAATCCTCAAACCATATGGGAAAATGGATGAGAAACTTGCCCTGAATTACTTGTTGGAAACATATATAAAATTAGAATCAGCCAATCATTTAGGAAGTCTGGTTGTTGGACTTATTAACAAAGGCGCTCCTTCTTGACTATATAATTTTGGAAGAGATGTTTATATTAATTTTCAGAAGCCTTCGGCATTTCTAAAAGATTTCACCAATACTGTATGTTTGTTTCGTTATTGGCAAGTTATTGACTGTGAACTACACCCTCATATTTTTCCTCAAGTGGGAGGCTAGATAGTCTCCACTCTGAGGAGAGAAGATTTTAGGATGTGGAGAGCAGATAGTTGGGCTCTACTGTTGAAAGCAGCAGCAGCCCCACACTCTTCCCCGGATGGGTATAAGGCAGTGTTTCCCAAACTTTGGTCCGCCAGATGGTTTGGACTTCCGTTCCCAGAATTCCTCATAGATGATAAACTGGGTAGGGTTTCTGAGAATTGAAGTCCTAAGCATCTTGAGTACCAAAGTTTAGGAAACACTGGTATAAAGAAATGTGAGTACAGGGCAGGGGTACAGCTATGGAGGGGACACAATCAGGGCATTGCCTCTCATTAGAATTCTGCCCCGCAAATGAAATTTTTGTTCAGTCCTCAAAGTTCTAGCACTGTAGAGAAAGAGACGCTGAAAATCCTTCCTAACTGGAACTGTTATATTTGTGTTATACACTTGAGTAATTTTGCCTGTTCCTTTTCTTTCAGTGTTTAAACTGTACAGGCATACTTCAATTAACAAAGTCTCTGATATTGAAGCTCATTTTTAAAAATCTTTTTAAGCATGCCAAGCCTCCCTCCTTTCCTCTTCATCTGTCTAGTGGGGATTTTTAAAGCAGCATCAACATTAGGAAGATGGTGAAGGATGGCCAGAGAAATAGACAGGGGCCAGATGGAAATGGGCAGACCAGACAGTCAGAAATTGATCTTTTTTTTATGTCAGTGGCCTGAGAGTAAAAGGTTCTCCATTCCTTAAAAACAGAGTGGGTGGTAAAATAAAAAAAGCTTTAAAGCTGCATAAATGACTGACACTATACCAAGAAACTGATTCATTACATATGCTGTAGTGACTGACAGATGAAAACTTTTTACATCTTAACAGAACATATAGTTTTACTCAGACAGAAGAAATGTGTTTTTATAAAAATCTGAAACATTAAACTGAAAAAGATATAATCTTCAGTAGTGAAAAGCAAGAAAGGGCTGCCTGGTACCTACCTTAACATCTTCCAAGCCCTAGGACTTTCATATCATATTATGGTTTTACACTGCTTTAGCTCTATGGATTTTCTTCCTCTGCCCCCAGCTTTATTGATTTATAGCTGCAAAGTTTTTTCTTTGTTTTATAGTGATTTGTAATTTTTAAACAATGTTTTTCAGACTTTATGATGCTATTTTGTTGTTGCAGGCATAGTATTTTGCTGTTGTTTTTGTTGTGTACTTTCAAGTCATTTCTGACTTATGGCAATTCAAAGGTGAACCTATTGAAAGGTTTTCTGGGACTGAGTGTGTTTCATTCACTCAAGGTCACCCATTGGATATCCATGGAAGAACAGCTAACAAACCCTGATCTCCAGAGTCACAGTCCAACACTCAAACCACTGTACCACATTGGCTTTCTGTTGTTGCTTACTGCTGCTTATTCTAACCTCTCTAGGTCACCCAAGAAACTTTGGTAGTAAAGTGGCTCTATCTATCTATCATCTATCTATCTATCTATCTATCTATCTATCTATCTATTGTCCGCCTTCTGTATTGGTGGGGGTTTGGTTCTGGTCCTAAAAATTGCAAAACTTTAAGTCCCATTATCATCAATGGTTACATTGACACCACTGGATGCATACGCTGCCATTAACAATAGTGTGATGGGGCCATCCAATGATGCTCCACTCCATGGATAGCTAACCCACTAATATGGAGGGTCGATTGTATGTATGTATGTATGTGTCTGCAAAACTGTTCATATTTGCACTGTATGCATTTTACAAAGAATAAAGGGCTAAAGATAAGAAAGTGTAGGAAAGGAGCTGCACTATAGAGGTGATACAAATTAGATCACAAAAAATGCTAAATTTTATGTCAACGTGCTAACTGCTATAAAATGATAAGTTTCAAACTAAGAATGTGTAAGTGGAAGGAAAGAATGAAGAGATGTGAAGGTATGTAGGAGTTTATGTTGTTATTTTGTTATGTTGTTGTAGGAGTGAAGACTTCAACGAAGTTCTGCATAGAGGAATGCTTAATGACTGACAACTCAAGGACTATGGTTTCTGCAATACAACTAAAGAAACTATGGAATTAAAGGACTAAATTTAAAGGACTGAACTAAATTTGTCATGGACACACATAAGAAAAACAGACTATATCAGCATTGCATATGTACCGAATACATGTTGCTCTGCTATTGCTACCTATGAAGGAAATATACTCTTCAAATCTGGTATAAGAAGTCTGCTTCAGCACATACCGTATATACTCTACTATAAGTCGAAAAATTTATGCCCCAAAATGGACTCCAAAATCATGAGTAGACTTATAGATGGGGCAATGAGTTTATGCTTATAAATTTCCTGAAATAATAAGTGCCCACCTTCCTCTGTAGCCTTGTAATGGCTCCCTGTTTGAAGCCCCGGTGCCCGCTCTCCTCCTCTCTCCCTGTGTGTGTGTGTGTTTTCCCTCTCAGCCTTCCCTCACAGCCAGAGCTAACAAGCTGCTGCTGAGTCAAAGGACACAAACACATTGTATGCCCTGGCTTGTCCCCCCGTTTGCCTGGAAATCCTGGGGTTGAAAGGCAAAGAGAGAGAAAGGCCTGTCCTCCTTTTTTGCAAGCCCTGATCCTTGGGGGTCCTTGGGGTGAAGAGCAGAGAAAGAGTGGGGTCCGTCCTCCTTTTATGCAAGCCCTGATCCTTGGGAGTCCTTGGGGTGGAGAGCAGAGAAAGAGTGGGGTCTGTCCTCTTTTTTTTTTTTTTGCAAGCCCTGATCCTTGGGATTCCTTGGGGTGGAGGGCAGAGAAAGAGTGGGGGGCTCTGTCCTCCTTTTTTGCAAGCTATGAGCCTTGGGAGTCCTGGGATGAAAGGCAGAGAAAGAGTGGGGTCTGTCCTCCTTTTTTGTAAAGGGAAGAGTGTTTGTGTGTGCCGAGGTTTGTTTCCCCTTTTCCATGCCGAGACTGATGCTTGGGAGATGTCCAGAGAGGGAGATATAGGGAGGGAAGTGGTGCTTTGTTTCCCCTTTAAATCTTTTTTAACAGCCTCCAGTGTTTTACCCTCGACTTATCCATGGGTCATATCAAAATCCATGATTTTGGATCCAAAAACTGCCCTCAACTTATACATGATGTCGACTTATACATGAGTATATATGGTAGGTTTGTAGGTGAATCTGCTGTGTAACTCAAACCATCCCCTGTGTAACTTAAAGTACTTGTACAAACAAATGGATGTACACTGAATACTACAACTGTTTTTATAAATGAAGAGACAAGCCATTTAAGATGCTTGCTTTTTCTAGTCCACGCAATGTCTGACTCTGTTCATGACTTTCCCTTGCCAAGATGGCTATGCAGGCCATATTGAACTGTTAATACCTGTACTACTTTCAAATAAAGAATGGGTTCATATTAAGAACTGATTACGATTAGTGGGACATGAATGGATGTTTGGACATTACTCTCTTCCCTAGTGCAAAAAGGTCACCGACAACCAATCTGCCTTAACATTAGAACTCTGCCTACAAAGAGGTCTGTGACCTCACTGGAATGGAGACATATTGGATTGCAAAAGTGGCGTCTCTGTTGAGGTGCAAATGGACTTTACATTTCCTGGAGCTTGAAAATCTCCCTATTGCTGTATGGCCAGGGGGAGGAGAAGCCTGCCTGAAAAAGATGTCCTCCCCTCATAACATCTTTACTAAGGCGTGAAACAACATGCAGGCATCTGACTACCATCTCCAATTGTTTTTTGTCCTTCTCCTGTTTGGTTTGTAACATCTTGTCTGAGGAAGAAGCCCATGGACCTCCGAAAGCTTTCAACAAGTATACTGTGCATTTTGGTTGGCCAATAAAGATATCACTAATGGATTTTTGTTTGTATTTATTAAATGGCCAACACAGCTATCTCTGCATGTTTATTATAACTATGAGTTATTTTTTTAAAAAAAACGGTATCCAGTAAAAAGGTAAGAGAAAAGGACATGACAGATAAAAAGAAGTGCAGCTTCATACAGTGTCTAGTTAAATGGTGGAACTTCGTCCGAAAATACAGTGACAAATGCCAACTTGGGCACCTTTAACAGAGCATGGATATGAGTTATGATGGCTATATAGTTTTTCCACTTCCACAATCCATATTCCTGGATTGTTGCTGTTACACCGATGTCCTGCTTTTCAGACTTCTCAAAGAGAACTACCTGGACACTGTTGGGATAGAATGCTGGACTAGACAGGACTTTGGTTTAATATGGTATTACTTTTGTAATGTACGCTGTTACTATATTTGAAATATCAGCTTCTTTTGCCCAGTTTGTACTGCCCAAAACAAGCACTGTTTCTCTAAGTTCTTCTATTGTTCATAACATGAAATGAAATTCTGCACACATTCCTATCAGTAAAAAAGAGTGCTTTATAAGAACATCTACCAAAAATAAAATAAAATAAAACAAAATAAAGTAAAATAAATGTTTCATGCGGGGAGGCTCTTTCACTGAACTAATCAGATTGCACACACACACACACACACACACACACACACAAAACAGAATTTTTTCAGATTTATTTTATGTCTACTTTTATCCAAGCCTTTCTGAAATCAGAATTAGGACAGAGCTATACACTGTAAACATGTCCCAAAGGAGCTTTTTGAGATGCTCAAAAGAATTGTAGGAGAGCCCAAAAAAAGCTTTTTGGGAGCATGAGAGCTCTTTAATGCTGAGAATGTCTGACCAAGTGCAAAAAATGACCCAGCTTAAATAAACTACAGTTTAGGCAGAAGTCCCTGTAATCTCTTTAAACACAGTATTTTCTAGATGTTATCACCATCGTATGGTGAGGCTGAAAATAATAATTAATGATCACAGAACTTTTAGTGAATTAAGCATTAAATGGGCAAAAATAAATTCCTTTAAATGAATATGCCGACTCTCCCAATTTTCCTCTTTAAAACTAGGTAGATCCTCTATTAAAAATGAAGATTTATTTTACTGTTAGTTGGTATTCTTCTGTACCTTCAAGTCATTTTTGACTTACGATGATGACCCTAAGGTGAACATGACGTTTTTATGGCATGTTTCATTGAGGGTGGTGGGGTTGACATTGGCATCCTCTGAGACTGAGAGAGTGTTACCTGCTCAATATCACTCAATAAGTTTCCATGGCTAAGCAGGGCTTCAGTCCCTACTCTCTAGAGCCATAGTCCAAAACTCAAACCAGTACACCACTCTGTCTCTCACCGTTACTGTTAGACAGTTTCATAATTCCCTTCTCCCCATGATTTAGAACCATCCCTTAGCTTATCTTTAATTTCCTAGTAAGGAAGAAAAAGATTTTCAAAAATCCTACATCCAAAGTTGACACCTGGTACATCCATATGTTAACAACCTGCTTTGCTATTGGAGGGAATGATAGGACTGTTTTGCAAAAGGAAAGATGACTTTAAAACAGTCCAAGGTAAGCACTGTTGATTTCAAAGGAAAGGTTATACCTATTTTATTCCCTCGAATTCAAAAGTCTGGGATGTGAAATTCAAACTGGGTCTGGATCATACACAATTTTCACTCTATGAAATAGCATTCTAGCTGAAACCTAATGCAACACAGATATTTAATAAATTCACATTAGCAAGCTCAGCAGGTATTTTCTTCCCTTATGAATCAATTCTAAATCAGCATGGTAGATACAGGGAAAATCCCTTTCATTATATGGTTCTGTGGAAAACTGCAGGTAGCTCCAAAAATGAAGAGAATTCCACTTGGTTAATTCATGTGTAAATAAAGATTCAAAAAAGATGAGACACAGGACAGCGCTTATCAAATTTCAAAATGTTCTTACTCAAAATGTAAGACAAATTACCTTGATTCCAACTGTGTTTGCTAGGGGGAAAATCTGAAATGCCTAAACATCTTTTTAACATATAGGTGAATAAAGCTGCTGCTAGAAGTCAGTCAACAATATGGAGTATGCTGAATACATTCAATTCTTTATTCTCCTTCTTGTCTGAGCTGGTGAGAATGCAAAAGTCTAAACTGATGCTTGAATGCAGATTAATTAATTAATTTGTGTCCCGTCTTTCTCCCTGTAAGGGACCCAAAGAGGTAATGAAGACTAATAAACTGAAACTGAATCTGAAAGATGACATGGTAGAAGTACTACAAACAGGCCCAATAGATATTATCACTTTATGGATTATGAATTTTAATAGTAAATGATTGCAATTAAAAAGAAAACATTTGGTGGGGATGTTAAGTTCACTGTGGAGAGTTGATGAAGGCTGATGGGAATTCCCCCCAGCCTTCATATGTTTAAAGAAAATGCCATGGGTACATAGACACAAGGAGCAAGAAGCAGATTGTAAAGAAGATGAATACTCATTTCTCTATAAGAACAGGTTGCTTATCTTAACTATGGTTCTTCAAGTGGTCATCTGTGAACTTACACAAATAAGTTACCAGAGCCTGAGCAGTACATTGTTTGGAAACTCCTAGAGCATTACATAAACATTTTGGTGGTAACTCCTCCCATTCTTCATCCACATGACATGTATACTTCCCCACTAAACACTCAGTTCTCTGGATATTGGAGAAGCAGCCAAGAAGCTAAGAAGAGCAGGACATAAAAAAGGGAGTATGAGCAGGGTTGGGTGAGGACAGAGACCATGAAGACAAACCATAGTTACAGGGAAGCAACCTGTTACTTTTCTTCTTCTTCCTCCTCATCATCTTCTTCATGATCTCTGTGACTCACACAAATGGGAAACAAGCAAGCTACTCACCATAGTAGGAGGGAGTGTCATGTGATGCAGGAAAACAAGCAACCTTCCCAAATGCAACCTTGGCCCTTGACCCAAGTCTGTTACAAAGTGTGTTACAATGGTTGTGGGCAGAGATCAGACTTCTGCCCTGCAGATATCATGCAGCAAGATGCCCCTCAGGAATGTAGTTCTCATCACCTGGAGGTGAGATGGATGCTACTGAGGTCAATACTTGAGGACTCTGACTTGGTACCATGCTAGTTGGTACCAGTATTGATAAAGAATGCTAACGTTGATAGTGAGAGAGACAACGGAGGTAGAAGTCATCTCTATATTCATACACATAGTTGTAATCAACATAGTAATTTAATCAATACCATCTTGGGGGGAGAGAGGCAGGCAAGCTCCAACTGCCTGCCTGAAAGAAGAAAAGCCCTCCCTTCAGCCACCATCTTGGGGGGAGAGAGGCAGGCTAGCTCCAACTGCCTGCCTGGAAGAAGACAAGCCCTCCCTTCAGCCACCATCTTGGGGAGAGAGAGTCCTGTTATTTTTTTTTTTACTTTGTATTTTACTTCCTGTTGTACACCGCTTTGATCTAATTTGGAAAAGCGGTATATAAATAAACATTATTATTATTATTATTATTATAGTAATAACAATCCCTCAATGGAGACGTGTCCTCACAGTAGTGGCCTGAGTGACCATAATAGTATAAAGTCTGATTCTACAAGTACCCAATCTACCATATTAGGTTCTTTGGCCCTGGTACCTAAGAGGTTCCCTTCAGGGATACAAGTGTGTCTGATGTGGAGATAGAGAGCATCAAGACCACAAATTACAAGCTTGAGAGTGGTAAGACACTGAATGGGAGCAAGAAGTATACGTAGCTGTGCATGGTCTCCTACAGAGGCAGTGATGATGCAGAGTCTCCAGGACTGGGGAAGATGGAAGATGTAAATGGTCCACTATAGAATTTCAGTCAAAGAAACTGTTTTGGTTGGCAGTGAACTTCCCAGAGTGGAAGGGATTTGAAATTGTGTGGTTCTCAGGATCTAACAGCTGGTTCCAGTATGGGCCTATCCATACTAGCTTGAGACCTCCACAGCCTAGACAGTGACTCCAGAAGGGGCCTTTTTAGAACAACTCTAATAGATGAGCCCACAGAGGTCGGAACTGAGGTCAATCAGGGAGTTGTGAAAAAGATGTTTAGAAAAAACCCTAACAAAGTCCAAATACACTGGCCTGTTCTCAGCTGCCTGATCCACTGCTTTCACAGCAGAGGAAGAGTGTCTTAAGTAGAGATGAGCAATTCTTATATGCCTGAGAGGTGAACGTCTGACAATATGCAAAGATCCCTACATTATGTTCTTCTTCCAGAGACAACAGGCACTTTAAAGGGCCATCTTTCTCAGGGATTTTTCCCCTGTAAGAAGTGCACTTTGTGAATGAGCAGGTGGAGGCTATAAACCCCTAAAGGCGTGTGCAGCTGAAACCACAGACAGAGGTCAAACCATCAAGATCACAAGAAAGATCACAGATAGGGAGGTAAATCCGTAAACCCCTCAAAATGCTGGACAAGAAGAGGGGTCAAGTAAATCTCGAATCTGTATTTGTTAATAGAAAAAAAATCCATCATGAGAGTTCTGATAACAGTTGCTATCAATGCTGCTGTGGTGACAAATGAAAAGGAACTGAGGGCTTAAGTGAGAAGTGCATCGGTCATATGCACAGAGGACAGGAGAGTCTACTGCCAAAATGTGTATTCCTGAGGTCTTGAAGGTTCCAAATGACGCACTGAACAGGCAACACATTTCTATGAGTCACAAAGACCACTAAGTAGTATATAATGTCTACATTTACAACAGAAGATATATGAAATTAAAAAGATCATATGTTCACAACAAATAGAAAATAACACCTGAATTGGTGCAGTAGGAATATAATAGCCTGAACATTTGTCAAAACACTAGGTACAAGCAGCAGAACAGGGGGATTAAACATATTATGAACATAATGAATCACCTGTTATAGCCTGCCTGTTAAAGTATTATACTAGTTCATTTTTAAAACAAAACACAATTCCTTTAAAAAAAAGAGAGAATTCTATAGCCTTTCAAACTATCGGGTCTAGGATTGCCTTTACACACTTTTGAAATGGCATGCCATTAGCAGCAGGTGGGGAAGGAGTAATTGGAAAGAGAAAAACTGTGTTAGGCATTTCCTTTGCAGAAAACCTAAAACTAGGTAGAGCATAGCAAATGAGTTGGCAAAGAACTAGTTAGCAAGATGGTGACCGCTATGATGCTGACCTAGTAGTTCTACTTAACTGGAAAACCTGGACAATGTGAAGAATGAATCAACAATGCTACTGTCCTCCAGAAAAAAAAGTGGGTTGGACCAAACATGTTTGTGTAATGAGAAAACACTTCTGCCCATCTGCTAATCCCCTTCTCCCAATTTTTGTTGATTCCTTCCTTGCATTGTAGCTGTGCAATCCACATAGGATGCCACTTCTTTTCCTCAAACGTCCATGTTTTCTTAACTAATCCAGCTAAGATCTATACCCAGAATCAGTGTTTGCACATGTACTGCTGCTGAAAAATGGCCCTAAATCAGATAACCTACCCAATGCATACAGTATCTGGGTCTGGATACTGCCAATCTGAACTACTGTATACTTCTTTCCACAGAATACATACTTTAATGCATGACCTGAAAGGGATGTCCCTGTGGATACACATCCAATTGCCTACTGAAAATAATTCCGTATGGGTAGACCTCATTTCCTCCTGGTGTTTAAAAGGGTTAAAGAGTAAGGGGAAGCAAAGTTGGCAGTGCAATGGAGAAGAAAGAGGGAGCAGATCTTTTAAGCAACAGAATTTTCCTGCACACCACATATCTTTCATCTGTAGCGACAATATCTCTGTCCCTAGTTTGGTCTACAGGTAGGATGCACATTTTAGAAGTAACGGAAGTTATTATTCTGTTTTAAAAAGAGCTTGTGTGTGTTCTGTACTGTATTTTAAAATGAAATTCTAGCTCCATCATTGAGAGAATAGCTCCCTCTGGTGCACAAGTGCTGCAAGCTACTGAGAAACCAAGAGATGCTGAATACACATAAAAGGCATATATGAACAGTTTAGTAGGAGCTACATCTTTTATACTGTAGTTTATCTCTAGTAAACAAAGTCTAGACCAGCTTGTTCCAAACCCCCTGTGAATGGAAACCCCACACAGATAACAAAACAAACAGAATATTGAGGACACCACTACTGGTGTTGTTTCTGCTAAAAGAATAATAATGCTGCATTAACAATAAAACATTGCTGCACTGATAATAAATGGTTTATGACTGTTGAGAGATGTCAGCCTTGATTACCAATCTGTTATGGAACTATGCAATGTAGTAACTATTTATAATTGGTCTATGAGTAAAGATGTTCTGCATCTATAAATACATGGTTAGTTTTCTATATATGATGCAGGAAAATCTCAGAGTACCCCAATATTCAATAATTTAACTGCATCGTTCCTCTATACAAGCTTGCTTGCAAGACTCAAAGCATTCTAATTGATCATTAGAAATAAAACCTAAGAAGAGCCATACTGGATTGAACCAAAAGCTTATCCAGCATTTGGTCCACAGAGTGGTCAAACATTTGCCTACAGAAAATACACAGATAAGAGTGCAACATCTTGCCTTTCATGCTCCCCAACAACTGATATTCAGAAGCATATTACCTTTGAATCTGAAAGGTGTATGTCCATAATCATTAGTAGCCACTGATAGGATGTAAGTTGTCCGCTATAACTACCTCTTGTGGCAGTATCTAGTTTGACTATGTGCTGTGTGAAGTAGTATTTCCTTTTTCTGTCCTGGTTCTCCCTTAGCATCACTGAATGGCTCAGGGCTATAATATTATGAAAGGTATGGCTATCCACTTTACCCACACTATGCATAATTTTGTACAACTCTAGCACATCTCCACTCTTTTGCCTTTCTTCTCTAAGCTAAACAGCTCCAAATGTAATGTTTCTTAATGAGAGAGTTGTTGTACTGCTTCATCATTTTGGCAGTATTTTTCTGCACATTTTCCAGTTCTACAATCCTTTTTCAATTTCAAAGACCACAAATGATATAAAGGATTTTAAGTGCAGTCAGGCTATAAATTGTATAAGGGAAGTGTGATATTGGCAGCTTGATATTCCATGTCTTTTTCAATTATGCCCAATATGGATTTTTTTTCTTTGCAATACAGTAAGTGCTGGTATAATGCAATAGTTGTGTTCTTTAAAAGGTATGTGTTAAAGAAATCCATGCACTAAAAATAATGGCATTTATGGGAAAACAGGGTTAGGAGGCGATCTCAAAAATATTAGTGGTAGCTAAGATATTTTAATTTGTCACCAATTTTAATGAATAGTTTTTAAATCTAAGTATAAATGGTAACTCTTAATATATTGAAAAACGTATTTATTGTAGGGCTGGGCTAAATACCCTGCAAGTCTCTGGATTTCCCCTGAAAAAAAGAGAGACTCCCAATACTTTAAAGAGTTAATATTACTGTACTTGTGCCTTGTCCTCAGCTTGTTATGGCAGTCAAATGTTGTGCAAAAGCTCCCTCTTTTCCTCTCCCAGATTAAAATTTCATCCCTTGCAAACATTCCCACCCCTTTTTCATCCATCTCACTCAAACATGTCCCATCTTAAAATCTCATCCCTGGCTTCCAAATTCCTGCTTCCATCCCCCTAACTTTAGTCCTCCACTTTCCAAACCCACATGGCTAAAATGAAGGGAGAACGGCTTGCTGCATAACAGCTGAGATATGGAGAGGTGGCAAGATGGAATCACGCTATAGCCAATTAAGAGTTTGCATTTTGCAAACAGTATCCCTCGTGTTATTGCCAATTCACATTGTAAAAAACATGCATTATAGCACTGGGCTGACATTTTTCCTGGTATCTGTATCACAACCCACAGATCTTCTTTCCTTCCAGTTCCATCAATGCATATATAAAATTGTGTCCCCCCCATAAGTATCATACAGTATCACACTTGCTTATAATGAATTACATGTAATTTAATTCCCATCCCTCCAGTTTTGAGAGACCCTTTTAGAACACTTTAAAATACTGTTTCTACTGCACTAAATACTGTAATTTAGTGCCCTCCTAGACACACCTCACGACTCACCCTTACCGATGGATTATTTATGAAAATGTTAAACTGCACTGGTCCCAGCACAGATCCCAAGAGACATCCTCCTTTACCTTCCTTCATTGTGAGAAATAACCATTTATTGTATTAACTGTCACTCAAGCAACATGATAATTAAGATAATTCATAATTGCCATATATGAAACAAAAAATGCTAGACTTCGAAGATGAGGTCAGGAAGAGGCACTAGAGAACACATTGCAAATATACATGGACTAATGAAGAGCAACAAAAACTTTTAGAAGAAAATTAACTAGTGTTTTATAGATAATAATTTTAATAATAATTTGTTTTATTTATATACCGCTATTCCAAAGATCATAGCGGTGAACAGCAAGTAAGCTAATTAGCAAGTAAGGTAATTTGCCCCAACAGTCTGGGTACTCATTTTAGCGACCTCGGAAGGATGCAAGCCTGAGTCGAGCTTGGGCCCTTTTGCTGGTCTTGAACTTGCAACCTTGTGGTTTCGAGTGAATGGCTGCAGTACAGGCATTTACCCACTGCGCCACCAGGGCTCCTAGGAAAGCCTCTGATTGTGTACATCAGTGGTCCCAAACTGTGCCCTTTAAGAGATTTTGGACTTCAGCTCCCAGAAGCCTCAGACATGTTGGCCAATAGTCTGGGATTTGGGGAGCTGCAGCCCAAAATCCCTTAAAGAGCACAGTTTGGGCACCACTGGTGTAGACTATGGGATACTATGGGTGATTTTAAAAAATGAGCATGCAACAACATTTGATTGTCCTGCTATGCAACCAATAATCTGGACAACAGGCCACTGCCAGAAAGAATATGCAGATAAAGAATAGTTTTCAATTGACATGTGGTTCAGATTAGGCTGCATTTTATCATTTTATGCATTATACTTCTAAGCAGAACATATACAGAAAGTATTATTACATTCAGAAGGAGGTGTGGATATTGGGGGGATTAACACCAACAGCTGACATGATATTACTAGCAGAATATAGCAAAGATGTGGAATGACCTTGATAAAAGTTAAACAAGACAGTATAAAAGCAGGGCTGCAACAGAATATGAAGAAAACAAATTAATGACAAACTAATGAGAGAGCCTTCTTGGTGACTGCCCCCATCTTCTGGAATGCCCTTCTGCAGGAGGTTAGCCTGGCCCCTTTCCTAGGGCCTTTCACCAACAAGTGAAAATGTTTTTATTTAGGCAAGCTCTTTAAAAATCACAACAGGTTGGCTTATTTGGGGTGTGTGTCATGTTTTTACTTTTGTATGTTTTTATGTTAACTCATATTGTTTTATGTAGATTCTTTTAATAGTTTAAATTTTTTTTACTGTGATGTTATGAAATGTTTTTATCTTGGAAGCCACCTTGGGTCCTTTCCTAGGTGAAAGGTGGCATAGAAATAAATAAATAAATAAACCACAGAGGATTTACATAACTTTAAAGTTGGGCAAAGAAATGGCTGAATCACTATGGTAAAGAAATTAGAAGAAAGTTAAAACCTGGAAAAGCAGTCCAAGATCCTCAAGTTTAACATCACTGAATACCAGAGTCAGAATCAACTTTGTAATAATATTTCTGATTTCTATGTATGGCTGTAAAAGCTAGATGAGGAAGGAAGCTGACAGGAAGAAAATAATCTGAAATGTGGTGCTGGGGGAGATATCTACTGATACCACGAACTCCCATAAAACCAAACCAAATCAAATCAAACCTGAACTCCCCCTAAAAGCCATAAAAGCTAAGGCTAAACTTTAGATGCATGATGAAATGGCAAGACTCACTGGAAAAGACAATAATGCTTAATAAAGTGGAAGGAAGCAGAAAAAGAGGAAGGCTGCATTACAGATGGATTGATTCAATACAGAAAGCCTCAGCCCTGAATTTGCAAATCCTGAGTAAGAGTTATCATAACTTGCAGCTGATTTGTAGGCAAAACATTAGCTGCTGTTGCTCAGGAATTTTTCCTGCTCCAAATGCCTAATTGTTACCAGCTCTTCATACTATAATTTCCATAGACCTTGCTAAGTGGAGCAATAAACAATACCAAGGAATGCATGAGAAGGTTGTTTGTTCAGTCTGCTTCTCTTTACAATACAAGAATAGCTTCTTAGCATTACAATGCAAAAGTTGTGAAGACATTTGACACCTAGGATATGTCCCATGGCTTCAAATCTAAATATATACACAACCAGTCCTTCACTACTTTACACATAATCCATTTTTTTCAGTTGGCTTTCCAAATTAGAACACAAAATACAGTTACTGTACCATTAAGTACATAGTAGGACAAAAAATTAACTACAGATCCATCTTTAAAACAGGCACAAAATTGAGCAATACAGGAATGTAAGGGCATGAACATACAGACAGAAAGACAATTAAGGAACCAATGTAAGAAACTGCTTTGAATGTTACTGAGTATTTGGAATTCTGCAATGATTTTCTTACATGTGGAGAAAGCACTTGACAATATAAGTAGTAGAAACAGTGGATTTGGGGGAGAATTTCAACTGGGCTATAAAGACAATATATTCAACTCAAAAAGCTAAGATTTTAATAAATGGCACTGCCAACATAGCATAATAGTTTGAGCCTTGAAGTGGAACTCTGGAGACCAGGGTTCAATTCAGCATTCCACCATGAAACCCACTGGGTGACTTTGGGCAAGTCACATGCTTTCAGCCTCAGGGATAGGCAATGGCAACCCCCCCCCCCCCCCCAACAAATCTTGCCAAGAAAACCCTATGATAGGTTCATGCCAGGGTCGCCATAAGTTGGAAATGACTTGAAGGCAAAGGACAAGAACAACAAAGGACATGAGAGTAGGTTTCCTGCATCAGACTGAGACCCAGCATCTAGCATCTAACATGAGCTGACAGGATGTTCATGGATATTTCATAAGGGCAGCTGGTAATAAAGACAGCCAGCCACTGCCAATTTTTCATATTGAACTCAGAGTTACACTGGCTTTAAATACAGATGCTCCATTTATAGCTCCCATCTTGGTTAGCAGCCACCGGTAAACGAATGTTACCCTTTCCAAGGGTTTTGTGCTAGCAATTACCATAATATCTTGTGACATTCCAAGATACTACATCAATTCTAATGTAAAAGATGAAATGCTAACATTGTGCCCCTTTGTAATTTGCAGTTATTCGCATCATTACTAGAGAAAGGTACACTCCCCATTATAGGCATGGTTGCATTTATATTACATTAATTTTCCATTCTCTGTTCCTTCCCTCCAGCTAATACACAGTTATCTTTCTTCTTCTCTTATCTGTGCATGTTAAAAGCATATATGTTTGGCTTAAATAGTTCTCATACTTCAATGGAGTTGGAAGGCTGTATTAAATAATGCTAGTGTTATTTATCTACTGTCCTTTTGAGTGAAGATTTCTCGAAGTTGGTTTGTATCTTTACTACAGAAAGCTACATCTACCACTGTAGGTGTGGCCATACACTATCATTAAGAATATAGGGCGTGTCTCTCTCATCCACCTAGACTGGAAGATACAACACAAGGTGGGGGATTAGGCCTACACCCACCAGGTGAACCAGTTCAAAGCTATATTTTATTTATTTTGTCCCCAAATGCCCCCTCAGGGCCTACAGAGATAATTTAACAACATTATAGCAGGGATGTAGCCGAGGGGGAGGGGTTTCTTGGGGTCCAGACCCCCCTCCATTAGAAAAATGAATGGTGTGTGCTGCTGTGCCGCCGCACCCAAGCCCCATTATAATGGTGGCACTTAGGCTGCCCCCCCCCCCCCCTTTCCTAAAATCCTGGCTACATCCCTGATTATAGGCCCAGGAGAGGCTCACTGTTTGAACAGTAAGTGGCCCAAGTTAGCTTCTGGGTCACTGGGAAAAGAGGCTTCCCTTAAATATAAAATGGCTTTGGGGACAAAAATAGTACATATATGCCACGTATACTCACAGAAGCATTTTGGAGAATAAATAAAAACTGGAAGGGGGAAAATAGAAAACTAGGGGGACAGGTGCAAACCATGGCACTGCACACACTCTGCAGACCACTTTTCTCCCACCCCAGACCTAGATAGACTGTTGTTAACACTCCAGTGCTATCCTTTGTCAGGATATGATTAGGGTATACATGAAACAGGCATAGTTTCTCAATCTATCTCTTTAGAACAGAGATGAGCAACTTTAAAATAAAGGCTGAAAACACAAATAGCAAAAAACCCCAAAAATGCCTATACCTTAGCTCAATCATTAATGAGAATGAAGACTACAGACAAGAACTTGAAAAAGACTAGGGTTTGGAAGAGTAATTATGATGGAAGTAGGCAAGATTCAGAAGTGCAATGGTATATTGTAGAATACTAAAGTTAGGATTGTCCATCATATTCCCCATTTTTATGTATCATTGTGAAAACTGGACAGTAAAGAAAGGTGACAAGAAGAAAATCAACTCATTTCAAATGTGCTGCTGGAGAAAGAGTTCTACGGATACCATGGACTTATAAAAAGCAAATCAAACTGAGTCCTCCCTAGAAGTCAAGATAACAAAACTGAGACTGTAGTACTTTGGACATGTCATAAGAAGACATTACTCACTAGAAAAGATTATAATGCTTGGTAAGGTGGAAGGCAGTACGAAAAGAGGAAAACTACATTCCAGATAAATAGACTTAATTGAGGAAGGGCCCTGAGCATGCAAGACCTGAGCAGAGCTGTTGATGATAGAGTGATCTGGAAGTCACTCATTCATAGGGTCATGAGAAGTTGAAGCTGGCCTGAAAGGAGTTAACAACAACAAATGATATTACAAGAGAAAAATGGCCAAAAAAAAAAAAAATACAAAACAGGAAGGGGAAAATGTTGTCATTTAAGCTGGTATGATTTGAACTTTAGTCCCAGGTATTTTTTATTGCAGAAAATAAATTCACAATACACAATTGAGACGTGCATCTGATTAACAATAACGTAAGAGTAAAAAGCTTGGAAATATGACAGTGTAGACAGCGTATTAGCAATTCTTGAGTTTCATGCCTATCTATCTCATGATCCTCCATACATAATGTAATGGTATTTCTATTTCTATTTTAGGATATTTCTCAGGGAAATTTCCCTCTGAAACCATACCTGTTTCACCTTATCTGCTCTTCATCCAAATCTCCCTTAATCAATTTCCACTACTTACTGCAAATTATTCAATGCACAAGGACCCATGCACTTTATCTTTGACACATCATTTAGCATGCTTTTGGCACTACAAATGTTAATGGCTAAAAACATCCAGCTGGCCATGTTAATCTGATGTGTATTTGATAACTACTGGCCATTTTCCAATATTTCATTTTTGGGCAAAGTTTTGGAGCTCCAAGGTTCCTGTATCTACGTCCATTTCAATGTGGCTTCTGGCCTGCATACAGGGTGGAGATAGTTTTGGTCTCCTTGCTGGATGCCCCACACCAGAAAGCAGACAGTTGCTCTGGATACCATAAACAGTGGTATTCTTCTAGAGTGGCTTGCTGGGATGGTATATGGGGTCCCTATTATTATTATTGTTATTATTATTTATATAGTTCTGTAGATTTGCACAGCGCTGTACATACAAACAATAAATAGATAAGAGTAAACCTGCCTATGGCGTACAATCTAGGAAATAATAGGATAATACATATAAAATGCATAGCAATACAGGAAAGGGTTCAATGAAACAGGCAACAAAAAAGAACATCAAATAGCAAATGATAATCACACAATGCCTGGGAATGCTTCTCTGAATAGGATGGTCTTCAACTCTGTTTTGAAGCTGGTTAAAGAGGTGATGACTCTTGCTCGTGGGGGAAGAAGGTTCCAGGAGTGAGAGGCAGTGAGTGAAAAGGGGCGAATCCGAGATGGGGCAGAGGAAATCCTGGGCTGTGACAGCAGACCTTGACTATCAGAACAGAGGGCCCTAGTGGGAAGGTGAGGAGAAATAAGGTATGATAAGTAAGGAGGGGCCAGCCCATGGAGGGCTTTAAACGTCGACAGCAGGAGCTTATACTGAATACGGAAAGGGAGGAGGAGCCGGTGAAGGGATGCCAACAAAGGAGACATACGGTCAGAGCAGTGGGCAGATGTGATAATGCGTGCAGCTAAATGCTGGACAGAAATTAAAGGACGGAGGTGAGAAAGAGGAAGCCCAGGAAGGAGGATGTTACAGAAATCAAGTAGTGATACCACTAGGGCATGGACCAGAATCTTGGCAATAGAGGCAGAGAGATATGGTCAGAGTTTGGCAATATTGTATAAAAAGAATCTACAAGCCTTGGCTGTGGTCTGGATCTGAGGGATACTTCCATTCTTCCTTTTATGTGCTAGGGGGACTCCTGTATGATTATTGGCCTTTGGTATTCGCAGTCCCTTGGGGTTCATTTTGTTCCCAATGCTTTTGTTTGTTAACAGATGCATGCAACTGCTGAGAGAGGTGCAGAATACTGGGGTCCCGTGCCACTTGTATAGCTTATGACAGCCAAGACTATTTTTTCTTTCCACCTAATTTCAAGGAAGCTATTTTGGTTCTAAACAAGTGTGTTCCCACCAATAATGAACAGGATGAGAGCAAAAAATCTGAAGCTTAATCCAGTCAAGACAGAGGTGCTCCTAGCCAATCAAAGGGCAAATTATGGAATATGGATTCAGTCTGTATTGGATGGGATTACATTACTCCTGAAGATACTGCTTTGCAACTTTGCCTGGAAGCTCAACTTTCAGTAGTATCCAGGAGGGCATCTGTACAGTTAAAGATTGTGCACCAGCTATGTCCATTCCTAGAGACATATAGTGATGACATGTGCCTTATTTACATTCTGTTTGCATTGCTTCCTTACACTCTACATGCCTTTTAAGAGTGTTCGAAAACATCAGTTAGATTAGCTAGATCAAAATGCTGCAGCTAGACTGTTGACTGGGACTATACAACTCTCTTGTTATAACAGCTACACTGGCTACTGGTCTGTTTCTGGATGCACTTCAAAGTGCTGCTTATGATCTAGAGCCCTATACGGCTTGGATTTAGATTACCTAAAGGACATATTCTTCCACAAGAACCTGTTCTGAAATCTTAAGAGGAAACCCTTCTCTCCATCCCATCACCCTCATAGACACATCTGGTGGTTATGCAGGAGAGGGTCATCTTGGTGTCTGCTTCAATGCCTTAAAACTCTTCTCCTAGTAAGGCTAGGTTGCTCCCACCATGATGTCCTTCAATCTGCAGGTGAAGACTTAAAAAAATTAAACCTTTTGAGGAAAAGACTTTTAACAGTGTTTTATATTGTTCCCATTTCTTACTTTTTGAAGGATATTAATTGGTTTTAATTTTATTGATAATTTAATTATATTTTAATTCTTTGTATGTTTTTACACATCTAAGCTTTTATCTGCACCATTATATAGATCAGGGGGTACTATACACACTATATACAGAGACACTAGGGACCACATAGCTAATGGAGTACACCAAGGAGTCTCAAAAGAAAATCAGCATGTGCTTTACAAACTAAAGCAAAGACTTTGACTATACAGACCACGGAAAGCTATGTAACACTCTTAAAGACATGAGAGTGCCACTACATCTGATAGTTCTCATGAGAAATCAGTACTTAGGACAAGAGGTTACTGTTAGAACAGAATATGGAGAAACAGAATGGTTCCCAAATAGGTCAGGCATGGCTGTATATTATCACACTACTTGTTCAACTTTTATGCAGAAAATATCATACAAAGAGCAGGTTTAGACTTAGAAGGAGGAGTAAAGATAGGAGGAAGGAACATCAACAATCTAAGATATGTAGATGACACCATAGTACTAGCTGAAACACTATGGACTTGGAACAATTACTAAGGAAGGTCAAGGAAGAAAGTGCAAAGGTAGGCTTGCTGCTGAACATAAAGAAAACAAAAATAATGACCAGGATGTACATAAATTTAACTTAGACAATGAGGAAATAATTATAGATTTCCTATACCTTGGATCAAACATTTATCAGAACAGAGACTGCAATTAAGAAATAAAAAGACTAGGAGTGGAAAGGACAGCGATGAAAGAACTAGACAATATCCTAAAGAGTAAAGATATACAACTGAGCACTAAAATTAGAATCATTCAATCCATTGTATTCCCCATCACCACGTAGAAAGCGGATAGAAGAAAAAAAATCAACTCGGGGGCTACAGGCAGGCAGAAAGGAGTGCCGAGACTGTCATCAGTGTTGTGGCATGCAGACACACACACCCAAAATGTCGCCAGGAGAGCGCAGAGCATCTACACGCTCTGCGCTCCTCAGCCCTAATTTCACCCCTAGGCTGCCACAAAGCAGTGGTCTGTACTGGGCCTCATTTGAGATGTGGTGCCAAAGAAGAGTGCAGAGAATATCATGGATAGTCAAAAAGACAAACAAATGGATCCTAGAGCAGATCAACTTGAACTCTGCCTGGAAGCCAAGATGATCCAACTGAGGCTGTCATTCTTTGGCCATATCACCAAGATCTCAAACGATCTTTTACTGGCCAAGGCAAATGGCCTTTACTCTGTTGTCATCCTTCTTGATCTGTCTGCAGCCTTTGACACTGTTGATCACTCTCTTCTAGTTAATATACTTTCTGACTTTGGGTTCTCAGACTCTGTTCTCGACTGGTTTCGATCTTATTTGTCTGGCAGATCTTTTGCAGTGGTTGCTGGCGGTCAGACTTCTTCTCCTGTTCCCTTATCTGTTGGAGTTCCCCTGGGCTCTGTTCTGGGTCAACTTCTGTTTTCTCTCTACACACTGTCCTTAGGTAAACTCATTAGCTCTTTTGGTTTTTCCTACCATCTGTATGCCGATGACACCCAGTTGTATCTTTCCACCCCCGACCTTTCTCCAAGGCTTAAACAGCAAGTTTCATCATGTCTCACAGTTGTCTCGCAGTGGATGCGCCATCGGCGTTTGAAGCTCAACATGTCCAAGAAGGAACTTCTTGTCTTTCCTCCTAAGCCCACCCTTCAACACTCCTTTTCTGTCTCTGTGGACAACATTCAACCAGTCCAGCAAGCCCGCAGTCTTGGTTTCATCTTTGATTCTTCTCTGTCGTGTATCCCTCAGATCCAGACCACAGCCAAGGCTTGTCGGTTCTTTTTGTACAATATTGCTAAAATCCGATCATATCTCTCCGCCTCTACTGCCAAGATCCTGGTCCATGCCCTAGTGATCTCACGACTGGATTATTGTAACGTCCTCCTGGCTGGGCTTCCTCTTTCTCACCTCCATCCTTTAATCTCTGTCCAGCATTCAGCTGCACTCATTATCACATCCGCCCACCGCTCTGACCACATCTCTCCTGTGTTAGCATCCCTTCACTGGCTCCCCCTCCCTTTCCGTATTCAGTACAAGCTCCTGCTGTCGACGTTTAAAGCCCTCCATGGGCTGGCCCCGCCTTACTTATCAGACCTTCTTTCTCCTCACCTTCCCACCAGGGCTCTCCGTTCTGGTAGTCAAGGTCTGCTGTCCCAGCCCAGGATTTCCTCTGCCCCATCTCGGATTCGCCCCTTTTCACTTGCTGCCCCTCACTCCTGGAACCTTCTTCCCTCGCGAGCAAGGGCTATCACTTCTTTAACCAGCTTCAAAACAGAGTTGAAGACCATCCTGTTCAGAGAAGCGTTCCCAGCCATTGCATAATTGTCGCTTGCTATTTGATGTTCTTTTGATGCCTGTTTTATCGAACCATTTCCTGTATTGCTATGTACTTTATATGTATTAGCCTACTAGCCCCACACCTTTCCCTTCTCCTTTTATGTCATGTCTTTTTAGATTGTAAGCCTGAGGGCAGGGAACCGTCTAATTAAAAAGATTGTATGTACAGCACTGTGTAAATTTACAGCGCTTTATAAATAAAGGTTAATAATAATAATAATAATAATATCATGAGAAGGTGTGACTCATTAGAAAACACAATAATGCTAGGAAAGGCAGAAGGCAGCAGAAAGAGAGGAAGATTGTATGCCAGATTAGGAATGTCACAGGTCTGATTCTACAAGATCTAAGCAGAGCAGTGAAGGATAGAGGGTCTTGGAGATGTCTCATCTACAGGGGCAACATGAGTTGATGTCAATTCGAGAGCAGCTCACAACAACAAGAGAGAGAGACAGAGAGACAGAGAGAGAATCATCTTGAGCAGGGGTAGGCAACCTTTTTGAGCCGGGGGCCGGGTTGCTGTCCCTCAGACAACTGGGGGGGGGGGGGGAAGACAAAAAAAAATTTAAATATATATATATATATATACCAGGACAAATGTAGGACAAAATTTTCAAATGGAAGACACTTTTTTTTAAAAAAATGGAGGACACGTGAAAAAAATTGCTGATTTTTAAAAAAATGTTAATATAAATGCATGTTTCTGAGGCTTCTATAGACAATTGCCCCCCAAAGTCCCCGGCAGCAATCGGTGGCAGGACCGGGCCGAGGGCCGGTCCCAAGGCCTTGCCGGGCCGCATCCGGCCCGTGGGCCGCAGGTTGCCTACCCCTGATCTTGAGTGTGCTGGATAAAAAACAGAAAATATACATTTTCTAAACTCATAGAAACAGAGAGAGAATAAGTCTCCATTACGCTCTGGGATTCACAAACTTTATTTGCTTTCCAAAACACATCCTTAGGAATACATTAATAAGTATGAAGCTTACTATTGTCTATTCACACGAATGTTCTCACACAGATCCTTCCAAAAAAAGAGAAGCTTTTTATAAAGCAAAGACATAGCCATCAGTGGTGCCCCAAGAAAGAAACATGGTTTGAATTATAAGATCAATGAACATACGAAATCTATGAAATAAATATTTGTTGCCCCCTCCCCATGTCTTCTTCAATCACTTATGTCCCATTTTATTTTTTCCTAGGCATCTTGTAGACCCATGGTAACCCTATGAATGAGACATCCTGGTTTTAGCCTGTGGTTAATAGCCTTGTGTCCCATGTTGCAATGAAGGCAACATATAAATTGAATAAAATCAATGATTTTTTTTAAAAAGAATGTGAATATGTGCACAACTAATTTGTTTCTGTTTGGGAGAAATACTGAAACCCAAGAAGCAACTCAATTTGGTTTCTCATGTTTTCAAAATACCAAACATATGAACAGGAAACAGTTCTAATGCTTTCTTTTGGTCTTCTGACAAACTAAATACATTAGTGGATAATTTATAATCAAATGCAAATTAGTAACATTAACTGTACTGTAAATTAAGCCAACCTAAACAAGTCAACCAAACTCTTCTCAACAGGGGAGCTAACCCTAGTTATAGCTCACAATATAATCTCACATGCTATTAGAGGATCACAACAGCTTACCAGTTAGCTTTTAATCATGGCCATTAAAGCTATTTTGGCAGGTGAGATTTCAAAAATCATCAGAAGTTCTCAGTCCAGAAAGTGTATGGCCCAGAGTTCTCTCAGCTCAATTAACCACCCACAATCCTTTTCTAAACCTCTGGCCCATTACAGACGGGCTAAAAAGTACGTGCGGAGCGCATACTAGGGTTAAGAGGGGGCGGTGCTTCCGCACCACCCTAACCCTAGCGCATGCTCCGCGCGCACAAAATGGTGGCGGCCGTTCCACATAGCCGCCGCCATCGATACGTGACGACCGCACCGCCTCCAAACGAGGTGGCGCAGTTGTGACGTATTGGGGTCACGGCAGGGCGCCTAGGGCACCCTTTCCGCAACCCCGAAAGGAGCTCCGTTTCGGAGCTCCTTCCTGGTTTGGTCCGCTGTACTGTACCATCAGACCAAAGGAGAAAGTTCTCCTTGTCCCCACCGCCACGGGGTGTCCTTGGGGCTTGAAGCCCCAGGGACACCCCTTTTCAGGCTGCGGGGAAGGGGCCTTTTGCCGCTTCCCCACAGCCCGGAAAGCGGCGGATCGGGGCCTCAGCGGCTGCTGCTCTAGCCACTGAGGCCCCGATCCGGCGGGGAAAGGTGCGCCTACAGGCCGCCCCTAAGGGGCAGTCTGTAATGCGCCTCTGTTTCCTTCTTTCAGACTTTTTTTTTAATCTGCCTGATGCTGGAAACCAATTCACTCAAATAGTGCAAATGAACACATACTGAGAATCACTGCACTTTTCTTTTTCACTTTAAAGCCACGCAAATGGACACAATTCAAGAGGGAGAGAGATTAACTGGGGGGGGCGTGGGGGGGAGACTGAAGACCTGTTTTTGCTAGAGGCAATAACTATGGCTCTAGGTAAAGCAAGAAAATTTGGCCTTACCTTTTTTTAAAATCCATGTTCTTTACACAACTAATGGAAGTTAAGTCAAGAGCTCACTAATCTACTTCATCCGCCCGCCCACACACATGCCTTTGATCCAGGTGAAGTTAATTGTGACTAAGCCTCACTGACACTAATTAGTTGCACCAGTGAGCCTCACTGCTTTAAATGAGACTTAAGAGATTTCTCCATTCATTCACAGCTGGTTTATGATGTCATGGACAAGCAATATCTCTGCATGCTCTTCCCTCACCATCTCTACTCTCCGAGTAGAGTCTATGGTGCAGTTTGAGGCCTTCATTTGTGTGAACCAGGGAATTCTGGCTTCATATTTGTTAACAAACCAGAAAGGGAGAATCTGATCCTGGATTGTTAGCCTTGTTTGTTAAGTCTTCTTATTGAAAGGAAGCGCTGACTTAATAAAAACCAAACTCTCCAGACAGAAGTTCATGCATGGAGGGGACGAGAAACACACATATATGGCTTCATTGTTGTTGTTGTGTGCCTTCAAGTAATTTCCATCTTATGATGGCACTAAGGCAACCCTTATCACAGGGTTTTCTCTGCAAGAATTGTTCACAGTTGGTTTGTGGTTGCCCTCCTCTAAAACTGAAATAATGTGAATAAGCCAAGGCACCCAATGGGTTCCCATGGCCAAGGAGGGATTTGAATTACCAGATTCCAATCCACCATTCAAACCACTACACTACACTGGCTCTCTGGCTTCAAAAACCATGGGGTTGTGGATAAATATTCAAACATGACCTAACAGGAAGATTAGCTCTGGCTGGACTGGAGCAACAATCTGTCTAAATCTTTTTTCAGTACTACATTTCTTGTTTTTGTACCTCTTCAAAGGAAAGAGATCAAGACAGATCTCTTCCGGTAAGCCTTTCCTGAATAAAAGTGTCCAGCCACAGAATGATTGCCCCTCACATCAAGTATTAGCCCACCGCTCTGTCCTCGTTATATATATTTTTTATTGTGTTAATAGATATTTTAATCTTCAATTTTGATTGTATCATGTTTAATCCTGTTTTAAGGGGGGGATATGGGACATAATGTTGAATGTGGATATTTTAATGTGTTGTGAGCCGCTTTGATTGTCTCGTCACAGAAAAGCGGACAAAAATAAAAGTTTTATTATTATAATAATAATAATAATAATAATTTTATTTTTACCCCGCCTTTCCAAATGCATGATCAAGGTGGCTTACAAGATGAAGAATATAAAATACAGTTAAAAACATCACAATATAAAAACTTAAAAACATTTTATTTATTATTTTAAAACTATGTAGAGAGAGAAAGTAGAATGGCTTTAGAAGAGGGGGAAAATTCATCACTATATTATGGCTGTACAACTGATTGAGGGAGGGAAACAGGATAAAGTGATCCATGATTCATGAGATGATCCATGAATTGGGTACACTGCCTTGTGCCAATCCACCAGAAAGCAAATTTTAATATAGTGGCAGTAAATGAGTTTCCAGGAGAAAGAAACAGAGCACCTTTCATTAGCAGAAGTGAACTCAGGATAATTTAAGTCTGGCACCTCTTGAACTGAACTAATTGGTTGCTCAAGTTACTATACTTCCAAATACATTTTAATAAAAGTATGCAATCAACATGTGTGATAAGCACTAATAATTCTCATGGATGCCAGAGAAACTGCAGAGGCTAATGAACCTTGTGGTTGATTTATCATATAAGCTAGGTTAAGTCCAAAACTTAAGTCACTAGGAATTGATTATTGCTTAATGAATACAAAACACCACAAAGATATTGTTGGTGATAAAAGTGCTACAAACTGCATGTTGCCTAGAATTTATGTATTAATTTACTGAAGACTGTTCCAGGACGAATAACATTAGTAAAAAAAACAAGCATGTTCCTTCTTACGTTTCTATGGTGTGTTACAGACTGCCCCTTTGGGGTGGCCTGTAAGCGGCCCTTTCCTCGCTGTATCAGGGCCTCAGCTGCTACAACGGCAGCCTCCAAGGCCCCGATCCGCCGCTTTCCAGGCCGCAGGGAAGCGGCAAAAGGCCGCTTCCCCACGGCCTGGAAAGGGGTGTCCTTGGGGCTTCATGCCCCAAGGACACCCAGTGGTGGCGGGGAGGAGGAGAAAGGAGCCGCTCGGCCCCTTTCTCCCTTGCGTCCCTGGCGCAGCCGTCTAAAGGCTGCGCCAGGGACGCAAACCTCAGAAGGAGCTCCGTTTCGGAGCTCCTTCTCGCGCCGTGGAAAAGGCGCTCTCGCGGCGTGATGTCACATCTGTGCCGCCTCATTTGGAGGCGGTGTGTTCGTGACGTCGTAATGGCAGCGCCCGTGTGCATAAGGCGCCGCCGTTTTGTGTGCGCTCCACACGTGCTAGGGTTGGGGGCGTCAGGAAAGGTCGCCCCTTTCTAACCCTATTACGCGCAGAGAGCGTACTTTTAGGCCCATGTGTAATGGGCCTTTGTTCCCTATTTAGAGTTAGATGAAATAAGGTCTTTAATCATGTGTTCTAGCAGCCTCAAAGTGCTCTATAAGCATTGTCTATTTAATGATCTCTAAACTCACATTTTCCTGATGAGAAAATAGGACAAGGTCCTTAATTATTTGTTCAAGGTTACGAGGGAGTTACCAATTAGCATCTGCAATGGATCTCTCCTAGGAATTTCATTGTTTTAATCAAAGTACAGGGATATTTGCATCTCCTGTGTCTTTTGATCTCAACATAATTCTCCCTTTTAGTTTTGATTTTGTAATGTGTAGGTAGGAAAAGAATTACATTCACTTCATCATAATGAACTGTAATGACAAATGCTGTGATCACATATTAATGATAAGTAAATATGATTTTAAAATATATCAGGGGGAGCAATATCCCATAGCAAAAAAATCTCTTTGCACAAATCACACTTTGTTTTTTTGAAATTATTAGACTTTGTTATATTATTTACATTTTATCTGTGTGTTTCTTTTTATGTTAAGATGATATTCAAATAACAGATGTTGTAACCAGTGAAAGTATTAAGTTTAAGATAGGGCTGTGCAACTGTTTCATCTAAATTCCAAATAATGAAACAAACTGTCCTGATGAGACTTCTGAGAATACTGGATTGGCCCAATTCAGTTCCAGAGCTTGAAACTCATCTCAAAATCAAACTCATCTCGAAAGACATTAAAATGGGGGGGAGGGGTTCAGCATGTAGACAATATGAACATATGAGGAAGATGTGTGGTATTATGCAAAACAGAAGTGGGGGGAGGTAGGCTGTGATCACTGGCAGCTTTAGCTGTGGCATGAATCTTATCAGCAATTCCAACTATAGTAATGGGCTGGAATTATGTTACATCACTGAAGTAATATACATCCACACTCCTCTACCATGTCTCCATTCTATTTTAGTATCACATTGTGAAAGAGGTAAGGTGAAGGGTGCCCAGTTGTTGGAGTCACTGAGGGTTTTTAAAAATGCTTTTGTGTTGCTGAATAACTTAGTTTACTCTTCTTGATGCCTTCCTGACTAATTTGTCAATTTAACTAGTCTTTACGTGTGTTTTAAGTAGTAAAACACACAATGAAACCTCTTATTCCACCCACATTCCAATTGCTTCTCGTTGCTACTTACCAATAGTATAAAGTAGACAGTCTGAGTTAACACAGAACACATAAACCATTTGGAGCTGGAAAGCATCCCAAGGTTGGTACCCGTCATCACTGTTGGCAGCAAGTGAGCATTAGTAAATAATATTACATTACCATCCTGCTGCAACATCTTAAGAAACAGTACCAAAAGGTCTTAGACAATTTAGAGGCAGAAGGGGGGAAAAGTCAAAGCATCCAGGCAGGAAGTAAAACTCCTCATATGGCAGGAAAAGCACCAGCTCTTTTCACCTCTTCCCACTGTGGAACAGATGTGAAAGAAGAGTACATGACCATAAACACCCACCACCACCCCAGACCACCAAATGCCTTACAGAGGAGAAGGGGATTGTGAGAGAGATGCCTTCACACATCCTTACACTTCATCACTGAATCACATCATTTGGCTTGCTAGTAAAATACAAGAAAGGGCCCTCTCTTAAACTATGTTGTCTTCATTATCATTATAATCTTAATAAACTTCAAACAGACTGATGCTGTAGTGGGACAGTGCCAGCACTAATGCTGTATGAAACAAACTGTCTAGGAGAAGCAGTCAACAATAGCTTTAGATTTTTTTTAAAAAAAAATCCCAGCAAACCTTTCTAAAGCTCAGCACAAAAAACCCTGGGGAGTTATCTGCCTCTAAGCAGGTTGAGTTAATCTTTTATTTAGGGTATACCATATCCAGATTTTTATGCAGCTGTGTGTATGGGGGGGGGGGGGGGGGGAGTTATTGCTATTGTTTGTTTGTTTCCCACTGCAAATCAATGAGGGATAAATGACAATCAGGATTCTCAACTTTCAGTTTATATTTGTGGTGCAGATTAATCTGATCGGGAGGAGACCAGATCTGAATCAATGAATTGGGCTCCAAACCAAATTGGTGGCTGGGGAGAAAAATGCACAGCTCTATTTTAAAGAGTCACATCGTTATCAACATCCCTGAATTATTAAGTAGACATTGCTATCTGCACTTTGTGTTCACTTGAAAATACCATAGTTTAATCTGTCATCAGTTGCACTGCTGGGACTGTATTCATCTTTTTCTAAGCTCCCTTAGATCATCAATACTTTTGAAAATACCATGCATAAATGTTATTGCTCAATTTACACGGTAAATAATGTAGGATATGGCTGAAAGAAACAAAAGTTGGTTTTTCCTTAATTTATGTTGATTAATTGCTTTCCTTTGTATTCATTTTATGTTTGTAGCCTGTCAAAAAAACTCAATAAAAACATTTGCTCATAGACACAAAATTGCAAGGGCCATGGAAACAAATTACAAACCTGGGTTAAACAATACCAGTGAGCAAAAGGCAAAAAATAAACTATGAACTATACCATTGGCCCTCCTTATCCACAGATTCTTTAACCACAAATTCAACCACCCACTGCTTGAATACACATACTACACACACATACAGAGTGAGCCCTCAGTATCCATTGGGGTTGGGTTCCAGGAGTCCCTGTGGATATCAAAATCTGCAGATGCTCAAGTCCTAATAAACACAATAGCACAGTAAAATGGCATCCCTTATACAGTATAAAATAGCAAAATCAAGGTGTGTTTTTTTTTTTGAATTTATACATTTTTAAAATATTTTCAAAGTGTGGATGCTTGAATCCCTGGATAAAAAAATCCATGGATATGGAGGACTGACTGTAGTCCAAAAAGCAAGCCTTGATTTTGCCATTTTATATAAGTGACACAATTTTACTACACCATTGTACTTAATGGGACTTGAGCATTCGCAGATTTTGGTATCCATAGGGGAACCTGGAACCAAATCCCAGTGGATACCAAGCGCTTACTGTACTAAAGAACCCTGGGAAACTATATCCTCTTCTTCCAAGCATATGGTAAGGAGGAGACTAACTTGGTTCCATCCATTAGCCAGCTCAGGAGCCACTGCTTCAATACTTATTATCTTTCCCCTACTATTATTTTATTCTTTTAAGCACTTGGTAAACATTAAATAATGCCCCTCCATATGCAGTTATTATAAATAATAATAATAAATGCTTTATTTATATCCCACTTCTCTGTTACAAAAACAACCTAAGCGGATGTTATGATTTCTACTCCTTTAAAAACTAGGCAGGAGAGCAGGAAGGAATACAGAAAAAGGTCAGCCAAAATCACCTTTTCGGATATACCAACTCTCCTATTAGGAAAGGTGCCTTTTGTAACTACTGGGTTATGGGTGGAGAGACCAGTAATGAGGCGCTCTTAGAACACGATAGAAGTTGATAAAATTACAAATATGTTAAAAACACTGTATAGTGAGAAGAGTTTTTTCCCCTGGCTCCCAGTGCTAGGACACATCCCGTAAAGCTGGATAGTAGGAAATTCAGAACAGACAAAAGGAAGCATATCTTCCTTGACTCCAATTGAAGAGCCCTGGTGGCACAGTGGTTAAATGCCTCTACTGCAGCCACTCACTCACAAGCCATAAGGTTGCGAATTCAGTACTAGCAAATGGGCTCAAGCTTGACTCAGGCTTGCATCCTTCCAATGTTGCTAAAATGAATACCCAGATTGTTGGGGGCAATTAGCTTACACTTTGTAAACCGCTTAGGGAGTGCTTAAGTGCACTGGTAAGCAGTATACAAATGTACTTGCTCTTGCTCTTGCTATTAAAATGAGATGTTATGATTTGAACAGCTTTAAAAAGGGATTAAACAAATTCATGAAGGAGATTGTTTTCAGTGGCTACAATTCATAAAGGCTGTATTTTGACTAGGTATTGGGGAATATGAGTGAGAAGCTGTGTCCTGACTGTGGGCATCCTGTAGGCATTTGATTAGTTTATGATAGGAGTGGTCAACTGTATGGTAGCCAGGGGCCAATCCCCGCACCTCCACCACTACCCCACACACAGACCAAGCCCAAATACCTTAGTTTTCCTCTGCAGTTCCTTTGAAAATGGCAACAAGAATGTGACATCTGGGTTCTGAAGTTCTTGTGGGGTTGGGATGAGGGTTTTTTTTATTAAAAAATTATCATTTTGGGGGTCTCTGTGTGATATGGGGCAAAAAATTGCCCCCCTCCCAATTTATGCTAATCGTTTCTTTTTCTAAAAATATTGGGGGGTTAGGATTTTGCGAGACTGGTGTGGGGCTTCAGAGTCCACAAATGCACCATACCCACTCTTGGTTTACAGGAACAGAATGGTATACCAGATAAGTCCAAACATGTAGGATTCCCTGCAACGGTCTTAATGAAGACAATGCTAGTGTAACTGCTTCTCTTGCAAAGGGAAGTTAAAGTCTCACATTTTTACCTGAAAAGCAAATGGTTGAACACACCACATAGCCTGGTCTTCCTCTCTGATATAACATTAAAGCACTTTGTTAACATCCCTTGTTACATATTCATCTGACAATTGAATTCATAGCCCTGAGGAAGACGACCAGTAATTGATAATATACTAGTGTGTGAAAAATTTGACTCAGCCACATGATTGAATGATTAGAGGAGTAACTGGAGGGGGGGGGGCAGCAATGAAATCCAAAAGAAGAAACATATCAAGGCCAGAGATCTTTAAATCTAACCACATGATGCTCTTTATAATGATCAATGTGTTTATATTAGCAAGTCATAAAAACCAACACACCACTCATTTTGAAGAACATCACACGTTTAGAGACATATTTTAAATGTGCTCTCATTCAACAGTTTTATTGAGCTATGCAGGAACTGTTTCTTTCAATACAATATTTTGCTTCACCTATTTGATGTGTATTTATATATAATTAATCTTATAGAAAACACTGTCATCATCATGTGTTCATATTTCTGCAGAAAAATGCACAAGAGTGCTTAAATTCTAAATGATACAAAATCCCTCTCAAACCCTTTCCAGGCAATGTGTCTCATTTAACAAATGAAGCTTCCAACTCAAAATCTCAAATACAATTTACCATAATCGGTACTGCATCTGAAAAAGTGGGTTTGTATCCATGAAAGCACATGCAAAAATAAGAAGCAGTTAGTCTTAAGGTGCTGCCGCATTTCCTTTCCCCCCTTTTCTCCCCACTTTCTTCCTTTTTACGCTGCTACTTCTTTTTTTTACTACACACACACACACACACAATCACAATTTAAAAAATAAGGAAAAGGAACATTTTTTCTGTACTCTAACAAACATATGATTGATACTGTAGGGAATAGATGGTAAAATATAATATACCTAAGGTTGGAGAAGAGGAAAGACAGAATATGTGGCTACTTCTTTGCAAACCACCAGTAAAGCTGGAAATCCCAAAGTAGGTCTGTTTTAACAGTTAAAAATGGAAATGCTGCTAAACACATACACACCACATTCAGGGTACGTAATCTTTTTTTTTCAGACTTGTGATCAGCGTGACAAACAACACTTTTGACTTCCAAAATTCTATGATATAGCAACACTAAAAAGCAATAGCAGGCAGCTTAGTAGGAAATAAAACATTTAATTGTTGTTTCCATTTCTATGAACAGAGATGATGTCTCAGATAAGTGTGACTGTAAAGCAACTTGGGGAAATGTGCATTCTCACATATAAGGTGAGTATATATATTAAGCAATTTATGTGGAATTGATGGTCTGTAACAACACTGACATTAATGAGATCTAAGGAGGACAGAGGCATTTCAAGGTCTAGTAACAAATAAGAATGAGAAAGCACATACACATAAAATCATTTATGATTATTTAGATTATATTAGATTATTTAAGAATTTACAGGTGAAATCTTTTACTTCGCATACTCACAGTTATACTGAATTTCAATAATACTTACTCTGTCGTAAGCCGCCCAGATTCCCAATGATTGGGCGGCATATAAGTAAATCCTATTATTATTATTATTATTATTATTATTATTATTATTATCATCATCATCATCATCATCATCATCATTTTGTAATAATGGACTGCAATCAATTAGTTATTAACAGCTATTAACAGCCAATACATGAAACAAAGTGTAATAGCACCATCAAGTCAGTCCATGGGTTCATCTACCCCAGAATTGTCCACAAAATGGTTCTCCTGGGTTTCAGGCTGGAGTCTTTCCCAGTCCCACCAGCATTCAACAGAACCTGAGCCTTTGTGCACACAAACCATCAGCTCAACCCTAGACAACTGTTCTTTCTCTTACCTCACACTGTTCCAATTTATTAGAAGCCTGGCTATGCTATATACACAAGCAACTAAAACCCAAAGAACCCCCAAACCATTTTGGTGGGAAATGGGGAAAAGGTTCCTTTAAAGAAAATATCCAAATAATTTAATTAGTTCTGGTATTGATCTTTAAAGCCCTTAAATATCTTAGATCGGTCTACACATGTGTATTTTATGCAAACTGCTGCAGATTTTCACACCTTCAAATCAATGCCCATTGTCTAAACTTCTCTGAGTTCATTCCATGTCTATTCGCATGTATGAAAATTCTGTTAGCCACATGCTGCACCATTTTTTGAGGAGGGGCTGTCAATCAAAGGATATGGACAAACACACTTCCACTTCGGTTGTCATGTCTCCCTCCCCTCCCTACAGGTATAAAAACAGCAGTGTATTTTGTCCAGTCACCTTTTGAATATTGTATACTTCAAAGTTTCCAGTAAACAGGGGCTTAACTCATCTTTTCCCACCCCACTCTCACTTTAAATGTGACAGGCTTTTAATATAATTAGCTCTTCCTTCTACAGGGCAATGAATGAGAAGAGAAAAAATTAATAACTGAAGGAGGAGAAGAGGGAAATGCCACTGGGAGAGCTCCAGTCCCCTTCCTCACAACTGGGGGAGGAAAGGCCTTTTGCATATTTTCTCCAATGAACCTTTAACTATTTAAATGCCCATCACCTTCAGGTGAATGTGGAAACTGAATGCCAGTTTCAAATGGCCAGTCCCAATCTGAAAATAAATAAATAAATAATCCTGTAAAATGCAAAGGAGATTAAACAAACCCTATATGTACCTAAAACCAAATAATCTGTTAGCAATAATGACAATCTGACTAGCCATCCACCTGTCCTGTCACACAAAGGCATATGAAAAAGAGAAGAGGATGACTACATAATGATAATGCAGATCCTTCAGGATATAACATTTAAAAAGGGAATGCAACAGAGAGTGCATTCTCTGAAATATTTCCTTAAAAGAGTACATCCACTCAAGAATGATGCTAAAGTCATTCTTGAATGTTCTTCAGTCAGCTACTGCCCACAGAAGTACAACATGCAGCTGCCAGGGACAGACCCTTGCCGTCCATTAGGCTCTCCCCAGAAAGATCTGTCTGCCTTCCTCATTATATACATGCAGAAGTGAAAAAGAAGAAACAAAGATCATTGTCTTCCATCAAGCACTTCACCTTCAATTTGCTAATTTTATCATTAGGTCTCCTGCTGTTTTTAATATGTTAATATTTAAAACTTTTTAACAATGAAATTGACAACACAGTTGATCTGGTTGTTATTATACTGATGTTTTGGGATTTTATGATGACATAGTACCCTATAAAATACTGTATTCCAGTATGGCTATATACAGTCCTCCCGTCCCTTACATGGGGGATCCATTCCGGACCCCTCTCTCACGTGTAAGGGAAAAACACACATTCATTAAATTGTACCATTCATTAGATTGTACCTCAGCTTCAGCAAATGCTGAAGGGAAGCCCGTGTATGGCATGGGCTGATAGTATTCTAAAGACAGCAGATCCTGTATGATCTTGAAAGGTAAGCAGGGTCAACTGGCCAAGTACTTAGTACTTGGAACTTATTGTTGTACTTGTAGTACTTGGATGGGGAATGGCCAACAAATAACAGATGCTGTAGGCAGTATTTCAGAGGAAGGAACTGGTAAAACCACCCCTGATTATTCCTTGCTTAAGAAAATCCTATGAAATTAATGCTGTGAATTGACAAACAACTTGAAGGCACACACAGATACTCAAGATGGGAGAGTAGACTGCTCATATGTTTAGTTAGAGAAAATACATTTCAAGCAAACTAATAAATTATTGCTAGCAATCTAGGACATGCTAATGATTTACAGAGACTTGAGAAACAGGTCAGTTGAAAAATATAGTCGTAATTTAAAATCAGTGCTCCAAGGCACCAGGAATGAGTTGCATGGAAAAATAATATGTGCATTTTAAAAATAATAATGGATTGCTATAAAACATGTGAGTACTCAATTGACTGGGACAACAGAAAACCACAAGAGCAACTCTGAAAGAATAGTATGAAAGAAGGAGAGATAGGGAAATCTAGTTACTAGCTGTTACGAAGGGGCTCTATTGGCCTATTTGTTAAGATAAATGGGGCACATGAGCAATTCTGTTACAGTCATTTGTGCTGAAGTTGACCAACCTCCTTCACCATACAGAATATGTCCCATATTGACTTTTAACTTGATAAAACTCTGTCATGGGGAGGATATCTGGCAGGAAAAGAATGGGAATATTTACCTGTAAACACACTTAATCTTGATGTTGGTAGAAACACAACTTCTAACAAAGGCTCTTCTACAATACAGGCACTGTGTATTTATGGGACAGGAGAAGGGAGCATGATGCAATAGTAGAACATATGTCTTGCTTTCCAAAGTTCCTAATTCTCTCCCCTACATCTACAGGTAACAGAATAAGTTAGCAGATACTGGGAAAAACACTGAGAAGATCCTCAGCCAATCAGATTAGATCATTCTGGGCAAAATTAACCATTATGTTGGATCAGTATAAAATAGATTTGTGTGTTCAATTTTTTTTCTGTAATTGGAAATGGTGATGGTAAAGCAGCCTAAATACTCAACCGAATATTGAGTGAATCTATGAAAAACTGATTTAATTTTTTAAATAAAGTTTATACCTCTAGGTTTTAAATGCTTTTGAAAACAACCAAGCCATTGCCATGACTCTTGCTTCACATTTTAGATCCTTATTAACTTTTGTATTATTTAATTTGATATCTGATCAGAGCCAGTGTGGTGTAGTGGTTTGAGTGCTGGGCTACAACTCTGGAGACCAGGGTTCAATCCCCCGCTCAGCCATGAAACCCACTAGGTAACCATGGGCAGATCACGTGCTCTCAGCCTTGGGAGAAACCAATGACAAACATCCTTTGAACAAATCTTACCAAGAAAACACCATGATAGGTTCACCTTAGGGGCACACAACACACACAAGCTTGATGAACATGCATTAATTACTTTGCTTACTTACTGTGCATGCCATATTAAGCTAGTCAATGCATAAATGGCACTCATCAGTCCTTATTTATTTATTCTTTTATTTGATGTGTATACTGCCCAACTGGCAAATGCCACTGGAGTATTGTGTGTGTATGTGCTGTTGAATTCTGGCTACCCAATGAATAGCATATATCACCAGATATTCATTGCTAGTCTTCCATCCAAGTACTAGTCAGGGCTGACCCTGATTAGCCAACCAATGACAGTCCCCCTGGGTTGAAAATGCTGCTGCCAAATACTAGATCAGTTAATGGAAAAACAGGTGCTATTCAGGACTTCATCCTGGATGAACAAACTGACCTGGCCTGTATTACAGAGACCTGGTTAGATGAAGGCTGTGTGTGTGTGTGTCCCAGCTTTGCTCACCAGGCTTCTCTGTGCAGCAGCAAGCAAGACTGGGGGGGGGGGGATCATGATTCCCCTGACCAGGTGCCACCTCATACAGTCTACAGGTTTTGCATATGTATACCTAAAGATGGGTAACCGGGACAGAATAGGGATTCTGTTGGTGTACTGCCCCCCCCCCCCCCCAACAACAGCCTCCCTTCCTGAGCTAGCCAAGGTAGTCTCAGGGTTGGTATTGGAGTTGCTACAACTATTAGTGCTGGGGGACTTCAACATCCATGCTGAGATTGCCCTTTCAGGAGTGGCTCATGACTTAATGGTCTCCATGATGTTTGTCCCAGGTGGTATCTGGCCCTATTCATGCAGGCCAGAGGGGGGCTGGCTGAGTGGGTGAAGGGGGTAGTCAATGCCTTCCTGCAATAAGACAGTGTTCCATCTTGCCCAAAGGAGGCAGTTGTGAGGCCTTTGCTGAAAAGGTCATCCCTGGATGCCACTATAATGAATAATTATTGGCCAGTGTCCAACCTACCATTTTTGGGCAAGGTGTTGGAATGTGTGGTGGCTTCCCAACTCCAGGGGTTTCTGGATGAAACGGATTACAGTATCTAGATTCATTTCATTCTGGTTTCAGGCCTGGCTATGGAACAGAGACATTCTTGGTGGATGACCTACGCAGTGAACTGGACAGGGGGAATGTGTCACTATTAGTTCTGCTGGACCTCTCAGTGACTTTCAATACCATCAACTATGATATCCTTCTGGCCCACCTCTATGAGATGGGACTTGGAGGTACTGTTTTACAGTGACTCCGTTCCTTCCTAGAGGGACCAACCCAGAAGGTGGTGCTAGGGGACTTCTGCTTGGCTTTCTGGCCATTGACCTGTAGGATAACTCAGGGTGCTATTCAACATCTACATGAACCTGCAGGGAGAGGTCAACCAGAGTTTTGGGTTGTAGTGCCATCAATATGCAGATAACACTCAACCCTACTACTCCTTTCCACCTCAATACAAGGAGGCTGTCCTGGTTCTAAACTGGTGTCTGACATCGGTAATGGACTGTATGAGAGCAAACAAACTGAAACTTAATCCATACAAGACAGAGGTGCTCCTGGTCAATCAGGAGGCAAATCAAGGAATAGGGATACAGCCTGTGTTAGATGGGATTACACTCCCACTGAAGATGCAGATCCGCAGTTTGGGAGTATTCCTGGATTCAGCTTTGAACCTGGAGGCCCAGGTCTCTGCAGTGACCAGGAATGCTTTTGCACATTTAAAACCTCTGCACCAGTTGCACCCATTCCTTGAGCTGCCGGATCTGGCCTTGGTGGTACATGCCTTGGTTACATCCCATTTGCTCTCCCTTTGAAGAGTGTTCAGAAACTTCAGCTGCTCCAAACAGTTGCAGCCAACCTGTTAATAGGGGCAGGTTACAGAGACCATACAACACCACTGTTGAGACAGCTCCACTGGCTGCCAATTTGTTTCTGGGCACAATTCAAAGTGCTGGTTATGACCTGTAAAGCCCCATATGGCTTAGGTCCAAGCTACTTGGTAGATCGTATCTCCCTATATGAGATGGCCTGGGTTCTGAGATCTTCTGGAGAGGCCCCTCTCTCAGTCCCCATCACAAGCACCATTGGTGGGGACATGAGAGACAGCCTTTTCCATGGCTGCCCCTAGACTATGGAACTCCCTTTCCAGGAACGCCTCCTTGTTGGCCTTTCACCGTTAGGCTAAGACCTATCTGTTCAGACAGGCTTTTAAAACAATTTTTTAAAAAAAGGACCACCTTGGGGTGTTATAGTGTTTTAATGTTTTTAAAACATTTTTTAGCTTTTAAAACTGTATTTGATATTTTAACATGCAACTTGTTTTGATATTGTAGTAATTTAATTCTGTTTTAATGCACTATTTTTGTATATTTTAATTGTACTGTTTTTTAATATTGTAAGCTGACCTGAGTCCCAACTTTGGGAGAAGGGTGGGATATTAATATAATATAATATAATATAACATAATATGATATCATACAACACTTGGGCCCTTGTTATCTGCTGGGGTTTGGTTCCAGGACTCCCCATGGAAAATAAAATCTGTGGATGCTCAAGTCCCATTAAGTCGAATGGCATAACAAAATGGTGTCTCTAATATAAAATGGAAAATCAAGGTTTACTATTTGAATTTATAATTTTTCTGAATATTTTCAAGCTATGGATGCTTGAATCCATGGGGAGGGGAATGTGTGGATAATGAGGGCCGACTGTATAATATAATAATTGCAGCTTCTAAGATCAGATAGGATTTGGTATTTTTAGAGGTATTCAAGCCTTCCCATTTCCTATACTCCCAAAAATAAGTTAGTGAGACCCTGATGCTTGCTGGTTATGATTCAGCCTACTAATATCCAAATTGATCCATGGGGTGTTTTACATCTTGTTAAAGTTGATTAGCCATCACTGATTATCAGTATAAACTATTTAATTAGCTAATTAATACAGCTGCTGCTGTTAGTGATGCTTGAGATTCTTGCAGCACACACAGTGGAATCAATTCCTGAAATCCTCTTATCAGGGAGATGAGTTATTGCTTTTGCATGGGATGTTATTCAGCCATTTCAAGTTTAATGAATTATTAAGTTAAAAGAGAGACATGAGAGAGAGAAGCGGAAGAGAGTTGGCCAAACCTACAGCCATGCTGGCCATCTATGTCTTTCACAAGACAGATTGCTTGGCAAATGGCCCAAATGGTTTATATTCTTTCATGAGTTAAGAAACAGATGCATTTCCCTTGAAAGTACTGAATGGAAGAAATCTGTCACACCAGCATATCTCTTCCTTCTCCAGTTAAGGAAGATATATTCTGATGTGTGCACAGCTACAATGCACAGTCATGACTGCCATTAAGAAAACATGTTTCTGGGGAAAGTCTTCCAAAGATAATGCAGCTACTAGTTCAAACAGTAATATACAGTTGACCCTCCTTATCCACTGATTTTTTATCCATGGATTCAAGCATCCACAGTTTGAAAATATTTTTTTAAAAGTATACATTCCAAATAGCCAACCTTGATTTTTGACTTTATATAAGGGACATCATTTTACTACTCAATTGTTTTTAATGAGTCCTGGAACTAAACTCCAGCAGATAACAAGGGACCACTGTAGTTAACTATGACAACGCTACTGAACTACTCTATAATGGCAATTCAGTTTGAACTGGGGGATACAGTATAAGATTGAACACCTCTTAAGAAATCATAGGTAGTGAGAACAGAGATACTTCCAAGTAGAATTTAATTGAAAAGAAGGAAAGTCCTTTGTCTAACAGGGTTATCAAAAAGAAGAACGCTTCAAATAAAGAGCAACGAGAAGGACTGAACTGGTTTTCACTAGCATATTTGCAAAAGAATGCCCACTTAAGCCTATATCATCTATATCACGTACGCCTTCCATCAAATGAAAGGCTTCCTTGCTTCATTTAAAATTTTTGATATACTGGCACAGATTTGATCCCTCAAATTCTTTATAATTTGATTATAAATTGATATGTACGATGGATGTGTTGTTTCTTAAGATCATATCTTTTCACAGGAAAATCTGTAATATTTCCCCTGTAATATTAAGGGTAGGGGTAGAGGGAGCCATACCTATTGAAGCTGTCATTGATAATGTCAAGAATGCAAGCTTTTTTGTCCCTTCTGATTTTTACCAATATCTTCATCAGCAGAGGAAACAGTGGGAACAGGCAAAGAAATAAATTGGTCAAATGAAACAAGGATGCTTCTTTTAGGGACCCCTGCCTCGTGCCATGCTACTACAGTATAGTGGGAGCTGTATTGTGGCACAAGATGCCAATATATTTATCAGTGGTTATCCCACATTACATACACCCAGTGGTTTGGGTGACTCTAAAGATGAGGGTTCAATTCCTCATTCAGCCATCAAACCCACTGGGTGACTTTGCGCAAGTCACATGCTCTCAACCTCAGGAACAGGCAATGGCAAACCTCCTCTGATCAAATCTTGCCAAGAAAAGCCCATAGCTGAGCAGAGTTTTGAAATCTGTTCTCTCTAATCCAACACTCAAACCACTACACTGTGCTGTGCTTTCATCATATGCCTAAAAAAAAGATTTGAGGAGCTGCTTCCAAAAAAATGAGCATTTTCACAAGCAAAAATAAAATCAGTTTAAGTCTAAATTCAGAGTTAAGACTAAATTCAGACTTGCAAATATCTTGTTTTAAAAGAGCAGTTAAATATCACGCTCCTGTTTTTCTTCAAAATTAAGCCTTGTGGAGGATAACATCAATGAGCCATAAGATCTTGATGATTATTAATTTCAGTAATGAAAATAGTTGGTTCATTGTATTTTGCTAAATCAATGTCTTTTTCCTGAACCCATGTAAAATCTCACTTATATGACTTTTTTTCTGGCTACAAAATAAAAATACAAATGATTTTAAAGCACATCTTTTGTAAGCGTTGTACTAATATGAAGAGTAGCAATACATATAATTACTCAAGAGGAAAAAGTGGTAAGGAGAAAAAGCGAACAGCACCTTTTAGACATTTATTTTAGCACGAACTTTCATGGAAGAAGTTTGAGTCAATGGAATGAGGGGATCTGCTAGGTGGTCCACTGGGCGTTTGGGAGACATGTACATTAGAGGGATCAGATCATCCTCCTCCTCACCAATACACCTTTTAAGTCCATTTTTAGGTTTTAACAGAGGATCAGGTAAGGAGCATCTAGTGGATAATAAATCCTTAATGTAGTCATAATTGCAGTTGTTACTGACATCAGCATAGATTTAACAGCATCGAGTCTGTTTAGTATTTGCTTTTGTTCCTCACCAGAAAGGGAGCCAAACATCTCAGCCATTTCCCCATCATCTTCAAGGAGACTCTCGGGGATTGGGATTGTCCTCCTGCCGTCCTCATTGAAGTTCACTTTCTGGGGAGGAGCTTCACATCTTAAGTTGAACTTAAACAAAGGCTGGATATTGGTATTCCGGAAAACACGTACTGGCGTGATTGAATATTCCTTAAATGAACTCCAATTTTTCAAAATCCGGGAAGGTATTATGGACTTCGCTTCCCTCCCACAATATGCCATGTACAGTGTTCAAGCTTTGGTCCCCTCCCCAGCTCCATATCTGTTTCATGTTACCCTCCCGAAGTTTAGAAGGGCTTTAACTCTGGCACGTTTCAATGTGTTGCCCACGGCCATGTTGGAAGGTAGATTCAAAAAAACACCTTTTGAACTTCGTTTTTGCCCATGTGGCTCGGGTGCTGTTGAAACCAATGAGCATGTTCTCCTATATTGTCAATTCTATTGAGACATTCGTCACCAACTGATTAGCCCACTACTGAGTAAATTCCCAGGTAAAACTGACTCCTTCTATTTACGCCTCCTATTGGATAACAATGATTCTACAGCAGGGGTAGGCAACCTGCGGCCCGCGGGCCGGATGCGGCCCGGCAAGGCCTTGGGACCGGCCCCCGCCTGGTCTTGCCACTGATTGCCGCCAGAGCCTTTGGCCTCTCGCGTGAGGGCGTGGGGCCTTTGGCTTATCAGGAGGAGGCGGGCAAGGGGGGCAATTGTCTATAGAAGCCTCCGAAACATGCATTTATATTAACATTTTTTTTAAATCAGCAAATTTTTTTGTGTGTCCTCCATTTTTTTATTTAAAAAGTGTCCTCCATTTGAAAATTTTATCCTACATTTGTCCCGGTTTATTTATTGAATTAATGCTTACAAAAATTATTTAATTATTTAATTTTTGGCTTCGGCCCCCCCAGTTGTCTGAGGGACAGCAATCCGGCCCCCGGCTCAAAAAGCTTGCCTACCCCTGTTCTACAGTATCCCATAAGGTGGCTAAATTTTGTTACATTGTTTGTAAACTGCGCCCTCAACTGACAAATGGTCATTTTATTACCGTGTACTATTTGGATATTGTATATGTATAGTCTACTATCAGTTTATATTTTAACCTGTTACTGTTATACTGATACGCTGTTTGTGTGGTTTTGTTTTTATACTGGTCAAAGACTGAATAAATTGTATTACTATTACTTTCATGGATTATCAATCCACTTCATCAGATGCATTAATGGAGTGATATTCATGCCAGAGGAATGTAAGCACAGTTAAACTGTTGCTGGAATGGGACAGAATGTAACAGGATACAGAACGATGGAAAATGTGACCCTGGTCATTAATCTTAATGTATAAAATGATCTGTTAGTACTGAAATGGAAAAGCAATAATTCAAAGATGCTCTTCTTGTTTCTTATCATGAAAGAGACTAGCATGACCATCTCTTTGAAAACTGCTACAATATCAGAAATAGATTCCTTGATCTGAAATGGATTAACAGCTGAGGGTGGAGAAAAGCATCCCTTCAAAAGATGGAAGTTATGGTAAAACAGATCCAAACTAGAAAGAGTGGAGACTATTATCTGAATTAATCTGATATCTTTCTAATTCTCTTGCTTTATAACAGGTTAAAATATATTTGCCTTCCTTCACCTACATATGTTGATGGCAAATATCTTCTACATGTTTTTAAAAAATACAAACCTCTTTGAACATTCTTTGAGCATTAAAAAATTTTTGCAATACCAGTCAGTATGTGACAGTATCAAGACAGTTAGCATTTGACTTAGAGCAGGGGTCAGCAACCCCCGCCCCGCGGCCCGCATCCGGCCTGCGGAGGCGGCAGGACCGGCCCCAGCTCGGTCCTGCCGCCGATTGCCGCAGGCTGTACCGCGGCGGTGCCGCCGAGGAGGGCGCACTGCAGACAGTGTGCCGCCGCCGCTGCCCGCACCTTACTGTAGCCCTGTGCACGCCTGCAAGGCCGTGCGCAGGGTTAAATAGGAGGAGTTTCTCCTCCTGGGGCTGGCTGGCCAATGGCTGCTGGCAGGGGGCGGGCTGTTGGAGCTCCAGCCTGCCCCCATTGGCCAGCCAGCCTCAAGAGGAGGAGCTCCTCCTCGGGCAGGGCAGGAAGGGGGCAGGGGTCCTCCTCCTCCTTCCCGCTCCTCCCACGGCTGCCTGACAGCCGTGGGAAGGGCAAGAAGGGAGCGGGGGGTCACCTCCTCCTCCTTCCCTCCCTCCCTGCCGTGGGGAGGGCAGGAAGGGGGCGGGGTGGCCTCCTCCTCCTTCCCTCCCTCCCCGCGACTGCCTGACAGCTGCGGGGAGGACAGGAAGGGGGCGGGGGGTTGCCACCTCCTCCTTCCCTCCCTCCCTGCGGCTGCCTGACAGCCGCGGGGAGGGCAGGAAGGGGGTGGGGATCGCCTCCTCCTCCTTCCCTCCCTTCCCACGGCTGCCTCACAGCCGTGGGGAGGGCAGGAAGGGGCGAGGGTTCTCTTCCTCCTCTCTTCCCTTTCCGCAGCTGCACGACAGCCGCGGGCAGGGAAGGAAGGGGAGGGGGAAAGGAGGAGGAAGAGGAGGAGGAGGGAGGGAGGAAGGAAGGAGGAGGAGGAAGAGGAGGAGGGAGGAGCAGGAGTAGGAGGGAGGAAGGAAGGAAGGAAGGAGGAGGAAGGAGGAAGAGGGGGAGGAAGGAGGAAGAAGCAGGAGGAGGAGGGAGGAAGGAAGGAGGAGGAGGAGGAAGAAGAAGAAGAGGAGTAGCAGGAGGAGGAAGAGGATTTCCATTCCATTTGTATGGGTCTGCTTTGTTTTAACAATGATAGTGGTGATGATGATGATGATATCAGTCAGTTTCTGAGACATGCACTCACTCTTTCTGAAGGTGAGACAGTGTGACTTTCCAAAATGCATTTCTGTGTATTTTCGGTGCTTTTAATGCTAAAAGGTCTGCTTTAACAATGATAGTAGTGATGATGATGATGATGATGATGATGATGATGATTAACTTTTAAAAAGCATCAAAAAATTTTACATGTCCTCTATTTTTAAAAATGTGTCCTACATTTGAAAATGTTGTCCTATTTTATTTATTTATTTATTTATTTATTTATTGGCTTCAGCCCCCCAGTTGTCTGAGGGACAGCAACCCGGACCCCGGCTCAAAAAGGTTGCCTATCCCTGACTTAGAGGCTAGCATGCACTAAAGGTACACCTTTGACGAGATCAGTCATAGAGCCACAATCACTATTTTACTACTGACTTTCAACTTCCATTTAGCAAATCTCAATTTCATTCAGACACCCAAACAGAAAAATTCCAACTGCGATGTCAAACTTTGATCTAGCTATATGAAGTTTAATTTTTAAAATCAATGTCTGCCCACCTGAATCACAGGATGTGAACATTTAACAGATAATCAACATTGTGAGGTTTCATTTCAACAACACTAGCATTAAATTATAAGTAGCAGGAAAACTTAAGTCTCTAATAGTAATTGCAAAAAACAATACAATTTTAAAGAATTTCTTATAAAAGGTATTCTTAAAATGTTCTTACCTTTGTTATTACTTGCTAATTAAGAAATAGCAAACGGTCTGTTTAATACAGAGTGTAACTATTAATTTTAAAGTTTCAGCTGAATTGTATCACATGGCACCTAATTTGTGTATGGTACATAGTTACAGGGATAGCAATTGAGCCTGCAAATACAAGCAAATTTATCCCTCATCTGTATGCATGAAAATTAAGGGCTGTAAATTTCTATGTTGAGTAGTACTTGGTGATCAGGCTTCACAGACTGATGAACATAATTTCCATAATGAATCAGAGGCAAACATAAAATCAAACAGAACAAGACAATAAGGGGGAAAAAATAACAGACCTACTCTACAAATCTCAAGAGATTTTCAAAGTTTTGTTTTGCCAAAAAAAAAAAAAAAAAAAGCAAAATAATAATTTAGACTATGTACTAGGAGAGATTTTCGCAATTCCAAACATTATGAGTCATATTAATATGCAACATATATACACAGAAGGAAAGCTACTACTAAAACTGTGGGACTGGGATCTTCAGGTTAGTCTATATCAGAATATCTTCCAACAAGGGATATTTAAAGGGTGGTTGGGTGGGGGAAGCTGACATTATTTGAAAAAGAAAATTTTTTTTGACTCTTCCCTACCAGTCTTAAATCAGAATATATTAAGCAGCAAAATTATATTCCTTTTGGAACAAGTGCATGCAGGTGGGGGGTGATGGAAGAAGGGGAGAGCCAAGAGTAAAGGACAGAAGACTGAAAACTTTGCCCAAAAAGAACTCTACAGATTTGAACAATACATAGCTATGTCCACCCAACTGCTGTTATTATTATGAGGAATTTTTTAAAACTTCAGGAGCTTATAAGGTTGTACTATAGATAGCATCCTATTTTAAAGAAATGGGTAGAGATATAATAGAATAAAATAAAATAATAATAAAACTTTCATATCCCACTTTTTGTTTCCACAATCAAAGCGGCGTACAACCTTTTAAAAATTACAATATATACAATTTCCCTCCCCCTTAAAAAAGGATTAAACAATTCCATCCTTTAAAATTACAGATGATAAAAATCTAAAAACAATACTACAATAATAAAATAATGGTGGGCAGAGTCTTCACTTATATATGTCTGTGGGGGGAGCGTTACATGGCCGGGATCTATTCGGGGAAGGCCTGCCGGAAGAGATTCGTCTTGACAGCTTTCTTGAAGCTCTCAAGGTTGGCAATTTGACGGATCTCGTCCGGCAGGCTATTCCATAAAGTGGGAGTGATCGCGGAAAAAGTCCTCTGGGAAGTCACCGTCAATCTGGCATGTTATTAACCAGTGAATAATTATTTACTGACTGATTCTGCCTTATCCAGAATTTCAAAATCCAAAATATCCTAAAATCCAAAAATGTCCACACAGGTGGTGGAGATAGTGAGACTTTTGCTTTCTGATGGTTCAGAGTACATAAACCTTTGCTTAAGGTCCAAAATTCTTTTTTAAATATTGTGTATAACATTACCTTCAGGCTATGTACATATAGTGTATACAAAATATATTGGTAAATAGATTTCATGTTTAGATTTGGGCCCCAGCTCCAAGATATCTCAGTATGTATATGAAAATATTCCAAAATCCAAAAAACTCTGAAATCCCAAGCACTTCTGGTCCCAAGCATATCAGATAAGGGAGACACAACCTGTACTGTTGATTAAATTAAGACAGGACAAGGGGAGGAGAAAGAAGCCACTCTATTCATAAATGATTCACTGCAATGTATTTTATTTCATTTCAGCTCCAGGTGTTCCTGCATGAGATCAACTATCTAGATCCATTTCATTCTGTTTTCAGGCCTGGCTATGTGACAGACACAGCTTTTGTCACTTAGGTACAAAGCACATTGCAGAAATAATGAAGTTTGAGACAGCCTAGGCTCAATGCTAGAGAATCTTGTGAATTTTAGTTCTGTGAGACATTTAGCCTTCCCTGTCATAGAGCTCTGGTGCAACAACAAACTACAATTCCCAGAATTCCATAGCACTGAATCATGGCAGTTAAAGTGATGTCAATCTGGATTATTTCTGCAGTGTCCATGCAGCCTAAAATAGCCCACTCATGTCTGGCAGTGTCTTAATTTTGTATCCCTGAGGAAGTAACAAAGAAAAGGTTTACTAACCTCTCAGTCCACATGATTTACATAGTTTGTTGACTTCACTCAAATTGATGGGCTGCTAGCTATGTAGGGCAGTATTAAATCCATCAAGAGCCCTACTAAATTTGCTGAATGATCTTAAAATAGCTTGAATACAAAACACCAATAGAGGTGTGCAGCGTATTGAAGGGATCTCAGGGCTACTAGCCCTATCCTGCAGTGTAGCATGATCCTTGGCTGATAAGACAATAAGCATCAGGTATTCTGGAGAAAAGTAAACAGTGTTTAGAATGGAAGTACATACATTTCTCTCTCTCTGGCTTTGCTTCGCTAATGAAGATTCAGGAAGGACTCATCCCACGCTTTGTACAAGCGCGTTGGTGACTAAAAAGGCCAATCCGGGACAAAGAGGTCCAGTTGCAGAAAGCACAGCGGAAAGTCTTTACACTGAGCAGAAAAGACCAACAGACAGACTTCCCTAGACTATCATAGCCATACCTAGGTACATGCTTTCCATACATTAAAATACAGTTCATAGAAATTATCTTCTTGGGAATGCAATTAATACAACAATAATAAACCTTGCTATATAATTTCTACCAACGCTCACTTTAATTTACTCAATAGTCGCAACCTCATTACTGCCAGATTTGTGCATCTCATTATGATGCTGACACTGGCATTTGTGTGTGATTAGCACTGAAATTACAGATTCATTCTGATTTAGCATGGTCTTTATTGCTCTTAATTAAGCAGTGAAACATGAAAACTGTTATGACATTTTAATTATCTGAATGCAATACTATTTGTATATTTTCTTTAAAAATGTACTCATCTACTTGGATCAGCCTTTGGAGGAGTCGCAAGCAATTGATTAATCTATGCTGCAAGCTAAATTTCCTCAGCTGCATCCACTAAATCCATTACCTCTGGTTAACCATCAGGAAAGCAAGTTAAAATATATTAATTCTTAAAGAAATAGGCTTCTAAAAAATCTTAATGACTTTCTTGAAAAATCTGGCCTATTTTTATTCTTCAGCATCCTAGATTTTCTCCACGACAGCAAGACCTCAAAATTCTGATGTCCGTTTAAAAAGAGAAAAATATCTCAAGCTGGGAGATTCAAACAGAATGTTCTTGCTCAGAGATTTGTCAGATTACACAATCAAGTACCTAAAATACTGTATTTTCCGGTGTACAAGATGACTTTTTGACCCTCTAAGATTGGGTCAAAAGTTGGGGGCCGTCTTATACACTGGGTGCGCACGCTCGGCCACAGGCTTCTCAGGCCTCCGGAGGCCTCTTCTAGCTCGCGCCAGCTTCTAAGGGGCCTCTGGAGGCCTCTTAGAAGCCGGCGCACATGTGCGCACGGCCAGCTGCCGCCTTCTCAGAAGGAGGGGTAGCCTTATACGGTGAGTATATCCTAAACTCTATTTTTTTATTATAAAAGTTGGGGTCATCTTATATGCCCAGTCGTCTTATATGCTGGAAAATACGGTAGTTCCTTACTCACTCAAAGTTTCTTAAACTGCTTGGTTAGTAAGTCAGAGAAGTAACTGCCATGCTATTATTCTACAGCCATAAAGTTCTAGCTTGTCAAGAAATGTTGAATGTAGAGTTTGTACATCCTTCAAAAAAAATACCAGACATCAGGACTAGTGGCAGCAAAAAACAAACCAACACAAACCAACAGCCATTCACAGACTTATATGCCATACAGAGCCTGGAAAATTACTTTTAAAAGATAATTAGTTGCAGTTATAATTCTAAGACACAAACCCTAGGAAACTAGGTACTTACCAATATATTATAAATACCATTTTAATAAGCTCCTCTATTTTTTCATTTATCAAGAGTAACTAAATTAGTAATCTTGAGTTACTATTTACAAGTTAACAATTTTGTTTCAGATATTTTTTAAAAAATATCTAGTATACCACCTACATTTAATGTGTAGCATAGCTGCTACTCTATACCTCTATTCTAAGCCAACTCAGGCGACATATAGACATTTTTATTCAAAATTCATCAATTACTTAACTGAAACCTCCATTTTAGGAGTGAATTTAGCTTTAGATTGAAGTCACAACATCCACTCAGATTTTTAATTGTTTAAGTTTTTCTCCATTCCCTAATCTGTTCTAATGAAGAATTCTGGAGAATGGCTTGCACATCTCTGAGACACTTTGATTTGTACTAACAAGATATCACTCAACCCTGATTTTGTTATCACTGGGAAAAATCTTATACAGTTGGCCCTTCTTATACAAAGATTTTTATACACGGATTCAAGCATGCATGGTTTGAAAATGTTCAAAAAAAGTATAGATTTCAAATATCAAACCTTGATTTTCCATTTTTTATAAGGGACACCATTTTGCTATGCCATTATATTTAATGGGACGTGAGCATACACGGATTTTGTTATCCATGGGGGATCTTGGAAGCAAACCTCAGTGTATAACAAGGGTCCACTGTACACTTGTAATATAGTAATGTTATATTTGCCAGCAATGTTATGATGGAACCTGCAGTGTACAACCAAGGTCTTGAGCCATTCCACAATGGCCAAATGGATCTGCACCGACCAAGTCAAATGTGAGAGTGAACACTATGTGCACTTGCAGAATGATTGGGGACACTAGGGGCAACACTTATTTTTATGTTAGCATAGCCAAACAGAACACCAGTTAGAATGTTGAAGGACATTTCCTTTCCCTCTCCAAACAGGATGTATTGGGGACAATACCAGATGTATTGGGGACTGTATCAACAATCGCTGCTGATACAAAAGCTTTATAAGATTGTACCTATATACATCTACAATAATCAGGTTGCTAATCTCATACATGTTCGTGTTCTAGCCTACAAGGAAATAGAAAGCCTAACAAAACAAGATTTCCTCTAGTAAATGATACAATTTGAAAGAACTGCTCCTTCTTTTAAGATATACCAATCTAATACTCTAGGTTTAAACTTCACGTATAGGATGATTCATAGATTAAAAGGAAAACACACTACCAGAAGAAATACTCTTCTATAGAGAATGGGAATTGTGTAATTTTTTAGGAAGCGATATCTATATACAGCATGAGACACAGATTTCAAGAGTTATTACAAAGATGCTTAACATTGCTAAACACCATACTAGGTTTAAGACCTTGGTCGATAGAAGAATGAGACATAGATACTGCTACATGTGTATAGACATCAACATATACATAATTATGCAATGGAGAACAATGGTCACATACTGTCAATATATTTATAAAAGCATGCTATTAAGACTGTATAGGATAATGCAAAACGTCACTAGGGGGGTGCAGACCACACCGGGTGTCACTCTAAGGTGACACCACTGCTCCTCAAAAATCTACCTTTTGGCAGAAACGAGCTGGGCCATTCATCTATGTCCCTTTAAAATGCTTTAAGAGATGGTGGGAGTAGGGTGAAAATCAGTGGAAGGAGAAAGGGGAGGCTCCAGAATTTTTGAAAATTAAATTTCAAATTTCAAAAGAATTAAATTTTAAAAGAATTTTAAAAATTTGTTCTTTTAACATTTTCTTTTAAAATCACATTTTAACCAAATCTTCACTGCATGTATGTATGTGTGTGTGTGTGTGTGTGTGTGTATATACACACACACACACACATTTAGATTTTGCATATGATATTGTAATTTGAAGGTATAATTTTAATTTTGTTAGTTGTTTATGGCACAATTATTAAAATTACATTCAGTGGTACGTGGGAATTACGATTTACGATTAACATTAGTGCCCAAAAGCATTACTAAGAGCCTGTATGGTGTGAAATGGGAGGGTGACACCATGAGTAAATGGGGGGGGGGGGGGGGGACAGTCCAAGTTACCACATCAGATGGCACCAACTCTACTGACATCACTGATCCAAACATATCTGTAAGAACCTCTCCATAGTGCTGTTAGAACGTTTCCTACCGCAAGAGCAATTTGAAGAGCAACTGGTGTTCGCTTTCCCCCTAGCACTGAATTGGGGCTAGTGACTGCCTCTCTAGGGCTCTAAGTAATATCATGCTACCAAAAAAAATTCTTTTGTCTTAATCTTTAATTTTTAACTCAACTCCAACCAAACAGAGATTTTTCACAAATGTAAACAATGTATATACAGATCTGCCTCTTTAGAGATTCATTTTAGAAAGTTGATTATTTTAAAACCATGCAGATCTGAACAGCATACTGAGGGCTAAACATATACAAAAATCATAATCAGGTATATTATTTAGGGTGTGTGTGTGTGTGTATATATATATTGGTTTCCAATTCCTTTTACAAATATTAAATGGTAAGAGAAAAAAGTCTGTCCCTGTAGCAAAACAGATGCAAACCAAATATACTCACTATCGGACAAGATGAAAGCTCATATAAGAAAACCTGAAGGAGAAATATCAAGTGCTACAAGTCTGAATAGAAGATTCATTTTCAGCTTGTGATTGCATTTGTTTTTATTTGTGCAGGAAAGATAGGGAACAATAAAGATAGAGTGACAAGAAGACATATGACTGAATGCAGACCTGAGTAAGAACGGATCCTTAACATCTGTCTCTACAAACCAGAAGCACAGTATTACAGAAAATAGTATCCTCTACCAAGAATTCTGCCATACTGTGTTGAACCATTCTGCTGCGGCCCTCCCACTGTTGTTGGATTCAGGGAAAAGATGCCCAGTTTCTCATAATCATATATACAAGGAGCCCTGGTGGCGCAGTGGGTAAATGTCTGTACTGCAGCCATTCACTCAAGACCACAAGGTTGCGAGTTCAAGACCAGCAAAAGGGCCCAAGCTCGACTCAGGCTTGCATCCTTCTGAGGTCGCTAAAATGAGTACCCAGACTGTTGGGGGCAAATTAGCTTACTTGCTAATTAGCTTACTTGCTGTTCACCACTATGATCTTTGGAATAGCGGTATATAAATAAAACAAATTAATTAAATTATAATCCTCCCTCCGAAAATGAATCTCTGTGAAGCAATAAAAACAGGCAAGAGGTATCTGCAACCCTTCATTCCAACTCTGTAAGAGCTATAGACAGTACAAAGATATGGAGCTGCTTTGTTTTACTCACTACATCATTTAGGGGTATGCCCACACCAAAGGCAAATTGCCATGAAAGGGAAAACAACATACCTCACACAAATGCAATATTGGATGGGCACAGAGTATCAGAAATGACTGCAGTAATGTAGTTGTTGCCCAATTCACCTGATTGGGGGACTGGGGAAAGAGGGAGAAACATTAACACTATATATGTACTGTTCATTCCAAAGGTTCAAATAACATGTAACCCTCTAACATGGATACTCAGATTGCTGATACCAATGCAATATTATGGAACAAAATAAAATATTCTGCTACCTGTGAATAATTGAGAAGGACAAAAGCTGCCTTTACCCAGACATTGAGGCTAGTAGAGCCAGATTTAGGCCTTCATCCTAAGAATGTTTAAAATAAATTACAAGTGCATGCCTTTACCTTCTCTCATAAACGTGAATACACAGTATTCCCCTCCCACCAAAGAAGTAATGCAGTTGAAGACACTGTCACAACAATGTCAAAATACATCAACCATATCTGATACCTGTGGGCCTAACTTCTACCAGTGGATAGGTAGTTATAATTGCTGAACCAATATATTGTACCTTTCTCTTCCTTAGACACACCCATTATAATGATGATATTTTATTAATTCAATAGTGACAATATAGTGTATCAAAATTATTCACTTCCTCAATATAAATAATTCTTTTTCCTAAAAGAAATATTATGTATTCAGCACATATACCCACTTAACTTGAGATTTCTTCTTTTTCACAAAAAGTATAGACAAGTATTAAGAAAACATTAGTATTTTTCAAAGTTTAAAGTATGGGGAAAGCATACCTGAGAACAAATTTGATTTACAGCCTTTTAAATTTACTCAGAAAGTATGTGTGTGCACATATTACCACAACTTTAAAACTCCATGGCTTTTAGGCTTACACAATGTCACAGTGACTGGGAGATTTCAAGGGTGATGCAGCTGTGAATAGCTATGAAGGATAAAATAGTCTATAAAGTTCCTGACAGTTCCTTGTGTTGAAGAATTACACCAGTAAAAACCATCCAATATTTTAAAGCAATGGATTCTTTTCACCTACAACCTTCATCTGATGTGCCAAGCTTGTGTCTCCACAATACTCATTTAATCTTATTGTAGAAACCTATATATAATGACATTCCAATATTATTATCCTGTATTTTTCACTGGTGTACACTCTGAAAAATATGAAAATGTCACTTTATAAAGCACAGGCAGCAAAACAATACTCAAAGTCTAGTTCTTATATTAAATGGCTCAGAAAGATATTCTCTAATCTTTTGGTTTGAATTTTCAAATGCAGTTTTCAATCAATCCTCTTTAAGTATTATAAAAGGGAAGAGGGGAAATAGTTTACACAACTTCATTTCAAAATCTTACCTATTTCAAAGTCTAACATTTCAAAAGTTACTTGAACAATATTACTTAACACACACACCCATCCCCCCATTAGAATGGAAACTACGTACATTTGAAGCTATGATATCTCTTAAGGGAAACTATTATTGTTTGGAGGAATTTTGAGAGAGAAAACAGAGCAACTGGGTTTATTCATTTCCCAAATTCAACATTGAGCCATAAAAATACATTGTTCTTAAATTATATAAGAGAATACATTACTGTGGAATAGTTCTTTTCTAACAGCATATTGGTCATTTCTATCTCATGTGTACCAGAGCAGGGCTAGTTGACTTAGCCCTGTTTCCTTTTCACACCTCCTCCAATGTGCAAGCTTCTTAACAGAGCTATGTCTGATGGCCATTTAATCAGTGTGGTGCTCTCTAAACAGAAAAATAGGCTAGGTTAAATACTTGCTTCACTCAGATGCACCAAGAAAAGCAGCATGTGTCCTTCAAAATGCTCCAGTAGCACACTGAAACCAGCTTCAGTTTCATAACAACTCCTGGATAATTTCTTCCTCCTCTGAATTCCTGAAGTTGGAGGTTGCTGTCTCCCATTCATACAAGACTCCAGCTTTTGAAGTGGGGTGCAGGAAGAATCCAGGCCTTCCTCCTCGTCTTAACTCCTAAAGCAGGAGGCTGGTGTGTCAAGGAGAGACAGCATCCTCCAGAGTCATGAGTAAGGTGCAGAAGGAATCCAAGGATTTTGCTTCTGCACCCTACTCCAGAACCCACAGCTTCTCCTCCATTGAGCTCTTCATGTCTTACAAGGTACACTTGTATACTATACCCATTTCTTCTAAAAGGCAGACATATAAGAAGCAACAGTGACATTGCTAGGTTGGTGGTCGTGGTATCACCCCATTTATGGTGTCACCCACTGCGGGTTGTACACACCCCATAGCCCCTTGTGAAGCCTCTGCAACATCTTGGCTGAAGCTGTTAGCCAAACAACCCCTTTAAGTGTATACATTTCAAGAAATGGTGCACACTGAGGATATATTTGAAAACATACTGAAAGAATATTAATTCCGCCACCTCATGACTTACAGTCTAGTTCTAGGTAGGCAACCATGAAACTGAAATGTCTGTTCTGCTAAGAACTGTAATAACATCTCAGAACTTTGCAGTAAGCTTAACAGATTCACAATATCAGTGTGAACATCAGATGTATCTGGAATCCAAAACGTACATTTAATTAATTAATTATATGCCGCCTTTCTCCCTGGAGGAACTCATGGCAGCTCACAGATAAAACATTTAAAATTGCATAAAATTCAAAACAATTAAAACATCTATATCCAATATAAAATCACATAAAATATACAAAAGTTAAAAACATAATCTAAAACAACCCCCTTCAAATAAAACCAGGCCTGCATGATTTAAAAAAGCTTGCTTGAATAAAAATGTTTTTGTTTGCCTGCGAAAGGTTAGCAGGGAAATAGATATGTGCACACACATACTTTTAAGGATGTAAATCAAATTTGTTCTCATAGAATTATGCTTTGGGAATAGACAGCAAGATCATTCTGATACTGCACAAGAGAGACACCGAATTACAAACAGAATAGGAAAATGGAAACTACCAGCCAAGTCATCCCAAAGTACACCATGCTGTGTAGCCCATATTTCACATTATGTTCATTTCAGCAAAAGGAAATAAATACCACAAGATCCATGCCTAAAACTGGATTGTGCCTTTGTTATCTCTCTCCAGGAAGCATGTCTGATCCCTGTTCTTTTGCTCCAACCTGACTTGCCTTGGGCAACAGAAGTTGTGTTCCCACTGACACTACATAGCTAATTACTGGATCTATTGATCAGAAGTAAAGATTAGACAGCAGACTGAATAACAAGAAGGAAAATCTTTAAACAGTCATGTTCAACTCACAGAAACTCTGATGGTGCTAGCCAGCAACATAATGTAAATGCTCTTCTTTAGGTCCATAAAAGCAACAAATAGCATGCCTTGCACTTTGCAGAGGTCTGCAATATATCTCTGCAAGGTGAGAGAGGATCAGACTATGATCAAATGTTGAAAAAATTCTCTCTAAATGCAGTTTATCCATCAGTAAGAATTAATAATGAATAATGAAGAAATGAATAAACTTGCATTTAGAGAGAATGTTTAAACATAGAAAATGTGCATATAACTTTCCTATTATTGATTGCAGACTACTAGGTTTGTAATTCCCTAGATCAGTGGCTTGACCTTTTTTATAAAGTGGCACTATAATTGCTTGCTTCCAACTAGCAGAGACTTTCCAAAACTGTTGGCCTTGGTAAAGATGGAAGCCAGCAGTGGTGCCCTCCAATGTTGATTAGTTCAGCAGGGATATAGTCAATGCCTGGTGCCTTTCCATTTTTAAGATGTAGAATTAAGTGTCAGATATTTCTTCTACAATTACCAAGTTCCAAGCAAAAACAACTATGAGAATGACTTCATGGGCATTGTCAAGGACTGGTTCAAAACTATAAAAGATGGATCTAAAATTATCCTTCCAAACCTGAGCTTGAATACCACAATTTGGGATTGGAGAATGAGACCACAGAGTTCCTGAGACAAGCTACCAAAAGGTTTTTGCATCATTATTCAGTTAGGCACTCAGCAACAGTGAATATGAGTTAGGTAGCATCTTGTACATCTTTTAAAATGAAAGTAACTGGAAGGCAAATGGCTTGACCCTCATTTCCTATATTCAGTGTAGGGTTTTTTTTAGGGGTGTTTTTTTCCTTCAATTGGCACTCCTTGTCAAACCAGCTGCATTCTTGGTATTGGTAGGGTCTGCACTAGGATGACAAAGATTTACTGTGTTAAGTTATATCTTTCTGAAAAAAATGAATCAGATCTTTGTATGCCTCAATGGTAGTTATGGTACACTACTTCAATATTATTACAGATATTAAGAAAACTGCTGGATCAGAAGACGACCTAGATCAGCTGACTATTTAGATCTTATCTTCCATCCCTCAACAACAAAATTAATTAGATACTTTTGAGTTAACTGTACCTTTCTCTCTGGGACATGTATGGTAAGAGCTAGAGGTTGATGTTCACTATCCTGGTATCCATGCAAAAGGAATAGACTAACTGAAAAGCATTTCTAGAAACTAAACAATAGTCAAACGTATCAGACCCACATAAATTTGAGAAAGTAAATTCACTCATACAATCTAAAATAAATAGATCTGACCTAAATTGCAGTGGCAACAAACAGAAAGAAGCAAAATTCAACCTTAGCTGAATTTCACATAAAGAAAACAAAAATAATGACCATGGAGGATCTACATAAATTCAACTTACATAATGAATAAATTGAAATAGTCCAAGATTTGCCATACGTTGGATCAAATAAGAATAGGAAACAGAAACTGCAGTTAAGAAATCAGAAGATGATTAGGAATGGGAAGAGCAACTATGAAAGAACTAGACAAGATACAAAAATGCAAAGACAGCTGAACACTAAAGTAGGGATTGTCCAAGTTATCGTAGTGGCCAGGATACTTTCTTCTTTCTCTTTTCTTTTCTTCACCCCCTTTTCTTTCTTTCTTTCTTTCTTTTGGCAGCAGGAGACATTTCAAAGTGAAATGCTTGACTCTGTCACTTACCATTTTAATTTTATACATATGCCTCTAGACCGGTATGGAGTTAAAAAGCATTCTAGGGAAATACAAATAGCAGGTAACTGGAGCCCAGTTCTTTCCTGAGAAACAATCCTGCCTATCTAGTTATGCCTGAGCATCAACTGTGTATCCCCCAACTTCTACTGAACCACAACATCAAACACTCCTCAACATTAACTATGATTGCTGAGAGTTGTACAACAACAGTATATGGAGGGCCATGCAATGCCCATCAACGTTCTAAATGACAGGGCAGTTTCAAAGGTGGTGTTGGGGCTTGCCTGCAGATGCCAAATGGGGGACTAAATATTTGTGCATTTGAGTTCAGTTCACTTTTATTTCCCAAAACTTCATTACTCCTGTCTACTGTCAGTGCTACATCATAGTTGCCTTGAGTCCTGAACAAAGAGAAATCAGGATATCACTCAATCAATCAAATATATACATCATGACATGTTTTAAGAATCCCTTTGACTTGAAAAATAGCTTCTGGTGTAGCACACAGAAAGAGGGGGGGGCCCTGCAGGCTGTATAAGTCCATTCAATATATGTGTCTGAAGAGGTTTTGCTAAACTGAGAACACCAAATTTAAAATAAGTTGTGCACAAATGAACAAACATTAAAATAAGCATTAAGACAATTCAGAAACATTATAAATCCTTCTGAAGTAACAGTATCCAATTATAACTTTTAACATGAAACTAAATTTAATATGCTTAGCTTTTCAGTCCTTGTAAGCCTCATAAACCTTGCTTTCCATTACAACTATGCTATTAATGCAGCAATTAAAATTAGTCAGATTGAGCCATCATTTATTATTAGAAGTGATCATAAATGAAGATGTCAAAAAAGAAAGAAAAAAGAAAAAAGTGGAGAGGCTATGTGGTCAAATCCAGAGCAATCTAGCATGCAAATGCAGGAAAAGTCAAAGATGCCTAACTGGTAAGCAAATGCTGGAGGCCATGAGTTTAGAGGTCACCTTAAACTGTTTTTTAAAGGGGAGTGGAGTGGGACAGGTAAAATGACTGATAATAAAAGGCTGAAGCAGGGACGTAGCCGGGGGGGGGGGGTGTTCTTGGGGTCTGGGCCCCCCCTTCCATTAGAAAAATGAATGGTGTGTGCTGCTGCACCGCTGCACTCAAGCCCCATTATAATGGTGGCACTTAGTCTGGACCCCACCCTTCCCAAAATCCTAGCTACATCCCTGGCTGGAGGCTGCAGCACCAAGGAATAATGAAGACAGCTGACATAAGGAACAAAATAGCATTTACTGTCTCACACTCAACACTATGGTTGAAATGTTATTAGAAGTCTTAAAGAAAACTGTATGGACATGAAACAGTTCATTGTGTGGTGTCTTTGTTTGGCAATCTGTTCTGGTGATATGCTGCAGTCCTGATAGCATCATCCCAGAATCTGTTGAGAATATAAATGTCTTCAAGCACCCACTCTGTCTTCTTTCAACAATCTTATTCTGTTCAGGGGTGCAGCTCACATTTCTCCTGTTCGAAATGCCATGCTCTTCCTTAAAAGCTTGCCTGTGGTGCAAGGTATCCTCACAACCATGATCTGTCTGATTTCTTTTAATGTCTTTTGAAGCTGCTGCTGATCATGGAAATGCGCTTCTGCAGCAGTGTAGCATACAAGCTAGCTAGCTGACAGCCATAGTGTTTTTTTTAAGTATTTAGATATGCTTTTTAGTCCAGTCCAGTCCAGTCTTTCTTTTTGGTGCACTATACTTTAATGCCTGTGCCTTCAATGTGTTCTATTAATCCATCAGAAGAAGCAGACTGAAATCCACAAAAGAACATGCTAAAACAAATATCCTTAAAAGTGCCACTAAACACATCTGTCCCCCTCTTCTTTTTATAGGGCAACCAACTAATATGGATATATACTGGAAAACTGTATATGGTGGGCCATTCACATTCACTAGGGTTAGGGGTATAGGACCACTATCAAAATGGAAAAGCTACAAATAAAAAACACTATATGTTTACCTAAGAGAACACCTATCTAGGAATCTCTAGGTCCTCTATGCAAATCTATGGTCAACATTCACTGCAAGTTGACCACAGAATCATGCTGGAGGACCTACAAATGACCAGAGAAGTATTTTCCCTAGGAATCTCTACGTCGTCTACTGTGACTCTATGGTCAACTTCCAGTAGTCCATGTTGGACGAGCTAGAGAGTCCTAGAGAGAACCTACTACTCTAATCCATTAATAATGAAACCTGCAAAATTCAAAACTGCAAATATATGTCTAATTAACAGTTTGTAAGCCACTCTGATAGCCTTTTGGCTGAAGAGTGGGATATAAATAATAATAATAATAATAATAATAATAATAATAATAATAATAATAATAATTATTATTATTATTATTATTATACATGTTGACTATATATACTTTCACTGATTTTCTAGATATCCTTTTCCAGATGTCTCCCTTGATTTCCAGACATCCAATAAAGGCAGATACACAAATGAACCCTAAATAGCCTACTTTTTCTCTTTGTTGTTTTCCGAGTTCTATGGTCAATGCTCTTCATGCCACAAAAAGAACAGTAAGCACAGTCACACACTGGAGAAAAAGCAGGACATAAACTAACTAGAAAACACATAAATTCTATTCAATTTATTTGTTTTCTAGTTAGTTTACACCCTGCATTTTCTCCAAAGTGTGTGACTGAAATCATTTCTTTCTCTGATTATTGTGAAGAAAAACTAGAAAATTGTAATCATTTCTGCTATGGGCTCATTTTCCTATGGCTATTCATCACATGACTGCAATACCAGGTGATGGCTTTTGCATGTGAATGAGCCATAATCACAGACAGAATTTTGCTTTTCCACACACAGCCATAAGTGCAAAGCTTTCCCCAAGTTCACATTTTTTTCAACTGTAGTGAAGTGCTGAAAATAAAGTGCTGAATGCATAATTTGGTTCAGAAGGCCTTTTACTTTTTGGTTGTGAACTGTTATCAGAAGCATGAATTTGCTAAAGACAAACACTGTGTCTGTAGTATGAGATAGAAGCCATATTTAGTACAGATGCAAACTTTGACAATGATAAGAGTTTTTGTCATTTTAAGTTAGTTGCTCTTTAGAGAATAAACAAGAAATTGGCGAAATAAATTATTGTTCTCTGTAACTTTACTGACTTCAAGACACAGTTTATCTACTGTTATCTACTATTATGAAACATAACAAAGCTCTGGTGGGGAGGTTTCTTTGTTGTGAATAAAATCAATTTGGGTACTTTTAAAATCTCTTTTATAATGCAAATTAAAACAGATTACAGTTTGGCAAATAAAAATGAAGGCAGAGGAGAAATCTAACCTTTAATACTAAACAACTTATTCAGTGTGAACTTTTGTGAATTTCAATCATCTTCTTCAGATGTTCTCTGTGGAATGTGGAAGCATGTGAGTATGTATAGGGATCAGTGGGCTTTCAATATAGTGTGGTGCACAGACATCCTACTGTGTAGGTGCACAATGATGTCAAAAACATGAAATTATTGTATGGATTTTTCCAGGTTTAAGCTGATTATAGGATGGAAGTTGGTAAATTTCTGATTATCTTTCTCAAGTGATTTCTTTCCATTTTCTTTCCATTTATGACAAAGATGTTATCAGCTAAAAAGAGGTATTTTATTGAAGAAGCATTGTTCCATGTCAACCATAGAGATGTTTGCATATTGTTGAGCTATACAGATATCAACAGCTGTGACATTAATCCGAAGTTAATGATGTTATTTCCCAAAGTGAAGTATTTATGAGTAAGTACAAAGTGAAAACTGGTTTATATATTATGAGCAGTAGATAGAAGATGTCTGGCCAAGGCTCCTGGGTGTGCATCCATTTATATATGGTTCTTTGTAGCAATAGAAAATTCTGACTAATTTGAATAGTTGCTATTGGCACTGATCAGCAGAATCTGTAGACAGAATTTTGTAAATTGTGGTGTTGAGCAATTGTATTTTTTGTAGTGTAAGTAATTCATGATTACTGTGACTCTTCCCTGGTTAGCCTCCTTAACAAAAGTGTTGGAAGATAATTTTTTAAGACTTGTTTCGGCTGTTGTTGTGTGCCATCAAGTTATTTCTGACTCATGTCAACACTATTAGGAGTTTTCTTGGCAAAATTTAAAGAGGTTTGCATGCCTTTGTCTGAGGCTGAGAGGAGTATGGCTTGTTCAATGTCACCCAGTGGGTTTCCATGGGAGGGCAGGGGTTCAAGCCCAACAATCAAACCACTAAATCACCCTGGTATCAGTTGACCAAATGCAGAATTATTATTTTTATTCTTAAAAGGCAGAAAGGCTTTCTTTTTGCTGATGCAAAGATAACATACATGGCTATTAAAATAATAATAAATAATATTTTTTTATTTTTATTTATTTATTTATATTTCCCACTTCTCCCAAGATCGAAGCGGGATTACAACATAATATAAAACAACAGAGCAATATAAAAAAATACATTTTAAAATATATCATAATATAACAATAACTTCTTAAAAACAATCTATAAAACATTATCAATCTAGTAGCATACAATGTCAGTCTTATCATATTTGGGTCTTGATTTAGTTTCTATAGTGTATACTTTTTAAAGAATTAGGAGGGTATGCCAATTGAAAAAGGTAGGTTTTTAGCGTCTTAAAAGTTTCCAATGTAGGGATACACCGTATCTCCTCTGGGAGATTATTCCAATGTGAAGGGGCCATAACCAAAAAAGATCTTTGGTAGGTAGATTTTAGTCTCACTCTGGGAAGCTCTAGTAGATACTTCCCTGTAGTTCTGAGAGTGCGGGGCGGATTGTGTAGGGAGAGCCGTTCCTTCAGGTAACTCGGGCCCACGCCATGTAGGGATTTAAAGGTAATGACCAACACTTTGTATTGGGCCCGAAAGTTAATTGGTAGCCAGTGAAGAGATTTTAATACCGGCGTTATGTGATCTTGCCTTGAAGATCCAGTGACCAGTCTGGCTGCAGCATTTTGGACTAGCTGAAGCTTCCGGACTTGGTACAAAGGTAGCCCCATGTAGAGTGCATTACAGAAATCCAAATGAGAGGTTACCAATGCATGTACTACTGTTTCAAGGTCCTTTCGGTCCAGACAGGGACGTAGCTGGAGTATCAGCCGAAGCTGGTACCAAGCACTCTTGGCCATCACATCAACTTGGGATGATAACTGTAGGGATGAGTCCAAGAGTACTCCCAAACTATGAACTTTGTCCTTTAGGGGAAGTGTGACCCCGTCCAGGACTGGATGACAAATTTCTCTGTTTGGACTTGGGATACCTATCACGAGTACCTGTTTTCTCTGAATTCAGCTTGAGTTTGTTTTCCCTCATCCAGCCCATTACTGACCCCAGGCAGGCATCCAGAGGAGAGATGCCTTCCTTAGTCACTGTATCAGTCGGAGACATGGAGAGATAGATCTGGGTGTCATCAGCATACTGATAACACCGAGCTCCATGTTTCCGGATGATCTGTTCCAGCGTCTTCATGTAAATGTTAAATAGCATGGGGGACAGAATGGCGCCCTGAGGGACGCCTGATGTCAGCTCCCTTTTACGGGAGCAGCTATCCCCCAACTGCACCATCTGGAAGCGACCCAAGAGGTAGGACCGGAGCCACTGGAGCGCAGTGCCACCGATACCCAGCTCTCTTAGGCGTTCCAGAAGGATACCATGATTGATGGTATCAAAAGCTGCTCAGATGTCCAAAAGCACCAATAGGGTCACACTACCCCTGTCGATGCCCAGACGAAGATCATCGACTAAGGTGACCATGGCAGTCTCAACTCCGTATCCCGCTCTGAAGCCAGTTTGAAATGGGTCCAGATAATCAGTTTCATCCAAGACGGCTTGGAGTTGAAAGGCGACCACCCTCTCGATCACCTTGCCCAAGAATGGTAATAAAGAGACCGGGCTGTAATTACACATCTGCAGGGGATCTAGGGAGGGTTTCTTTAAAAGTGGTTTCACTATTGCCTGTTTTATATGAAAGGGAGTGAACATCAGACTGACACTATGGCCAACATCCTATCAAAAGCTGGCAGAGTTGCAAGCCATACTAACATAGTAACACAAAATTGCTAGTTTCTGCATTGCACACCCACCATTTCTACTGAACAATACAATATCTCAAAGAATTCAGGGTATGTCTGACAATGTTGAGGCGACAGGAATAGATAGAATTAAAAATAGTAAATTCTTTACTATACAAGTTAATGAAAGCACAGATATTGCTTATTTCACTGTTTTGCTTGCTATTAGAAGGTATTTGAAAGTCAATGAAATTGAAAAAGCCCTTTTGCTCTGTCAGATCACACCAGAGGTGAGGATGTACTTAATACTATTGATTGTTAAAGAAAAGGGCATTAATTGGCCTAATTGTTACAGGCTATGCACTGATGGGGGCAAATCTATGCCAGGTTTTTACTCTAGTCTTCGTGGTCATGTCATGTCATGAAGTAGGCCCACTATAACCTGGAATTACTGGTCTATCCATAGACAAATCTCAGCATCTGAGCACCCCCTCTGGTGAATTACAAGTCGCTTTTGCTGAAATTGGTAAACCAGTGAAAAACCACACTCTTGAGGATTTTCAAAGCACTGTGTGAGGAGATCATGAATCTTCACTCCATCCTGCTTCTTCATGCAGACTTTTGGTAAAGTCCTTACCTAGCTGTTCAAATGTAGTCATGAGGTCCAGATTTTTTTTTGAAGACCATTCTTTCCAACTTGATTCCAAGTTACATGACTGTGACTGACTTCAGGCTCTTGCATATTTATCAGATATTTTTCAACAAATAAACAATCTAAATTTGGCACTCCAGAATACTTCAATAACAATCTTCCAAGTTTCAGACAAAATTGAATCTTTTGGAAGTTCTGTATTGAAAAAGGCCAACCTGGGGTATTCTAAACTTTACAGAATTTCCTATCTGAGAACAAGCTACAGCTCTCCCAAGAAATGAGTGAGAAAATAACTGAATACTTGAAAGGGCTAAAATCATCTTTTGAGAAGTATTTTTCAAACCTGGAGAACAACTTGCTTGCACGTCCTTTGAAGAAGAATAGTTCCAAGCTGTCAGATTATCAGTCAAGAAAAAAGAGGGTGATCGAATTTTTGAGTGATACTACTTAATGCAAAGAAAAATCCCTTATTAATTTTTGGGTAGACTTCAGCAGAGAATATGAACAGCTTTCTGACAAGACGCTTAAGTTTGTTTACACAGAGAAAGCAGAGGGCTTTCTCTTCTAGTGCATTTATATAAAAAAAATATTTTAGTAAACTGACTGCAGTTCCAAATTTAAAACTCTATCTTACATCAGCTGAACCTGATTTCAAAAACGATGTGCCTCAAAACAAGCTCAAGGATTGCACTGAACATCTATTGTGTATACATTTTTGTGTGTTTTTATGCACTGTCTAATCACTTTATTATTCCATTTTATAAAAATCACATTATTGAGCTATTTATTTACAGTTAGAAAGTGTGCTACATTGGTTTGAATGTTCGACTATGACTCTGAAGAATAGTATCCAATTTCCAGCTCAACCATGAAGCCCACTGGGTGATCTTGGGTCAGTCACACACTCTCAGCCTCAGGGAAAGGCAATGGCAAACCTATTCTGAACAAATTTGGCCAAGAAAACCCTGTGATAGGTTCGCCTTAGGGTCACTATAAGTCAGGAATGACTTGAAGGCACACAACCATGACCATTACAACATATAAATTTGAAATAACAGCAATCACATTATTTACAAACATTTTGCTAATATGAAGGGTACACTTTATGGAAATGGGTTGCCAAGGGGTAGGAAAGTGAAAAAATGTTAGGATCCAATGCATTAGAAATTTTCCCAGAAGTGGTTTAAACTAGGGATAGTGGACAGTGAATTGGTAGTGAATTCAAGTCACAGTGTTAACATTGTATCTTAATCTGGCCTATGTAAAACAATTAGCTGGTTTCCTACCAATGGGAAAAAGGATTTGCTCAGAAAATTTGCCTCATTTTTCAGATTTGATCAAAATGTGAAAACTGCTTGTGAACACAGTTGCTACAGCTACCATTTACAACATTGCAAACTCACAGCCTATAAATACAGAGCCATTTATGACAATTTAGTTAGTAAATCTACTGTGTAACAACAGTAGTAGCAATTTTGTGAACACATTTTTGTTTTTTCCAGTGGTCCATTAATTCGATGCTCATTTTCACACATCTCTCAGGTAAACAGTAGAAGAGTTCTGCATTAAGACTTCTTAGAAGATTTACAATCTTATAAAACTGACACCATACTTGGTCTAAGAGTATAGAGAACACTACAAGAAGCAATTATTCACAACAACTTCATTTTGAACTAAACATGAGTTGAAACAGCTAGCAACACTGGCATCACCAATTAACTCACTCCTACAAACACACACACAGGGAGAGAGAGGAAAAGACGAATCCAGTCCCCTCCCCACACATCATGCAGGACTGTGATAATGGGCTCTCTTAATCTGGCCTATGTAAAACAATCATTTAGTTTCGTACCAATGGGGAAATGGATTGTCCAGCTGTATCTGGGGGAGTATAATCTCTACTTCAGGTAAACCAATGGTAGTTACCTTTATTGGGCGTCAACATCATGGCGGAGCAACAGAGATCACAAGAAATACAATAACTGCTCAATGGGGATGATAAATTGGGGAGAAGAGTTAAAGCATTGAGATGCTTCCAAGTGAGAGTTTATAAAACCTCGGGGTGCCATGAGGCAAAGCGAGGGAGACTGTGACTCTGGAGCTGAGGCTACCTGCCTCACCTAATCTTGACAAGCTCGGTTGTACGCTGGGCCAAGGGGATCCAGACCCCAAACTTCTTATAATATCCAAGATCCAGAACATCTGTATTGTGAGTAGACTAGGAATGTTCAACTAGTCAAGCTAGGACTTGTGTTTCTTTTACCCTAGGATGAATATGATTTAGGCCAATACTTCTCAAACCTTGGGATAGGACCCAACTCCCTCAGGAGGGTGCAAGAGTTGCTCAAGGGGGTGTAAGACTTGAAGGTCCTAATTCCCCCTCCTCCTGTACTTCCCAAACTGGAGCGTAAGAGATAGGCGACGACAGTGAGTGCATCAGGCCCCTCTGCCTGAGGGTGGAGGAGGAGGAGAAGGGAAAGATTACTGGATCATGGCCTCTAGCGAGGGCCATCCCAACTCACCTCTTCTTCTTCCCCCAACTGTCCCATCACTGCTCTGATTCTTGGGATGAGACACTTCTGCAGCTACATAACCACTGCACCTATTCTAGGCATGAGTGCCCTAGGTGCACAGCAGCCAAAGGAGAGCCAGAATCAGCTATGGCCCCTTAGGGCCATTATCCACACCTGGTTCTGGATGTGCCCCCTGGAAGGCAGAGGAGAAGCAGCCTCAGTGGCTCCACTCTCCAACAAACAGCACCATTGGACCAGCCAGATGAAGAGAAGTAGTGCAAGCGCACTGCTTCTTGTGAGCTACTGCAGCAAAGTGTATGCCTGGGCTGCAACCTCCACCTTCCTGGCTAGCCAGCCACAGACTACCCGGTGCATGGTCTGGTAAGGTGGGTGGGACATGGGCTGATTGGGACCCAAGGAGAGGAGAAATGAACAAAGAAACCTTTGGGCAGCCACTGGAGGCATTGGGGATAGTGGAAGATTTGGGGGCCTAGCAGTTTTGAAAAGGTCCCATTTCTCTGCCCCCAAGCACAATCACATGTACACTAAGTCACACTGTTTCTCTTGTATTTTTTTCTTTCACACTTTCACTCACTCTTCCAGGGATTCATTCACACTAATTCTCTGACCCTCTGACTTGTTTCTCTGAGAGTAATTTCTATCAGTATTAAACGGTGTTGCACAGGATTCCTTTATCTCTGTGTTTGTGGTGCACATTCACATGTTCAGCTGAATGCTTTTTCTTGTTTGCTTTCTCCATTCTCAGACAATTAATTCTTATACACACACATTCAAGTCATGGTCACTCTCCCTCCCTCACAAACACTGATTCACACACATTCTCAAACTCCTTATTTGCTAATTCTCTCTCACTCTCTCACTCACACTCTCTCTCTCTCACACACACACAGTGACACTCTCTCTCACTGTCACATATATGTTAATTCTTTCACAGACCCTTGGTAACTCCATCAGTGTGTGATTTTCTCTCACTCACTAATTCTTCTGCACACACACTCAGTAATCCTCTTTTTCAGACTGTCTCCTCCAGATACATTCATTCACACATAGTCTCACATACAGTCACACTCATCTCTTTTTTACATACTCACAAATGCACTTGTGTATATAAGCATATATAGAAGAGAATGTATTAGTGTGAGAGAAAGCAAATGAGTATGTGTGGTGAATAAAAGAATGAAAGAGCATGACTGGGTGTGTACATATCTGTGAGCACTGGTGTATGTGAGTGTGTCTGTGTCTGAGGCAGTATGTATAAAATTTACAGGTGTGTTAACTATTGAATTTAATTAAATAAAATTGTTCTAATTTGAACCATGTTATTTTCATACAAAATGCTAAAATTGGAATATATATAAATACAGGAACTTAAATACACATACTAAATAAACAAAACATTTTTATTCACATACTATGCTGAGCAGGTGGGGGGGGGATAGCCACATGTCGATATAAAGGAGGTCACAAGGGTAAAAAGTTTGAGAAGCACCGACCTAGACTATCCTTAAGTAATAACCGAAGGAAGGTGCCTTCGTGTATAAGAGACCTTTTGCTAATGTTAGACTGCTTGCTTGTAATAAAAGATTTCCTTTAAAGATCTCCTCTTTTCCATGCTTTTTTCACATATTTTTGCTCAGTGTATGGGTATGTGTATGTGTCTAGGATTCTCAACTCCCAAAAGTGGGGGAAGGAAAGTCTCTGCAGAGTCAGAGATAGAGCAAATCAAATTCCTCAGTAATTTTACACTGCCTTGCTGAATCATGTGGGATAAATCAGTGTGTGGTGGCAGCTAAATGATCTTCAAAGACCCCCTGTCCTACTTAGGAGAAAGACTGTTACAAACACTAACAAACCTTCTAATAGAATTCTCTCCCTATGAACTCAGCTGCATTATTACACAAGATCGACTGACTACATGCAGATGTGAGCAAAAGGCTGAGGTATATGCAGTCAGCCCTTCGTATCCACAGATTCTTTATCCACAGATTTAATCATCCACAGCTTGAAAATATTCAAGAAAGATTAAATTCCAGAAAGCAAATCTTGATTTTGCTATTTTATATGATGGTCAACATTTCTTTATGCCACTGGATATAATGGGACTTGAGCATGCACGGATTTGGGTATCCACCGGGGGGGGGGGGGGGGGGTGGAACCAAACCTCAGCAGATACCAAGGGCCCACTGTAGGATGGACAAGTCTCATGATGCTTCTTTTGCTATTCATTCAAGATAGAAGGGGAGCTCACAAGCCCTTTGTGTCTTGATATGTCTATAGATGACAAAAGCTGAGAAATAGAGAAGGTGGTCCCACATTGTGGGTCAAATGGAAATTTCTAAGAACTGGATTAAGCTACAAATTGCAGATAGAAAACTGGGCAAGGATTGGGGAGGTTCAATTTCAAATTGTCAAAGTGTCACTCAGCTCCGAGGCTCATTGAGTAACCACGAGATAGTCATTCTCTCCCTGTCTACCCTGCCTGACAAGAGTAGATGTGAATGCTGCCATAACATGTTACGCAGACTTGAGAGAGATAAATAATTGAAAATTCAGAGAATGGATATTTCAAATGATGGGAAATGATGAGATATAATCAAAATAGGGAAAAAAATGAAGTTTATCTGATTATTGTTGGACCTACATTTTCACAGGGATCCATTCCGGACCCCCATGAAAATGGAGAGTCACCAATATTTAAGCTCCATAGGCTTCAATGGGATGCGTGCCTGTGAGGGTGTGCGAGTCATGTGCCGCGGGGGGGCACCCCATTTAAAATATCAGAGGTCACCCTCCATGAATATTGAAGACCGTGGACTTCAAGTCTGTATGAAAGGAGGGGCGACTGTAATTCAATATATTTGTAATTCACCTGTTTTCTCTGAACAAGAAAAACTAGAACTATAATAATTTTGTCTCCCTACTCCCGCCCACTCAGATATTAATGACAAATATCTTCTATTTTTAGATTATGCATGCATCTATGATATTCTTTGAGGATGTTCTCCATTTCATAAAGATTTGCCATAAGAATCAATATTTGACAAGATTCTGTAGCTTGCTCAGAGTAGTGGTCAGGATTAGAAAGTAGGCTGACTTGCAGCATACATTTAGTAAATCTCACAACTGCTATCTAACCTCCCAAAGGACTGCTTGACATCATTTGAGCCATCTTTTCATACCTTCTTGCATTCCACTGAACAGTTAAATGCCTAGTGAAGTTCTCTGGAGTACCCACATAAGCTCTGAGAAATCCTTGCAGACAAGGTAGTTCCACAGGCCATCTGCAGTCCCACTGTATCACTGTGATTAGTATAAGAAGTTTTTAGAGTTCTAAGCAACTTTAAATAGCATTTGTGACAGCAAAGTTGCAATAATGCAGATAGACTCCATGGCCATCCCACAGACAATACATTGCTTCAAGGAAAGATCACTTCAGATTGAAGCATGGGCCAAAACTACACAGTATGGATTCACTAATGTGGCACCCTCCTTCCTGGTAGTGATGTGATGGAGAAGAAGAGGGATGGCCTTTGGCCTCATAATATGTGACCTCTTCTGCAAGCCCTGCTGAAGAGAGTAAAGAATGTCACACCTTTAAGATACTGCTACTGAAATTTCCAATTCTCACTGTCAATTCCTGTGATGTGCTATTGATGCAATAGTTGTGTGAAGAATTGTCATCCTGTTGTCTATTTAATGAACTGTAACAATACCCTATAGGCATCAGATCCCATCTGATTTTGGAAGGTAAGCAGGGTCAGCCCTAGTTAGTACTTGGATGGAAGACCAACCAACAAATACCAGGTATCATAGGTTATATTTCAAAGGAAAGAATTGATAAAATCATTTCTTGAGTATTCATTGTCTTAAAAAAAAAACCCTATAAAATTTATGGAACAGGCAACTTGAAGCACCCGCAAGTGCATGCACACACAAATATAAAAATAGTCTTCACCAGTGGTACTCAAACATTGTACCCTTGGAACTCCCCTTTACATCAACATGCAGATGTCAGCACACCCCACTCAACAGAGTATATGAATAAAAATACATTGTTTATTTAGTATGTGTATTTTCGTTTGCATATTCATGTATATTCATATTTTAACATTTTATAAGGAAATAAATAATTCTTCAAATTAGATCAGTTTTATTTAACTGAATTTAATATTCAACTCAACACAATATATGTATAAATGTTACACAGAAAACGTTTGGGGAAAAGAGAAAGAAATGGAGGAGGAGGGGGGAACAACAGCCTCCAAGTCTTGCGCGCGCACGCGCGCACACACACATACACACACACACACCCTTTAGCAACTCTCACACACATACCTCGGGATCCTGCCCCACCGTTTGAGAATCCTTGGTCAACATTGTACTCCTGTTTGCAAAAATAGTAAATGATTGTACCAAACGTCTGCTAGCTGCTGCTTCTGAACACAAAATCAATATCAAGATGGGACAACATCACTTTTGCACAGCTATATGCTTCAAAGCCTCTTCTAAAGTTCTAAATCTTTCTACTAAAAATTAAGCCCCATGGAACTCATTGGGGCTTATTATCTATGGCTTTAGTAAAGAACCTCAACAAGTCCACTTAATTCAAAGAAATCATTATGTAGCTCAATACTGTTTTAATACATTTGGATACATTACATTACCTAACAGATATTATCTGTTTCTCTGTCCAGGTGGCATCTTGGACACACACTTTATTTCCCCACACATACGCTGATGCAAATAAGCCATATCCACTAAGTCTCTCCAAGTACATCCTATCACCCTCCCAATATCTCTTTTCAAGTATCGCTGCAGCCACCCATTTAATGTGCTTCATTGCCATAATTTTTGGAGAAGCTCTCACCTCTAGCTGTTGTAAGTATCACTTTTTATTGCCTGCTATTTACAACATGGCAGGCAGCCAATATAGCTCTCTATGGAATTCTACAACCTCACACAGTCTGCAAGGAATCTTCTTTTGTCTTTGAAAAACACCGTTCAATGTCAAATCTCTTACATTTTTCTAATTTTTCAAATATTTAAGAGCATGCAACCTATCCTTGTAAGTCTTAAAGATATTTCAAATGTACTTGTTGACAAAAAAGAAACTGGAAGCTTGGAGCTATGGAAGTTTTGCTTGCTTCCTTTTTAGGTGTACAAGGCAAGTATTCACACTTTGTCCTACTTAACAGTTCTTAAGGAGTTAACAGGAAGACATGAATCAAACCTGCAATAAAAAAAATTCTCAGAAATTCTGAAAAACAGGAGCTGAAGCAGGAAGGTGAGAGACACGCTGCCATGTCAAATGTGTACCTAGACATCCAACAACATATTGAGGGCTACCAATTGCCTATCATTGGCAAAGAATTATTTGGAAATACAAAAGACACTTTCAGACTCATATATGTTGTGGTATTCTGGGCTGCTATAAGAGAGCTACAGCTCCCAAACCCATTTTTTACCAATAAAATATAATCTAGTCAATGAATTTCAGTATGAAAGTATCCTAATAATTTTGTATATGCCACTAAATATATCTTAAAACTTCATTTTATGCATTGCAGAAATGAACTCTCAATATTACGTTTTTCTCTTGTGGGGAAAAGAAAAAACATTTTCACAGCGTTTTGACCACATTATTACAAAGCTAGTCATGACCATTTGCTAGCTGACTTACTGCCAGGTCTTAATTTAATTTGCTTCTTAAATTACCAGAACAATTGTTCTATATTAAAAAGGCAAACATGGCAAAGGTGCAATGGCCATTTGTGGGCCAGGGAGATGCACTGAAAAGAACTGTTTAAAAATAGGAAGCCTGAAAGCAGGATATTGGATGAAAAGGGAATAGAATACAAGTAGGCTTGGAAAGTACGGATGTGATGGAAGAAAAGTGGAAAGTGCAGGGTCCTGTGTGGGGCAAATGAAATGTGTTGAGTAGGCAGCAAAACGTTAACTAGCTAGGACAAAGAAGAAATAAGTGTTAAGGAAATCCTCATACACAATATACGGGTGGAAAGACAACATGTAGGTAGTCAGCAAAGACATGAACTAATGAAGAGTTAAGGAGCTATGGATTAAAGAGGACAACAAAGCCCAAGGTACCATCAGTGGGTGGGGAGAAACAAACCAACTTTCATTTGACTTAAAACAAAGCAACAAAATCTTTCTTTTAAGGGCCAAATAGAAACAAAGATGGCAAAAAAAAAAAATCTTTCCATTTGCCTGCAGTCTTCACACACTTAAGGTAAGAGTAAGTAGAGTACATGGGAGAGAGGAAAGAAAATGAACCGCTATCTTTTCTGCATCTTAATACAGGAAGAGGAAAAATCCTTTAACCTTTCCCTTTGCTTTTGGTGCGAACTGATTGCTCTGCCCAGGACTCTAGTATTAAACAAGCATGTCAATCAATGAATTCAAAACAATAAAGACAGTGCTTTTATAAAGCTGAGTATCTAGAAACCTTGCCTGTTACCAAATATTGGTTCCCCAGAAGCACTCAGTGCAGAGTAGTCCATGCCATAAAAGTTCAGTCCCAGAAGAATTTTATTTCTCCATTTAGATTCTGGATCCAGCATCTGAACACATGCTTGCATCCAAGGTAATGGAGAATTAGGGCCAGGCCTGTAGAAAAAGTAAATAAATAGGTAAATGGTAGACTTCCCAAAGAAGAAGAAGCTTTCTTATATTTGCCTTTTCTATGGAGACAATGGCCTAAATCAGTTACTAGTCCTACTTTGCAAAGAGTCATTAAAACAAACTGACTGAATTGGTCTACATTAGTTATCTACCTATAATTCTCAGAACAGACTGCACTGTTATCGTCAGAAGAATGAGACATTTCTAACACATATATCCCGGATAGACAAAACATTGCACTCCATTACATTTCTTTAGTTAGTTTTAGATCTTATTTGCTATTTTTATTGCTGATAGATGATTACTTGATTATATTTTGTCTTGTTTTTGTCAGCTTCTTTTGTATCAATATATTGTAACCCAACTTTATGAAGCATTTATCCCAGACAGAGAAAATATGAATTTTAATATAAATCAGTAAAAATGCTTCATAGACATCAAGATCTCAATTTTTAAAAATCCAGAAAATTATTCACAAACATATCTTTCTTTCAAATTGCTAGCTGTCATTTAATATACACATATAGATAGATGAACCTATACCATTTTTCATGCATTTTTAAAACAAATCCAACTATATCTTTTTGTATTGAATTTTTCCAGCAAACATCCTTTAAGCATTTCAAATAAAGTAGCTTCTACTTTTCAAAGTCTCTTTCTGCAACCCTGATGGTTTACTTTCATTGTAACATTTTCCTTTCTGTTTTCAATATGCCCCATATGACATCTGAAATTTGAAAAGCCCTAAGGAAAAAAAGTACCTCCTATGTAATATGGAATTCTGTTTGTACTCTTCTTGGACAAGCTACTGAATGATTTCCTTTACCTTGTGTGCACACTTCAAACTGACAGCTGAGATAGCAAGATACAAATATTTAAGACAGAGTTTGATAAAGTGGGAAGACAATATTATTTTGTGTGTACCAAGGACTTGTCAGAACTGCTTCAAAGCAAAGAGGGAGAAAAGTAAAGGCAGGGTTACTTTCTTAGTTGCCTCTCTTCACACACCATGTCAGACAGGGATTTTAGATGCCTGCCGACCAAGGTGAAAACAGGAGGGAAATGTTAATATATGCAAATCAAAAGGAATGACAGCTAATAAATTTATTGTGAATTCTTAAATTGCTAAGTCTCAAATCAAGATAGCAAGAAAGTTATTTATGTATACTGCTCTAACATAAAAGTGCTAATTGATCACTTAGTATACATACTCGACTATAAGTTGACCTCTTGTATAAGTCAAGGGCAGGTTTTGGAGCCAAAATTATGGATTTTGCCATGACCCGTGGTTAAGTTGAGGCTCCTTCAGTGTGTGTATGTGTGCGCACAGCAAGACAGATGCTAACTGAGGCTTTTTGCTTCAGCATTTCAAAGGCTCTTTCTGCTTGACTCAAGAGAAAAATAAACTCTTTCTCCACCTCATGGGGAAATCTGACCAGTGTTGCCAATCACCCTCAAAAGAAATTCCCTGATTGGCTTCCTGGAATGCCCCTCCCCAAATTTCTCAGAATGGAGGCGGGACTTCTGGATCGGGGGCACACAAGGCACTATGGGGAGGCTAAAGGGGGTGGAACTTCCAAGCTGGGAGGTATGTTGGGAGGTTTTTTGGGGGTGGGAAGGTATTTTTGGCTGGGTTTTTTGAGCAAGAAGCTTGAATTTCCCTGAAGGCTGAATTTCCCAGAAATTTGGCAATCCCAGAAGTGACTCAGAAAAACTTTAAAATTCCCAATTTCTGGGGGAAATCTCAGAAATTGGCCGCACTGAATCTGAAAGAGCTGCTATCACATGACCATAGTAACCCATAAATAAGTCAATCTGGGATTTTTGGGTCAATTTTTGAGCATAAATCTTTAGAATTATAGACAAGTATATATGGTAGTATTTATGTATAATTATGTATAATCATTTGCATTTCACAATCCATCACACTTTACAATAAAAATAAGCCTCACAAACTAAATTTGATTATGTTACAAAAACATAAAATGATATAATTAATAAAAATATAGCAGCATATGGAAGGAAAACACTCAATTGTGGTTTTAGCATTAATTTATTCTTCACAGCGGCAAAAACTTTTTACATATTTCCAAAGTAAATCACTTTGAGCTTTAGTTCCTAATAAACATGCTTAGGCCTGTTACAGACTGCCAAAATAAAGTTGCTTCGGGTCTCTTTGGAGGTATGCTATTTAAATGATGCATGGGTGCTAAGAATCTGGAAGCTGCACCAAAGCTGCACTCCAGTGCTTAGGAATGGAGTGTGGCTTTGGCGCGACCTCCGGACTCTTAGGACCCATGCATCATTTAAATAGCACACCTCCAAAGAGACCCGAAGCAGCTTTATTTTGGCAGTCTGTAACAGGCCTTAGAATAGAGCTGTAAATCATCAGTTTAAACCCCATAAAGGACAGCATTCAATTGTCCTAGAAATTCTGACAGGCTGACATTTTATACCTGAATTCACCCAGGTTTTTAAGCTATGGTCCATAATCATCCTGATCCCAGCATGTCCAAACACCCTTTCATGGAAAAAGTTGAGGAAGGAATGAAGTCACAACTTGCCTTTCAACTGCATCATAGGGGAGCATCAGCATAATTCAACATTAACCCCCCCCAAACAAGCCCTGTTACCCCGAAGTGATCTTCCAGGCATTTATGGTTTTCTGTCTATGTAGATCTAGAGAGTCCTGGGGTTGAAAACAGGTCCTCAGATGTTCCAGTGTTACTCATCCTTGTTCTAGAGCTGTAATGGCGAACCTATGCCATACGTGCCAAAAGTGGCATGTGACACAATTTCGCCAGGCATGGGCAGTGAGGGAGAAAGCAGAAGAGGCACTTGCGTGCCCATTCCGCCTCCTCCCTGCCATTTTTGGGCCTCCCGCTGCCTCGGGAGACAGCAGAAAGCCAGAAAATGGCACTCAGGAGAAGGAGCCAAAGGTGCACATGTCTGGCTCCTCCTCCCAGCCCTCTGTCGGCCTCTCCCAGACAGTTGGAGGCCGAGAAAAGGGCAAAGGGAAGCTCCTCCCCAGAGACCTTTTCCAGCCTCCAACTATCTCCAGAGAGATAGCTGGGAGCCGGGACAGATCTGTGCGGAAGAGGGATGGGCTGCGTGCCCAAGCCTTTCCCCCCCCCTGGCTTCCCTTTCTTCTGCCTGAAAGGACCCCTCAGAGCCCGTTCAGGCAAAGGAAAGGCCTGGAAAGGAGAGGCCTGGGTTGCATGCCTAGGCCTCTCCCCTCCAGCTTACCTTTCCTCTGCCCAAAAGGGTTCCGAGGAGTCCTTTCGGGCAGAGAAAAGGCCCAGGAAGGAGAGGGCAGGCCTCCTCCTCCCCATGGGTCCTTCCAAGGACACCTCAGGACTAGCAAAGCCCAGAGAAGAGGTGCATAGAATCATAGAATCATAGAGTTGGAAGAGACCACAGGGGCCATCCAGTCCAACCCCCTGCCATGCAGGAAATCACAATCAAAGCATCCCCGACAGATGGCCATCCAGCCTCTGCTTGAAGACCTCCAAGGAAGGAGACTCCACTACACTCCAAGGGAGTTTGTTCCACTGTCGAACAGCCCTTACTGTCAGGAAGTTCTTCCTAATGTTGAGGTGGAATCTCTTTTCCTGCAGTTTGCATCCATTGCTTCAGGTCCTAGTCTCTGGAGCAGCAGAAAACAAGCTTGCTCCCTCCTCAATATGACATCCCTTCAAATATTTGAACAGGGCTATCATATCACCTCTTATTCTTCTCTTCTCCAGGCTAAACATCCCCAGCTCCCTAAGTAGTTCCTCGTAGGGCGTGGTTTCCAGACCTTTCACCATTTTAGTCACACTCCTTTGGACACGCTACAGTTTCTCAATGTCCTTTTTTAATTGTGGTGCCCTCTGGGCTCTGCTAGTCCTGAGGTGTCTACTTCTCCTCCTCCCCGTGGGGCCTTGTGAGTCCTGAGGTGTCCTTTCCAAGGACACCTCAGGACTAGAAAAACCCTGAGGAGAGGAGCAAGGGCCACGGACCTCCTCCTCCCCCTCCATACAGGGCTTTGCCAGACCTGAGGTGTCCTTCCAAGGACACCTAAGGACTGGCAAAGCCCCTTAGAGAGGAGCCGTGGCTGCGGTCCCATTACTCCTCTCCCCCATGGGCCCTTACTGGTCCCCAGCTGACTCTGAGAGACAGCTGGAGTCCAAGGGAACAGCAAGAGGAGCAGGTGCGTGCCCATCACCCCCTTCCCCAATTTCCCCCAACTTCTAGCTGTCGCTCAGAGACAGCTGGAGGCCGGGAAAGGGTGAGGGGCAGTCTCACCCTCGGAGGGCAGATGCCCCACCCCCCAGAGGGTGCACACCCCACCTCCGGCATGCAGCCCCGCCCCCGGAGGGCAGAACCTCCACCCCCAGCATGGCGAACCAAAAAGGTTCACCATCACTGTTCTAGAGGATAATAATTCGGACTGGTATGAGTTCCATATATACTTGTTCATATGACAGCTGCAGTTCTGTGTGTCATGTTCAGTGTGCAATTGTTTTCTCCTTTTATTGCCTTACCGCTGTGGTGTTGAATAGTCATACGTCATGAGGCTGAAACTGTCCACAACTGGTGCTAGGAGATCAAATTCTTTCTTTGTGAATGTTCCCAACTGATTAGATCTTTAAAAAACACAGAGAGAATTATTTTAATATATTGTACTTTATAAAGATAAACAGTGGCATAAAGAGCTTGCAATTTGAATTTTGCCAGAAAATATGGAAGGGTGGCAATCAAAGAAGCATTATGTCAGTCCTTAATTTGCAGAAGCATAGGTTTGCTATGGTTTGAGCTATAGGAGAGCATGGGAACTAGGATATTACACACACAGAACTTCACAGAAGTGGTGTGCTTTGAGGAAAGAGCCCTTTGCACCTGTAACATGCTCCTGTCATCCCAGTATGCCTGGATCCAAAATATTTGACCTCTAATTGCCTTGACTAGGTGATGCTAGACTACGCTGGGGGGGGGGGATGGGTCTGAAAGTAAATTGCCTTTCATGTAAGTGAAAATCTGACATTGTTTCACTGAAGGAAGAAAAAAGCCAGAGAACCTTGTTCCAGCTTCTGAAGATTTTTTTTACATCTTAGTCCTAAATATGTGTACTTGGTGTATCTGGGTGTGGTGAAATCATAACTCCCTTATAGTAATGTTAAAGCCTCCTCTGCTTCTGAATTGATCTCAGCACTAGTACTTTCATGTAACTGGAGACTTAAGATTACACTGTTGTTGTGTACCTTCAAGTCATTTTCGGCTTACAGTGACCCTAAGGAGAACCTACCAAAGGGGTTTCTCCAGCTGAGTGTGTGTGACTTGCCCAAGGTCAACTAATGGATTTCCATGTCTAAGCATGGATTGTGCCCAGATTTCCAGGGTCATAGACCAAAGCTCAAGCCATTGTACCATGCTGGCTCTCTAAGATCACATTATACAAGCATATTAATAAATAATTTTCTATGCCTTGTAAACTTTTATGAATGGTTAACTATACATGTGAATGTTAATAAATCCCATTACAAGAGCATATTAACATTTAAATACATAGTTAACAATTCACAGAAGTTTACAAAGCATAGAAATTATTCATTATTATTCATCATGTATGTTTAGCCTGTATGCAAATGGCCTTTGGTCCAAGTATTAATAAATGACTGATTGATTGTATATTTAGTCCAAATTAATGTTTCCGTTATCTCTGAACTGAATTTGCATTTAGCTTTTAAATTGCAATGAATCTATCCAAAGATTCAGGATTAATCAACACTTTCAAGTCCAATCTCTTCCTAACATTATAATGCTAGAATCTTATCCAAGTGTGTCCAATGCAGTGTGCAAACAAGAATCAAGGAACACAAGAGACACTGCAGACTGGGTCAGCCAGAAAAATCAGCAGTAGCAGAACATGCCACAAACCATCCTGGGCATAAAATACTGTTTGAAAACACTGAAATTCTGGACCATGCCAACAACTACCATGTCAGGATGCACAGGGGCCATTGAAATCCACAAACATCTCAACAATTTCAACAGGAATGAGGAAACCCTTAAAGTGAACAAGGTTTGGCTACCAGTCCTGAAAAAATATCAAAAAGAAGACTCAACAAATGCAAATGAGAAATCTCCTAGGGTCAGGGGGTTCCCTGAGCATTAATCCAGCAGACACTAATCCTCCTTTGCAGACCCTCCCACCCTGAGGCCTGCCATTAGCAACAGAACAAGACACATGCAAATCACTCCTGCCTTCCCAGGTCACACAATATATATACCCAAGTCCTTTCCAGGCAGGCATTCTCTGAAGATGCCAGCCACAGATGCTGGTGAAATGTCAGGAAGAAACTCTTCTAGAACATTGCCACATAGCCCGAAAAACCCACAAAAACAACCAAAGATTCTCATTCAATTTTTCCCATCCAAGCCAAGACAAACAGGCTTGAATATTAGTTTTGTATGTGCAACCAAAACTCAACAATGACGTAAGTAGTATCTCTTTGCAAAGCTGCAGTTGATGTAATCAGCAAAGTTTATGAACTGTAGTCCAAACATTTAGATGTGTAATTTGTATTTTCTTTTTTAGGCGCTAAATACTTGGGCTAGCTCTGTGCTAACTCTAAGTGAAATGTATGGAGTACATTGGAAGTTATTTCAAAATAAGCACATAGCAATTCATAGTTTTTTGTGGGTTTTTCGGGCTATGTGGCCATGTTCTAGAAGAGTTTCTTCCTAATGTTTCGCCAGCATCTGTGGCTGGCATCTTCAGAGAATGCTTGCCTGGCAAATCGTGCTGTAGTCCTAACTAGATTTCCTAGGAAATAAGTCTTATTTAGTTTCTCACATTGCTGCTAAACAATCAAAATATAATTTGAATCAAAACATATATGATGCCATTCATATCATTAACAATTGTGTGAATGATGGGAAACATCCGGCGAGAAATAGCTGGTGGGAAAGCCAAGCTATATTATGGTTTACTAATACTGTAACCCAAGCAGTAGGCACAAGGTACAGATTGGGACCTCAGCATGGCTAAAGATTAAAACACACACACACCTTCTCTAGAGTATCAAATTTGGATTTTCCCTCTACCATTAACCTTTTCAAAATGAATTCACACCACTTTTTAATTTTTGTTGTGTGCAATCAAGTCGTTTCAACTTGTGGCAACACTAACATGACCCTTTCACAGGGTTTTTGGGGCTGAGAATGTGTGTGATGTGCCCCAGGTCACCCAGCAGGTTTCCATGACTATGTGGAGAATCAAACTATGATCTCCAGAGTCGTAGTCAAACCACTACATCTTACTTATTAATATTATCAAACATTATTTTACGTATTAGAAAGCTTGACCAACCATGTTTTAATGCATGCTAGCATTAATAATCCAAAGTTATTAAGATTTGATATGATTTACATCTTTCAATAAAACACCAATGTTAACTGATTATTCCTATTAATATATGTAAACTACACATAATAAAACATACAAATGCACTGTCAGAGATAGATGAAAATTAATAAATTAATGTTATGCATCAGTCCTATTATTACTTATTATCAAATCTGAACAAACAGTAATACTAAAATGCAAAATTACTTTTCAGAGAAACACATAAAAGTAGAAGTTAAGCATTAACACTGCTATTTAACATTTTGAAAAAAGCACTAGTCTACAGGCCTTTCGGATGTTATGGCCACTAGCTCAAATAATAAATGTTCTTTAGAAAGTGCTCTTTTAAAGCAAGTTAAATGCAAGTTTAATGGCATTTCTCACCCTATACAATAATTAAAAATAACCAACTGACTCTCAGTACTGGTCCAACAATGAATACAAAATGTTTAAATTCAGATATCATTGATGTTCCAGCAAGAGGTTTTGAAAATACTAATAAATAGCCAGACATTTTTTTAAAAATATGAATAATCAGTTATTAAAAAAAGAGTGGGTGTGAGTGTGGGTGTGTTTAAAATCATTTGTTTAAACCAGCCAACCCTGGTGAACATGCATAGGAATGCCCAGTACAGCTATCAGGTTTGTTTGTTTTTGCATAATACAATTGCAGTAGATGCACAGTCCACAATTACTACAACAAGCAACTGCATTAAAATGTTAAAATTAGAATATGAATAAAATTAGTACTAAGACTGGCTTTTGCTTTTTAATGTATTGGAGAAGTATGTATAACATGGGTAGGTAATCTGGTAAAGTAATCTGGTAAAATAATCCAATAACCTCCGTATGTTTCAGCCTACAGTTCCCATAAACCTCAGAGAACAAGGCCAATCGATGGTTTGGGATGGTGGAGGTTGCAATGCAAAATATATGGCGTGCAATAGTTTCCCTATTCTTGTTACAAACTAGCATTTTTTTTAATTTAAAAAATCTACTGATGCTGTTTATAAAATGTTAGTATACAATTTACCTTTTTGTGTTATAGTTAGTGATACTGTCAAAATTAGTCGATTCAAGCTGAATCTTTTATGTTTGTAATTTGCAAATGTATAACAAGTCCTACCGTAGAGCAAAGAAACCTTGTACATATTCTTATAGTTTTTCTCATTCAAAGCAAATAACTTTGGTTTTACTCCTATCTACGTGGTAGTGGGAGAGGGCATTAGTAAATGCACTGAAACTTGAGATGTTTAATGGCTTTTTAAAGCATTTCCTTTGTTTTGCTTATACAGTGTGTGTATATATATGTGTGTGTGTGTGTGTGTGTGTGGTTCCTTCCACATCCTTTCAAATAGGGCTGAAATTGAAATGGTGATATGAGATTATGATATCAAAAAAGAAAGCTACTTTAAAAGAGACTCTTGAATAGGCTTGTAGTTCCATCTTTTGGAGAAAGGAGGAATTTGTTCTAAAGTATTCAATCCAATGTGTAGCACTGTATGTTTATATTCCAAATGGTTCTGAAATCAAATTCCTTAGCAGGACTACTCTGTCTCTTTATTCTGTGTAATATGTTGTTTGGTGCTATCAAGTCATTTCTGACTTATGGCAACCCTAAGGTGTCCCTACCCTGGGGTTTTCTTGCCAAGTTTCTTTACAGGGGATTTGCCATTGTCATCCTCTGAGGTTGAGAGAGTGTGACTTGTTCAAGGTCACCAAGTGGATTTCATGGCTGAGCTGGGAATCGAAGCCTGGTCTCCAGAGCTGCAATCCAACATTCAAACTACTATGCCATGCTGGCTCTCTGGAACTGCTTAGACTATCCTTTCCTGTCATTAATGGATATTTTTTGCCAACAGAGTTATGAAAAAGAGCATTTCAAAGATTCAGATCATCACAAGATAACTGTAGTCACCCCACTGTACAACACGGGCTGAACATTAAGGATTTCTTAAGCACTGGTAATTCATTTTCTTCTGTATCATGTTTATAAATGGTCCAATAATGCTTTTTCGATGAAGTAATTTTAATGGTAATAATTATCAGCAGGTGCCTAGATGTTAGCACAGTGATTTGCTCCATGGGAAAAGAAATTTTCAGTTGACAAAATGGCAGGTTTACCCTCCACTACACACATGGCCAGCAACCATGATCCACTCCTCAGACCTTCAGGGCTCATTTGTTTCTATGGGGGAGGAAGGTTGTGATGGAACAGCAAATGATGCTTTCCCCACAACACCACTAGTACCAAAGGCCAACCAAGTTATTTTGGCAACTGTCATGAAATCCCACCAGCAAATCTCTTCCTTCATGATACAAGGATAAAAGGATATTACATTGCTAAATAACTATTTGCTGCCTTTACATGGGACCAAATGTTTGCAGACATTCTACCTAATGGTAGGCCACCCTGTAGTTTGGTACTCACTCCCACTAAAGAAGGAATATGGCTGGAAATGTAAATACTCAAAAATGAAAGTTATCAAAAGAAATCCAGTATGATGGCCATGTTAATCAACTGTAAACAAACAAGCCCTACATCTGCAGAAAAAACACCAACCATTTACAGTGGTATAAATTTCCATAGACTAGAAACCACTTTGTCAACACATGGTGCCTTTCCCAAGAGACTAAACATTGTACAGTACAGTCGGCCCTTCTTATACACAGATTTTTTATACACAGATTCAAGCATCCACGGTTTGAAAATATTCAAAAAAAAGTATAAATTTCAAATATCAAACCTTGATTTTTCATTTTTTATAAGGGACACCATTTTGCTATGTCATTATATTTAATGGGACTTGAGCATACACGGATTTTGTTATACACGGGGAATCTTGGAACCAAACCCCAGCGTATAACAAGGATCCACTGTATTAAAAAGATCACAACTATCACAAGGCAAAAAAATGCCGGACAGCAAAAGGAAATGCTTCACTTTGAGAAGCATTTTACTACCTATTCTAAAAATGTACTTCCCCCCCCCCCCCCCCCCCCCCCCGCCAGAACTAGAAGAGAGCAAGAGTAGTGGGAGCACTTATTTAGTCCCTTCCTCTACTAATTCAACATTGATGTAAATGAGTAATAGCCATTACTTGTTTTGTTATACCACACAGGGGGGGAAACCCTAAGCCAGTGCGTGGAAGTTGAATTAAAAATAACCACTAGTTACCCATGGAAAAGGAATAACTATATTATATTATTTTTAACTTTTTTTAAACTGCTGTCAAGCTGACTTCAACTTAAGGCAGTCCAGTGAATGAGAGACCTCCAAGTCACCCTGTCATCAACAGCTTTGCTCAGGTCTTGCAGATCGAGGGCCATGTCTTTCTAGATTGAATCTATCCATTTGGAATGCAGTCTTCCTCTCTGCCTACTGCTTTCAACCTTACTAAGTATTATTTTCTGTTCTAATGAATCACGTCTTCTCAGTTTAGTCATCTTAGCTTTTAGGGAGAGTTCAGACTTGATTTGCTCTAGTACGCATCCATTGGTCTTTTTAGCAGCCTATGGTATCTGTAGAACTCTTCTCCAGCACCACATTTCAAATGAGTTGATATTCTTTCTATCAGCTTTCTTCACTGTCCAGCTTTCACAACCATACATAGAAACTGCAAAAATGATGACATCATTATCTAGTTTCTTACTTAGTTCCTTCATAGCTGCTCTTGCACGTCCTAGTCTTCTTCTGTTTACTTGACTGGAATCTCCATTTTGATTAATGACTGAACCAAGGTACAGAGAACTTTTACTATTTCAGTGTCTTCATTGTGTGCTATAAAGTTATGTAAATCGCCTGTAGTCATTTGTTTTCTTTGCACATTCTCCCTTGACTTCCTTCAGTAGTCATTCCAAGTCTTTGCTATTTTCTGCTTGGTGGTAATAGTTTCATCTGCATATCTTAAATTGTTGATGTTCCTTCTTCTAATTTGCTTGCCTACTTCCTAATCTAGTTTTACATATAATGTGTTCAGCAGACAGAGTGATCAAATCAGTCTTGCCTGTTTCTCCATACTCTGTCCTTGATGGCTTCTTATCCTGAGTAGAGGTTATACATTGAGATAATCAAGGGTTGTGGTCCAACCATTTCTTTAAGAGTAACCAATTGTTTTTCATTATCTACACCAGTGATTCCCAAACGCTGGTCCTCTAGATGTTTTGGACTTCAGTTCCCAGAAGTCCTGACTGTTGACTAAGCTGAATGAGGCTTCTAGGAGCTGAAGTCCAAAATACTTGGAGGACCAAAGTTTGGGAATCCCCAATCTACACAATCAAAGTCTTTGCTATAATCAATAAAACAGCCTGATTTTCTTTTGAAATTCTATGCTCTGCACTATTATCCCCTACTGCTCGTTCCTTTTCTGAACTCAGCTTGGACATCTGGTATTTCTTGCCCCATACATGGTAAAATTTGTCATTGCAGAATTTTGGGTATCACTATGCTCGCATGGAAAACTAATGCAATGGTTCTGTGATTACTGCAATCCCTGGTGTCCCCTTTCTTGAAACTGAAATTGGATTGATCATTTCCAATCTGTGAGCCATTCTTTTGTTTTTCCATAGAACTAGAGAAGATTCTATTTCTGAAGCCTGAAGCAGCTCTATTGGCATGCCATCTGTTCCTAGTGAGTTATTTCTCCCATGCGCCCTGAGTTTAGCTCCCACTCCATTTTCTAAAACTAGCTTCATTTTCAAATTGCTGTTCCTTGAATTAATCTGTAATCTTTTCATCTCTTTTATATAAGTTGGTGTATTGTTTTCATAGTGTTTTTTCTTCTTCTTGATCATGCAATGTGTTTCCCTTCTGGTCATACAGCATCCCCTCTCTTGGTTTAAATTGTCCTTTGATTTCTGGGATCTTGTGGAAGAGATCTCTTCTTCTACCTTTTTTTGGGGGGAGGGGGTCATCTTGTGTTTCTTTGGACTGATTCTTATAGCAGCTCTCTTTGTCCCTGTGCACAAGTCATTGAACAATTGCATTTTTCCAACCCTATTTCTGACAGCTTTTACTTTTGCTCCTTGTTTGTTCTTAACAGTTTGAAGAGTTTTATCTGTCATCCAATGAACATTCTCTTTCTTTCTGGCTGTAGATATTGTCTTTTTGCATTCTTCCCTTACAGTATCTTTGGCTTCAGTCCAGAGCTCTTCTGGCTCCTCAGTCAATTAGGCTTTATAGTGCAAATCTTTTTCTTCTTCTTTGTTTTTACATTATCATTAAAATCTACAGGGATGATCTTCAGGATGTATTTCAGAACAATTATTAATATTAGTAGATCATGGCCTGTGTCACAATCTCTTCCTGGTATTGTTTTTGCAGAGGGAATGGAGCTTCTCCACCTTTTGCTTCCAGTTATGTAATTTACATGATTTCTATATTGGTCATCAGGTGATGTCCATGTATACATTCACCTCTTTAGTTGCTTTAAGAATGTGTTTGTGATGAACAAACCGTTGGCATCACAAAATTAAATCAGTCGTTTGCCTGCTTCATTTCTTGATCCTAGGGCAAATTCTCCTAAAGTGTTTGGTTTCTGCTCTGCTTCCTACTTTTGTGTTCCAATAACCTAGGTTTACCAACATATTCTGTTTTGGAATAAATTTTTAAAATTCCTGAATAAATTTTCTCCTGGATTTGAATACAAAATCTTTCAGTTTGTTCCTGTTCTGCCTCTGCAGTTGGAGAATAAAGTTGCATTATGGTTATATGGATGGGTTTTCCCTGAAGTCTTATTATTCAGTCAGACTTTGCACTATATCCTTTAACTGTTTTTGCTACATTCCTCGTGATTAATGCCGCTGTTTCTTCTTAGAATTTAATTTCCTGAGTAATTATCTCACTGAAAATATCAATTCCTTGTTTTACAATGTCTACCTTCCCCTGATTCATGCTTCTCACATTCCATGCTCCTATGTGTTGTGCAGCATCAGACTTTCCTTTCATTTCTGAGTACATCAACAGCTGACCATCCTTTTTACTTGAGTTCAGTTGTTTTCATTAGTCACAGAGCTACTTGTATTTGTCTTCTGCATTTCAACCTGAGAGGCTTAAAGTCTGGCACTATCTTGTTTCATTTTGGATTGTCTCATCATTTGGTTTTCAAGCTAAAAGGTTTGAGGAGTGGTTTATCATTGCCTTCTTCTGCACAGTACTAAAAGGTGTTAGATATGATGCCACTGCCATTGTCTCCAAGAGATATTCTGTGTTACACCCACCCACACACACATTACTACTGCTACCTAGTAGATTGTTTGGCAGATTTAGTCTGGCTCCTCAACAAAAGTCTACCTGACTTGGGAGACCCTACCAGCAACTGCTGGCTGTCAGCATAGCCTCTTGCTTCACAGAAGCACACAATCCCAACACCACAGAATGGTAGTGCCATGGTGGGCACTTTGTAATTTACTGCGGCATAAATTCATAAGGATGCAGGAAATTCTTTTGTAGTGAATTACATGGCAGAAATGGAAAAGACCCCAAAAGTCAACTATTCCAGTGTCACTGCAGGAATCCACAACTAAAGCATTCGTGTTAGATGACCATGTAAACCAGTGATTCCCAAAGTGGGTGGTACTGGAACAACCGTCCCTCTCAAAGAAGGCAAAAAGAGGGTGGCAAGGAGGCATTAGAGGGTATCAGAACTAAGTGGGGTTTTTTAGTTATAAATTCTCATGGGGGAGCTGTGTAGGTTCCACATGGCCACCTCTCAGGGGCCTTGGAAGATGTCATCCTGGCCCCAGTCCCTTCATCTGGACACTATATTTCTGTTAATATAGCCTAGAACAGTATTAGCTTTTCTTTTTTGTTCTCTTTTTTTTTCTTTTACACCACAATGTTGATTTCAGATCTAGTTTGTGACCTGCTAAGACTCTCCAGATCTTTTTCACACGTTCTGCTGGGAAACCAGATGTCCTCTATTCTATATTTGGGCATTTGCTTTTTCCTACCCTAAATACAGAATCTTACATTTATGTCTGTTGAAATTCACATTTGTTATTTTGGCTCAATTTTCTAGTCTGCTGAGATCATTTTGAACCTTGTTTCTGTTTTAATAACTCCCAGTTTCTTGTCATCCAGAAAACTGATGAGCATTCCATTTGTTCCTTCATCAAAATAATTCAGAAAGCTGTTGAACAAAACTGGTTCCAAGACAGAATACTGCACCATCTCATTTGTCACCTCTCTCTGGATGAAGAGGAGCCATAGGTGAGTACCTTTTGGGTTTGGTTTGTTACCCACTAAACAGTAGAATTATCTAGATCATACATCACTAGCTTTGTCTACAAGAATATCACAGGGGACCCTACTGAAAGTCTTAGTGTAATATAAAAACTATATCCACAGCATTCTTGTAATTGGTCCCAAGAGAGGAAAGGATCAGGTTAGTATGACTTTCTGAGAAATCCTTTACTGCCGCTTAGGAAGCATGGGATTTTCTAAGTGCTTACAGATTGATTGTTAATCATCTGTTCTGGAAACCTTCCTGAATGAGATCCTGTTTTTTTAAGGATGGCATAAATACACACTAGCACAGTTACAGTGGATCCCATATTCACACAGGCAACTGGTGCTATAGCTCTGAACTCACCTAATACATAATGGTCAATTTGCTCCATACTCTAAAGTCAAAAGGGTTGGATGACTGACTGGGTGCAAATCCAATAATATCCAAACAATGATACCTTTATTCAACCAACCAAAATGCACAACTACATGTTGAAAGCTTTTGAAGTCACGCTGGCTTCTTCATCAGGCAAACAGGAGAAAAAAATTGAAAATGTTAGTCATAGGCCTGTATGTTCTGTTTCTGGTCTTAGTTCAGATGGTAGGGGGGGGCTGTCTGCAGGCTGGCACCTCCTCCTTTGGCCATGCGGTCACTGGTAGATTTTCAAACTGGGTGCAGTTAGGACCACGTTATGCAGCCTCTATGAAAATGATCCAAAGGGATTCTGGCCCTTTGTATCAACATCAAACTGGCCAGTATGTAACCATTTGGCCCTTCCCACCCCATCCTACACCTATCAGAAAATGGAGAAAATATCTGCCCACCTCAAGTCAGACTATTAATCCAACTAGCTCAGTACTATTGAACTCTGACTTGCAACAGCTTTGGGGGTTCAGGCAGGATTGTCTCCTACTCCTACCTGTAGTTCTTTTGCATCACCTTGTGTTATCAAGTTTTACAGTTGGAGTTATAGGGTGCACCCTCATTCAGAGATGGAAGAGGAATATCACACCATTAAAATAGAGTGTTGTTGATTTATGCTTTGCTGTGGGCATGGAGATGCTGACACATTGGATGGGAGGAAAATGTGCTTTGTACTACAGGCCAGTGGCTTGCAGAATTCCGCTTTTAAAAGTAACTGATAGTAACTTTCAAAGAGTAACTAAAATTAACCATGAGAAAATGGAAACATACCTATAAGGTTTATAAATATTGTTAAACAGCAAATAAGCAACTTCAGGCTCTGAAGCTAAGTATCAAAAGACTAAACCACAAGGCATTTCCCACAGTTTAAAAACAATTTATGATAAAATGTTTTAATACTTACGATTTATACAGAAGAGCCCAAAATATTTTTTTAAATAGTTATTAGTTACCACAAATGAGAAATGTGAGAAATATCTGAACTTCCATCATTATCCTACAAACTAAAACCACTCACCTGCTTAATGGATTACTTAAATGCAATTTTGTCATGTCCTCTTATCAAGCTCAGCACGTATGTGCAATGATGCTGAACTACATATGTGAATGACATTTTTTTAGTTTGGTCAGCAAGTTCTATACATAAAGAACATAATGGCAACAAAGACAATTTACCTCTGACAACAGTTTAACATTCAAGTGGTTACTTTATTTTGATGTATGCTAGATCTACTTCATGTTCCAAGAACCAATAATTTAGTTGTCATATTAAGGATCAGCCCTTTCCCAACAGAAGTTCAAACATGAATTAAAAGCAATCATCCCTTCTGGCATTCATTTGCACCCATCAGTCTTCACAGCAGTTATATGGCATTTGTTGCACATTTAAATTGCCAGCACACTGTGAACCTATAAAATGAAGGGTATCTGTTATGATACATGAACTGAAATGCCTTGGGGCAAACAATTTCTTTCCTCAATCACAGCAACACACATTTGCAACAAATATATTGCCATTTCAGAGGGAGGGGAGACCAAAGGAGGAAAATACTTGTTTCCTTTCATCATGCATTGTAATTTATTGTTCATTATATCACTTTCCACACATTAAAAGAGAATGGTACTTTAATACAATTGGGATGCAACTCTCTTTTGAGCCAAGCAAAATATTTTAATAAGCAGCTTATGACCTCAATAGCACTTCTGCACCTACTCGATTATGAATTACATTAATTACTTGGACTTCAAGTATAATTATCACAAATACTCCCCCCCCCTTCCGGACAAAGAGAAAAACAAAGACATTTTATAGTAACTCCCTAAACATGATTTACAGCTGCATGTAACCTGCTGCTAGGTAAACATTGGAAGAAGAAACTCCTTGGGCCTTTAGTCTTTCTTTGTAGACCTGAAGGAAGGCTAAATACAGACCTGGGATCAGTTATGGCCCCTCCCAAGCTGGTTTCGTGGCCCTCAGTCCCTTTGGGCTACCTGGACCACCTTTCATTAGTAAAAGAGGATAAATTTCTTCTTAAAAACACCAGAAGTGGAAGTTCACTTTTTAAATAGGTTGCATCCCACATTTAATGGCTCAGGGGACCTTGAAACAGTAGTACATGCACTGGTAAGCTCTTGTTTAGATTTCTGTAATGTGCTCTACATGGGGCTACATTTGTACCAAGTTCAGAAGCTCCAACTGATTCAGAATGCTGCAGCCAGACTGATCACCAGGACATCAAGATCAGAGCACATTACACCAGTGTTGAAATCTCTACATTGGCTGCCGATTAGCTTCTGGGCGCAATACAACATGTTGGTTATTACCTATACAGTGGTACCTCGGGATACGAAATACCCAGGTTACGAATTTTTCGGGATACGAAAAAATCCCATAGGGAATTATTGTTTCGGGTTACGAAAGTTTTTTCGGGTTACGAAAAAACTCCGGCGCTATTTTAAATGGAGCCGCGGCGGAGCCGCGGCTTTTTTCCCCATTAGCGCCTATGGCATTTCGGCTTACGAAGGCTTTTCGGGTTACGAAAGCGGCCGCGGAACGAATTATTTTCGTAACCCGAGGCACCACTGTAAAGCCCTACATGGCCTGGGCCCAAGTTACTTAAGGGAACGCCTCTCCCTACATAATCTGTCCCGCACTCTCAGAACATCTGGCACAAAAATATTAGAACACCTCAAAACCAGGTTGAAAACTACTTCTTGTAAAACAGTTTCTGCGATGGCCCCTAGACTTTGGAACAACTTACCGGAACAGATCCGTCTTATACCTTCTTTAGAAGCCTTCAAGAGGGCATTGAAGACGGATCTCTTCCGGTGGGCCTATCCAATGGCTTTATCTTTGACTCTTCTCTGTCGTGTATCCCTCAGATCCAGACCACAGCCAAGGCTTGTAGATTCTTTTTGTACAATATTGCCAAAATCTGACCATATCTCTCCGCCTCTACTGCCAAGATCCTGGTCCATGCCCTAGTGATCTCACAACTGGATTACTGTAACGTCCTCCTGGCTGGGCTTCCTCTTTCTCACCTCCGTCCTTTAATCTCTGTCCTGCATTCAGCTGCACGCATTATCACTTCCACCCACTGCTCTGACCACATCTCTCCTGTGTTGGCATCCCTTCACTGGCTCCCTCTCCCTTTCTGCATTCAGTATAAGCTCCTGCTGTCAACATTCAAAGCCCTCCATGGACTGGCCCCTCCTTACTTATCAGACTTTTTCTCCTCACCTTCCCACCAGGGCCCTCCGTTCTGGTAGTCAAGGGTTCCTGTCTCAGCCCAGGATTTCCTCTGCCCCATCCCGGATTCACCCCTTTTCACTTGCTGCCCCTCACTCCTGGAACCTTCTTCCCCCACAAGCAAGAACCATCACTTCTTTAACTAGCTTCAAAACAGATTTGAAAACCATCCTGTTCAGAGAAGCCTTCCCAGGCATTGCATAATTGTCGCTTACTATCTGATGTTCTTTTGTTGCCTGTTTATCGAACCATTTCCTGTATTGCTATGTATTCTATATGTATCATCCTACTTGAGAGTATGTATTTTTCCTGGAAGAAGATTAACATTCCATTTTGAAGCCAAGCCCCACTCCAGTCCATCTGCCTTGGTCCAGGCCTCGGAGGTAGAGAGGAACTGCTGAACCTCTTACATTTTCCCGCCACCACTCCCTTCTCCTTCTGTGTCATGTTTTTTTTAGATTGTAAGCGCGAGGGCAGGGAACCGTCTAACTAAAAAGATTGCATGTACAGCGCTGTGTAAATTTACAGCACTTCATAAATAAAGGTTAATAATAATAATAATAATAATAATAATAATAATAATAATAATAATCCTCTAATCTGATTTAGAATATCTGAATACAATGACTCAATTCTTACCATCTACCAATGAAATTGTCTCCAAGGCAAGTATGGAATTTGCTAGATCTTGAGGATTTGGCTGAGTTTGAATTCCAGCAAATATCAGGACAGTTGAAGTCACCCATCACTACTACATCTGTCCTTTCTAGAAAGACATTATCCAATTCCTCCATCTGACTTGGGGCCTGTAGTATTCTCCCACAATAACATCCCTGTTGTTTCCCTCCCCTTTAATTTTTATCCAGATGCTCTCCACCTGGCTTCCAGGATCAATGTCCTGGATCTCTTTACTGGTGTAAATTTCCCTGACATATAAGGCTATTCCTCCTCCTTTCCTGTTTTGCCTATTTCTCTTGAAAAGGTTATACCCCTGTATTCCTACATTCCAATCATGAGACTCATCCCACCAGGTTTCAGTAATGCCTACTACATCATATTTGCTTTATTGTGCTAGGAGTTCAAGTTCATCTTGCTTATTTCCCATGCCCTGTGCATCAGTGTAGAGACATCTTAGACCATGGGTCCCCTCTACTTTCTGCCTGTGCAAGTTTTTTTGCCTCCCACTTTTGGGTCCTTGCACTGTCTTGTTTCCTCTATGACATTTTTGCTATTTTCCCCAGCCCTTTTGCCTTCCAGAATACTGTCTCCCTCCCCCACATAACTCAGTTTAAAGCACTCCTGATCAAATTTTTGAGACTATTGGCAAAAACATTTTTTGCCAACTGGCATGAGATGCAACCCATCCCTTGCCAGAAGTCCCTCCTCATGGAACCTCAGACCATGATCCAAGAATCCAAATCGTTCTTGGCGGCACCATCTGCGGAGCCAGTTATTCACCTCTACTATTTTCCTCTCCCTTCCTGGACCATGCCCTTTGACTGGGAGAAGAGATGAGATGACAACCTGTGCATCCATCTCTTTCAACTTCCTACCCAAAGCCTCATAATCCCTTATGATATTCTAAAGGCTGTGCCTTGCAGTGTCATTAGTTCCCACACGAACCAAAAGAAAAGGGTAACGGTCAGTAGGCTCGGCAAGTCTTGTCAGTCTCTCTGTCACATTTCAGATCTTTGCTCCAGGGAGACAGCACCCCCCCCCCCCGCCCCAAGACATCTTGTCAGGCCTACAAACCACTGGTTCAGTGTCTCTCAGCAAGGAGTCCCCCACGACCACCACCACTTGCCTCTTCCAAGGCTTAGCAGTAGCTGTTCCCTTTGGTGGTACTCCCAGGGTCCCCTGCTCTGTCCCTGAAGTCTGTCCCTGCTGCTGTTCCCCATCATCCTTGATAACAGGGAGAAAGATTCAAATTTATTCTGTAGCTGCAAGCTCACAGAACGTTCCCTGGTTTCCCTACTTCTGTGTGTGACATTCCTCCAATCATCTACTTCTGTTGTTTGTGAAGTGACCTCCTCCTCCCCAGCAACTTCCTCTGTGTGTTTCCCGTTGAAGACCCTTCAGTCCGTTTTGTCAAGGAAAACCTCTTGCTCCCTAAGATGTTGAAATGTAGATACCTGTACTTCCAGCTACTGTACTTTCTCTTCCAAGAGGGCTACCAACTTGCACTTGGTGCAGGTGAAGTTCCCCACATCCATAGGCAAGAAGAGAAACATCCCACAAGTGTTGCAGTTGACTGCAGCAGGTTCCTCAGTGTCCATACTCTTAAGGAGGCACTGAATCAAGACTGTGGGCTTCCCCTGTTAAACACCAGTGTAAAGAACCCCTGCTGGCTTGGCCTTTGTCCCCAAGCTCTGTAAGCGAGCTTCATCAACTGAGATTATAGTTATGTAGAGAACTCCTGGCTATTAGCTCCTTCCAGAGGTAAGTCTCTGACTCACTTCCTCTAAATGCAAGTCCCCACAAGCCCCTTAAGGAAAAAAGTTTAGTGCAAAATTGAAAATTTAAAGGAGCCCCTATCCCCACACTCTTCCCAGGTCACCTTCTCCTCTGTACTTTAAAAACTTCCTTGACATAAAAAATAGAAGGAAATTTTGTGCACCATTAGGTGCACACCTCTGCTAGGAGCTATATAGAATTAGGCTTCTAGCTCCTCCTCACAGTAATGGCTCACAATTTTAAAAGTTTGAAAACTCACCCCAGGAAAATGAACACAGAGATCCAACCTTCCCCTTTTGCAAGAGAATGGTCTAGAAATCCTCTGCTAGGAGCTATATATAATTAGGCTAATTGGGCTCTATAGGCTAATGGTTTATTCCAGCTCAGACATCAGAAGGGCTGCCAAATCCAGAAAAACCCAGAGGAGTGAAGACAAACACCACCCAAAGGGAAGGTATTTTTACCATACATCAAAGGAGTCACAGGCAGAATAAGAAAACTGATGAAGAAACACAACCTCCAAATAGTTTATAAACCAACCAAAAAAATGCAGCAAATGCTGTGCTTGGCAAAAGATAGGAGAGATCCTCTCACGGCCACCGAAGTTTACCATGCAGCTGTGGACAAGTCTACATAGGGACCACCAAAAGCAGTGTTCAAACATGAGTCAAAAAACATGAGAGACACTGCAGAGTGGGTCAGCTAGAAAAATCAGCAGTAGCAGAACACATTATAAACCATCCTGGGCATAAAATGTTATTTGAAAACACTGAAATTCTGGACCATGCCAACTCCTATCAGGTCAGAATTCACAGGAAGCTATTGAAATCCAGAAACAGCAAGACAATGTCAACAGGAAAGAAGAAACCATTCAAGTTAGCAAAGTTTGGCTAACAGTGCTGAAAAACTCTAAAATCAAGACCAAAGAAATACAAATGAAAACCTCCCAGGGTCAGGGGTTTCCCAGCAAACAATGGATCTCTAATTAAACAGACACTAATCTTCCTTGCATATCCTCCTACCCTGAGGCCTTGCCATTCAATAACAGAACAATACACAGATTAACATGGCAATCACTCCTCCGTACCCAGGATCACACAGTACATATATATACCCTACTCTCTTCCATACCAGCATACTCTGATGATGCCAGCGACAGGTGCTGGCAAAACGTCAGGAATAAACACTTCTAGAACATGGCCACATAGCCTGAAAAACTGGTCTCAAAACCTTTCAAATATTGCAGGATGAAGACTGGAAGCAAACAAATTTGAAGAGCCAGTAAGGGCTTGGGAGCAGGTATCTGAAGCACTTCCTGCACCCATACGAACCTCATAAAATTAAAAATGTGCCTCAGGATCTTCTGCTCAAAGGCTGCCTAACAAGGTTCACCTGATACTAATCTCATTTCTCTAGAACCTTCTCCTAAAAGAAACTCAGGCGCGTTACAGACCACCCAAAAGCGGGCAGTCTGGCACCGGCTCCATTAGCTACGCCGAGAAGCCCCAGCAGCCAGATTGCAAATTGAAAGCTTGCTTTTTGGAATATTTAAGTGTGTGTGTGTGTGTGTGTGTGTGTCTATCTATTCAAACCGTGGGTAATTGACTCCGTGAATAACGAATCTGTGGATATAGAGGGCTGACTGTACTGTAATTCATTGCCATTTTGTTGCCTATTCATCTTCTTTCCAGTCTTCTATGGTTTTCATGTCTTCAGCAACACACCTGCACACCTGACTGCTCAGCAATAATTTATGAACTCCAGTTCCTTAACAAAAAGATGAAATACTACTCTTCCCAGTTCAGATCGCTAGTGAACCACCATTCTTGTCTTCCTCCCTTGCAAGAATGCACTGCAAATTTTTCTAATCCCTGTTTCATGTTTAGCCTGATACTAATCTGTTTGAGTTTATTTTCTTATCTCAATAAACTATGAAGTTGATTCAAGAACCTACGTTTTTTTGGAAGTCCAAATATATAACATTTAAAAGATCACCTCTATCTACATTCTTGTTGACACTCTCAAAGAACTCCAAGAAGACTTGGGAGGCAGACATTTCCTAAGCAGAACCCAAGCTGATTCTTTTACAGCAAGATGTGGTCTTCTAAGTGCTTAATCATTCTGTCTTTACACAGGCTTTTCACCAAATTAACTGGAACATACGTTAAGCTCACTAGCCCGTAATTTTCTTGATGCCCTCTGGACTCTTTAAAAAAAATCCTTGGCTATTTTCCATCAATTTGTATAGCAGCTCATTTTGGACACACTGAACATATTGTATTAAGAAGACCTGCTACTTAGCACTTGGAATTCTTTACGAAATCTGGATGGATGCCATGTTGACATGTCAGCTACCTAATTTTTAAACAGATAAGCCCTAGGACACCTTATCACCTCTATGTGACTCAATTCTTCATATGTTCGCCTTTAAAAATATAATACAGGTGATGGGTTCCTCTGCAATTTCGCTGCTCTTCATCAGTACTTTTCAACGGTCATATAAATGCCAGGTGCCCTGTCCTACTTCTGATATACTTAAAGAAAGTATTATTGGTCTCAGTATTACATTATGTTAATTTTTTTAGTTTTTCTTATTTTATGTTCACAGTTCATGCTCATTTCACTTTCCATGGCTTCATTTTTTGAAGGAAAGTTACTTCTCTCAACTTTGTTAATTAATCATACTGGAACCCTTATGGAATAGGTACCATGTTTCCTAGTGTGTGCTGTACATTCTAGTTCAGCATTTATTATTGTTATTTTAAATGACCTCCAGGAGTCTTGTAGAGATTTGACACATTTAACTCTCTTTCAATGTACACAGCATTTACATCTTGCACTGTAGGTCCTGGGCACCACTAACAGCTAAAGTTCAAGGAAACCTCAACTCTGGTCAGTTCTGTGACCAGATTTCTAAAACCTAAGACATATCCCAAGGTGCAAGTATTTTGCTTTTTCCTCATGACTCACAATGCATTGCCAAGAGAGATACAAACTTTATTATGTCAAGGACTTTCAGATTAGGAAAGAAAATAGCAATTAAAATAATGATGTAATTCTCTTAGTATTATCTTCAATCTTAATATGCTTGACTTAGTATTTGGAGAAATTTCTGTATTCATTGAACCAAGAACAGGCCAGAGACCATTGTAGACAGGAGACATTATAATTTCTCAATTTTTTTCTAAAGTGGAAGGCTCCATAGATTCCACCCGTTCCTGCCTTCAAAACAGTGACTCCTTTAATGAATTATTTACCTTCATATTGGCTTTTTAAAAAATTGAATATAATATTCATTCTTTCATTCGTATTATCTGACCTAAAATATTGACTTGGTTTTCCTTTTTGGCAAGAGCTACAAAACCAATTGTTTTTAAAGTTGTTTAATAAAGAACTATGCATTTACAGCTGTAAAGATTTCCAAATGAATGTATAAAGAAGAAGATGCTGAAGAGATCCTTACTTCAGAAAAGAAAACCAACACAAATTGCTCCACTGTGACTCATAAGAGACAGTGAAATCACTGAAAATGTGGTCATTTAGCAGAGAACATTAAAAGCATTTAGATATTTTGTGGTCACAGCAAATAGCACTAGATGCAGCTTATGAATGAATGTCAAGACTGTGCCATAATTCTGTTGTATAAGTAAGTATGAACGACTGGCATGCCCCTGGGAAAGGAAGCACTGCATCATGCTTCATGAAGCAGTAAGACTGCACTGACTTTCCACTGACATTTCCTGTAGTAAAAGAGTAAGTTGTCAATAACAGATGCATGCCACAAAGCTGTTAGAGTTGCAGGCTATGATTCTCATAAGAAACACAGATGGAGTAGAAAAATAATAATGCTGCATACCATTTCTTAATGAGCAAGTGTTTAAAAGAAAGACAAAGAAGTTATATCCTCATAATACTGCTGTGTATTTCCGCACAGAAAAGGTTGTTCTCAGATGATACAATATTTATATAAATGCTACAGAAGCAATTACATTGTGCATGGATATATCTAAACAATGGGGAAAGAAATGCTACTTTTAGCATGCACGCTGTGGTAGCTTCAAAAGTCTCTTGTGAGAAATAAATAAGAACATAAACTCTTAACAGACATTGTTTTACTGACTGTCATACAGAATCATAGAATTGTAGAGTTGGAAGAGACCTTAAGGGCCATCCAGACCAAACTCCTGCCAAGCAGGAAATCACAATCAAAGCATCCCCAGCAGATGTCCATCCAGCCTCTGTTTAAAGACCTCCAAGTAAGGAGACCTCCAGCATACTCCAAGGGAGTGTATTCCACTGTCGAACAGCTCTTACTGTCAAAATGTTCCTCCTAATGTTGAGGTGGAATCTTTGTAAAGGAATCTCTATAAAAAGGTTATACTGCTGCATGTATAGTAGTCAGGAATCTAAAGCAGTCTACAGCAATTAGACTGAAGCTGCATATAATACAGTGTGCCCTTTCTTTACACGGGGGATCTGTTCCAGACACCCCACGTAAGGGAAATATCGTGTTATGGTGGATCCCCATTGAAAACAATGGGGTCATCCCCCCCGGTGCAGTGCATGCTGAAAACCATGTATAATGCTGAAAGCCACATATGATGCCGGCACATGTATAGCATTCTAGAGACAAGACAATTAAAATATTTTGAGCTAGTAATTTAACTGGAACTCCCCTTCCCCCTACTTCTAAGCTATGAAGAAAGTGGAAAGTATTATATTGTGGTAGTGGAATTATGTGCTCTTGTGAGGCAAGAGGCTATGCTGATGGTAGTAGTATAGCGCGCCTGCACTATACGCAGCTTTAACCTTACATTTAACCTTTAACCTTAAACCGCAGGAGATATACTGGTGTGTGCACAGCATGCAGGAGGGCTCCTCCATTAAAACAAATGGGGTTAGAGTGTACGCGTTTTCCCCCATATGCAGGGGGGCAGAACAAATCCCCTGCGTATGGGGAGGACACACTGTACTGCTAGTAGAGTCTCCCAGGTCAGACAGGCTTTTGCTGACGAGCCAGACTAAATGTGCCAAACAGCTACTCGGCAGCATCAGTAGTGGAGAGCTACACTGGCAGAGGGTCTCTTGGACACAATGGAAGTGGCACCATTACTAACACATGTTAGTGCTGCACAGAGGGAGACATGGTAGACAACCTTTTAAAGATCTTTTACACAGAAAACCCTATGATGAAGTAATCTAAAATGAAAGAAGAGTTAGTGCCAGAAGACAAGAATTCCAGATCAAATTGCACTCAACGTACTACTGGGGTACAGCAGAGGACAGCAACAAGTAATGCTATGGCTAATGACACAACTGGACTCAAGCTGAATGGAAGTTCAGCTGTAGACATGCTCAGAGGTGAAGCAATGTCTGAGGCTGAACAACAACAAATATTAAAGGAACATGGAATGTGAGAAGCGTGAATCAAGGGAAGCTAGACATAGTAAAACAAGAAATGGAACCTATAAACATTGCAATACTTGGGATGAATGAGCTAAAGTGGTCAGGATTGGGACATTTTTAATCAGATAATAACATAGTGTTTTACTCAGGAAATGAAAATCTAAGAAGAAATGGGGTAGCATTAATAGTGAGGAGAAATTCTGTGAGTAGCATTAGGGAATATATCAGCTACTTGATATATCAGAAATAAACAAGATATACTTGAAGACAACAAAGCAAAAATGATGTAATACGCATCACTGAAACCTGGTGGGGTGAGTCTCATGATTGGAATGTAGGAATAGAGGGGTATAACCTTTTTAAGAGAAATAGACCAAACAGGAAAGAAGGAGGAATAGCACTATTAAGTCAGCAATGTTTACACCTGTGAACAGATCCAGGACTTAAATCCTGTAAATCAGGGGGAGAGCATGTGGATAAAAGTTAAAGTGGAAGGAAACAACAGGCATGTTATTGTGGGAGTCTACTACAGACCCCCAAGCCAGACTGAGGAACTGGATGTTGACTTTCTAGAACAGATGACCACACATATGGAAAGGAGAGGTGTAGTAGTGATGGGTGACTTCAACTATTCTGATATTTGCTGAAAGTCAAACTCAGCCAAAACCTCAAGGTCTAGCAAATTCCTCACTTGCCTTGAAGACAATTTCATGGTCCAAAAGGTGGAAGAGGCAACAAGGGGATCAGCTATTTTAGATCTGATCCTAACCAACAGGGATGACTTGGTTAATGGGGTGCAAGTGGTGGGATCTTTAGGTGGGAGTGACCATGTTCTCCTAGAATTTGTTATACAATGGAAAGGAGAAGCCAAGCATAGTCAGACATGCATTCTAGACTTTAGGATAGCTGACTTCAATAAACTAAGGGAAATACTGGGGGTGATCCCATGGTCAGCAATACTAAAAGAGAAGGGAGTTCAGGATGGATGGGAGTTTCTCAAAAGGGAGATACTGAAGGCACAATCTCAAACTGTTCCAATGAGGAGGAAAAATGGGAGGTGTCTCAAGAAACTGGGTCAGATGTCTAAAAAACTTTCAACTGAAGTAGGTTTTAAATGGGAGATGTATAAGAAATGGGAAAAGGGGGAAATCACTAAAGAGGAATTCAAATAAATAGCTAGCACCTGTATGGGTAAAGTCAGAAAAGCTAAAGCACAGAATGAACTCAGGCTTGCTAGAGAGGTTAAGAACAATAAAAAGGGGGTTTTTTTTGGGGGGGGTATGTCTGCAACAAAAGGAAGAAGGAGGAAAAGGTAGGGACACTGCATGGAGAAGATGAGAAATGCTAACAGGGGACAGAGAAAAGGAAGAATTACTCAACACCTTCTTTTCCTCAGTCTTCTCACAAAAAGAAAAGGGTGTTCAACCTGAGGAAAATGGAGCAGCGGACACAATAGGGGAAATGTAGCACAGAATAAGTAAAGGGGTAGTAAAAGAATACCTGGTTAATCTAAATTAATTTAAATCTCCAGGACCAGATGAACTACATCCAAGAGTATTAAAAGAACTGGTAAATGTAATCTCAGAGCCACTGGCAATAATCTTTGAGAACTTCTACAGAACAGAAGTCCCAGCAGACTGGAGGAGAGCAAACATTGGCCCCATACAGACAGGCCAAAATAAAGCTGCTTCGAGTCACTTTGGAGGTATGCTGTTTAAATGATGCATGTGTACTAAGAGTCTGGAAGCCACGCCAAAGCCATGATCCAGTCTTAAGGACTACAGTGGAGCTTTGGAGCAGCTTCCAAACTCTTAGTATGCGTGCATCATTTAAACAGCATACCTCCAAAGTGACTCGAAGCAGCTTTATTTTGGCCTGTCTGTATGGGGCCATTGTTTCCATCTTCAAAAAAGGGAAAAAAGAGAATCCCAACAACTATCTTCCAGTTAGTCTGACATCAATACCAGGAAAGATTCTAGAACATATCATTAAACAGAGTCTGTGAACATTTACAAGGGAATGCCATAATCACTAAAAGTCAAGTTGGGTTCCTCAAAAACAAGTCATGCCAGACTAATCTGATCTCTTTTTTAAAATAAAATTACTAGCTTTTTAGATGAAGGGAATGCTGTGGATATAGTATATCTTGATTTCAATAAGGCTTTTGACAAAGTCCACAATGATATTCTTGCAAACAAGCTTGTAAAACAGGGGTAGGCAACCTACGGCCCGCGGGCTGGATGCGGCCCGGCAAGGCCTTGAGACCGGCCCCAGCCCGGTCCTGCCACAGATTGCCGCTGGAGCCTTTGGCCTCTTGAGTGAGGGTGTGGGGCCTTTGGCCTATCAGGAGAAGGTGGGCAAGGGGGGGCAAGCGGCGGGCAAGGGGGGCAATTGTCTATAGAAGCCTCAGAAACATGCATTTATATCAACATTTTTGTTTAAATCAGCAAATTTTTTCACATGTCCTCCATTTTTTAAAAAAAGTGTCCACCATTTGAAAATTTTATCCTACATTTGTCCCGGTTTATTTATTTATTTAATTTTTACATTTTTAAAAAAAATATTTATTTATTGGCTTCGGGACAGCAACCCGGCCCCTGGCTCAAAAAGGTTGCCTACCCCTGTTGTAAAATGTGGGCTAGACAAGGTAACTGTTACATGGATTAGTAATTGGTTGACTGAAAGAACCGAAAGGGTGCTCAGCAATGGATCCTTTTCATCCTGGAGAGAAGTGACCAGTGGGGTCCCACAGGGTTCTATCCTGGGCCCAGTGCTATTCAACATCTTTATCAATGACTTGGATGACAGAATTGGGGGCATGCTTTTCAAATTTGCAGATGACACTAAATTAGGAGAAAGAGCTAATACCACAAAGGACAAGATCAAAATTCTAAATGACCTTAATAGATTAGAAAGCTGGGCCAAAGCTAACAAAATGAACTTCAACACAAAGCAATGTAAAGTACTCCATTTAGGGCAAAAAAAATGAAATGCATAGAAACAGGATGGGGGATACCTGGCTTAACGAGACTACGTGTGAAAGGGATCTAGGAGTCCTAGCAGACCACAAGTTGAACATGAGTCAAAAGTGTGATGCGGCAGCTAAAAAGCCCAATATGATTGTAGGCTGCATCAACAGATGTATAGTGTTTGATCAAGAGAAGTACAGTAATAGTGCTATTCTATTCTGCTTTAGTCAGGCCTCACCTGGACTACTGTGTCCACTTCTGGGCACCACAATTCAAAAAGGATGTTGAGGAACTGGAGTGTGTCCAAAAGAGGGTGACAAAAATGGTGAAGGGTCTGGAAATCATGCCCTATGAGGAAAGACTTAGGGAGCTGGGTATGTTTAGCCTGGAGAAGAGACAGTTAAGAGGTGATATGATATCCCTGTTTAGGTATTTGAAGGGGTGTCATATTGAGGATGGAGAAAGCTTATTTTCTGGTGCTGCAGAGAACAGGACATGGATTAATGGATGCAAACTGCAGGAAAAGAGATTCCACCTCAACATTAGGAGGAACTTCCTGGCAGTGAGAGCTGTTTGACAGTGGAATGCACGCCCTCCTTCTTTGGAGGTCTTTAAACAGGGGCTGGATCCATCTGTCGGGGATGCTTTGATTTTGAGTTCTTGCACACCAGGGGATTGGACTGGATAGCCCTTGTGGTCTCTTCCAGCGCTATGATTCTATGAGTCTACCTGTGTTAGGATTTTGTGCTCTTTTACTGATTTGGCTGGAAGAACCACCTCTGCTTGTATCTTGTGATCTCTAAAAGTGCCTGGGGGAAGGCATCCCTCACATAAGAGATATCCTTTTGTTATGAATAAATAAATAAAACTCTTTTTTAGAAAGTATTCCTTCTCTCACACCCCTCTTTCACATGTCTTTGCTCTGTTGCATCACCTCAGCAGGGTTCAGGCAGGGAGGAAGAAAGTCTCTGCAGCATCAGAAATGGAATGTAATCCCAAAGTAACTTAGAATCATAAGACTTTATCATACGGGAAAAACCGGGGGGTTAAACAGCAAAAATAATGTGAAAATCATGCAATCACAATTAATATTTTCATATGATGTCACGATTAAAGTGTCAATACCCTGGGAATGAACAGGCAATAAACAGCAACAAATCGTTCACAGGGGAATCCCGTGAATGATTTGTTGCTGTTTATTGTCTGTTTATTCCTGAGATAATGGCTCTTTAATCGCAATGTGTATGAAAATGTTAATTGTGATTGCGCACTTTTCACATGATTTTTGCTGTTTAACCCCTTCCCTTGATTTTCCCTGTGTGATAAAGTCCATAGAATCATAGTTAGAAGAGACCATAGGGGTAATCAAGTAAAAACCCCTACTATGCAGGAATTCACAGTCAAACCACCCCTGATAGATGGCAATCCAGCCTCTGTTTAAAGACCTCCAAAGAAGGAGATTCCACCACACTTCAAGGGAGTATATTCTACTGTCAAACAGCTCTTACTGTTAGGAAGACACAATCAAAACACCCTCGAGAGATGGCCATCCAGCCTCTGGCTGGTTGCATCATGCTTTGAGGGAGTGTGCTCCACTGTCAAACAGCTCTAACTGTCAGGAAGTTCCTCCTAATGTTTAAGTGGAATCTCTTTTCCTGTAGCTTGCATCTATTCTTCCGGGTCCTGTTCTCTGAAGCAGCAGAAAACAAGTTTACTCCATTGTCAGTATGACATCCCTTCAAATAGTTGAACAGGGCTATCATATCACCTCTTAAACTTCTCTTCTCCAGGCTAAACATATCCAGTTTCTGAAGTCTCTCCTCATAGGGCATAGTTTCCAGAACTTTCCCACTAAGTTACTAGGAAAGGGGGTATCAATTCAATAGATACTGGCAGATTAGTTCATATACAGTAAGATAGTCTCAAAGGTTCCTATCCAGCTTAGGGAGAAGCGGGAGGGGGACACAAGACATCCCTGTGAACATTGGACTAGGACTTTGGAAGACCTGGGTTCAAACATATAACCACTTTAAGTCTCAATGGTCATAGAAAAGCAAGATATAAATGAATAAAACAGTAATAACAATAACTCATCCTAAATACCCCAATATCCTAAATATCCTGATTGAGCTTGGAAAGCAGGATCAAGGCTGGTTAATACTTGGATGAGGACACGAAAGGGAATACCTGGTGTTGTTGTCTATATTCAGAGGAAGGCAACAGGAAACCACCTCTGAGGACTGCTTGCTTAAGAAAACTTTATGAAATTCATGGAGCCACCATAAGTTCTAATATATACTCCAGAAATAATGCAGTTTGACACTGTTTTACCTGCCATTACGTCATGCCATGGAATCCTAGGATTTGTATTTTTGTGAGGTGGCAGAGCCATTAGACAGAGAAGGCTAAATATTTCACAAAACTACAAATCCCAAAAATTCATAGGATGGGGTCATGGCAGTTAAAGCAGCGTCAAACTGCATTATTTTTGAAATGCAGACTAGACTACAAGTCAACAGGAGGCCCGAAGTCACATAATATATACAACAATAAATCCTATCAACTCCTGTACAACACTTCTTCAAGACACTGTGCAAATACAGAAATGCAGACAGTGTAACTTCTGCAGGAAGTCCATAATCCTCCAAATCCCAGATCACAAGTCCTACAAAATGAAGTGTTAGGAACTTCAACATTTGACGAGATGTTGTTCCTAATTCCACAGTTCAAACAGCCATAGGGAAAAATATAACACAAATGGTAGTCTGTACTTCACATATTTCATGCCACAGCCCAGACAGAATCCTCCAGTGGATATCCTCCCAGCACAAATAAGCCAGTCCCACTGACCCAGAAACATTCATCCATGCTCTTTAGAAAAATCCTAACTGTAAAATTAAAATTGGAATACATACTTCCTTCTTTCAAAACACAAGAATGAAATCTGATAGCTGACTGATTTTAATACAAACTTTGTCTTCAAATGCCACGTATCTTTAGAAATATAATTGTTTAAAAACTATTGCAACCACATATAATTCATAAAAATATACTGAACTTATTTTGGTTGCCACCATTAACTTGAGAAGCCAACAAACAGAAGAGAAGTAAGCGCTGGCCAGAACAGCATATAAAGTAGTACAGATAAACAATCCACAGGCTTTGTTATTAATGGTTTTATTATGATAACATTCTCAATAAAAGAAAACCATATGCAGGACTTTCACCTCGACATTTTAAAGAGATAAAAAGCTAGCTATGGATGATGGAGAAGTTCAAATCTTTGCTAGATCGGCACTCATAAAAGCTTTTATCAGTCACTTAGGCCTGTGCTTATTCTCATGTTAGTCAACTAGCAGCTGCTGCCCTTTAACTAAATATTTTTCAAAACACTGCCTCCTTAGTGTCCCCCCATACACACACACATTTTAACACTCTTAGTCTGGAATCGTGTTAGTGACTTATGCCTCTTTGCACAAAGGGCTATTCTCTTGCCCTTGTTTTACAACCAAATCTTCCACTGCTCAGCAGGTATCAAGCCCTGAAAGGGGTCCATGCTGCCGTTTCCTACCAGTGGGAAAGGCAGAGGGAGGCAATTCAGACCATGAAAGTCCAGCTGCTTTGGGCTTCCAAGGGAAAGCAAAGGTGAATACACTCCGTTTGAAAGTGCACCCTCATTTCTCTCTCCCCACACACAAGGTGTGACCAGCTCCTTCTGCACTGTCAGAATTACCTCCCCTCTCCATCAATAAGAGACAGTTGCTGTATGATAGGAGGATATGGAACTGCCCGTGTGCAGTAATATGAAGGTAAAGAATCTCAGCCTTTAATTCCTAAGCTAAATATATATTTAAAATGGACTGCCCCTAAAAGAGGTCATTTTGGGTTGCAATCGTATGTATATTTACATGGAATTAAGTCTCATGGAAAACAGGCCAGCTTTGTTACCAGGTAGGCATATCCAGGAATATGGGACAAGCATGATTAGCCACACAACAAATTTCCATGGACCATCTAGTATGGCAGCTTTGCCATTCAAGAAAGAATAGAATAGAGAAGAGATGCTATAGCTTAGTGAGAGACCCTATGTTAAATGCCTATCATGGGATTTTCTTGGCAAGAGTTGTTCAGAGGGGGGTTGACCCTTGCCTTCCTCTGAGGCTTACAGATTGCGATTTGCCAAATGGATCTCCATGGCAGATGAGGATTTGACCCCTGGTGTCAGAATCTGGCAGTCTGTCATAAGAGAGATTTTGTTGTGATATTAAATTGGCTGTTGTACCATTACAGATACGTGGATATTATAGAGATGTATAAGAGTTACATAATTTCTATAGTGCTGAATCATGGAAGATACAGTGTTGTGCTGATGAGATACAGGTAGTTCAAAGGAGACATGGGGATGAAATAGACTGCGTGGAATGGCCAGCTTGATGACGCCCCTTTGAATCCTGGGTTAGGGCTGTGACAACCACATGCTGCGGCCCCATGCTGCCTTTTTGCCAGCACAAAAAGAAGCAGCAAATTGCCACTTCTTTTTCAGCCAGCCAAAAGCCGGCTTTACCACTGCCACCACGACCTTGCAGCGCTCCTGCGGCGTGTAGCGTATAAACGCCGCACCACGAGAGCACCACAAAGCCAGCACCCATGTGGTCAGGCAGGTGATGTGATGCTGGCTTCAGGTCGTAGTCCAAGCATGCAGTGTCTAAACACTGTGCACAGACTCCGCCCTGAAGATGACTTAAAGGGGCAGTCTGCTTTGCCCCATAATTGCCTGGCTCAAGAATGCACAGCTGTCTGGGTACAGTTTTCTCAGGAATATCTCCTGGATAAGAAATGGAAAAACAGAAATGAAAATAAGAGGGTGGAATGGACAAATGAAGCAAATAAGGATGAGGGGCTTTAAATATAAATTAAGATAAAGCCCACAAAAGTATAGTATACTGTTAATTTATGCCCATGATTGTGGATGATGGTAGTTCTAACTTCAAGTGCCTAACTGTGAACTTTTCCACCTACTGCAATAAAACCATTACTGTTTGACTACAGAAGATGGGTTTACTGAACTCTAAGAAGTGGCAGTTCTTAACATCTGGTCTCCCGAGTCCTAGTCTAACATCTCAAACCACTACACCATGTGGATGGGTACTCACTCTCTCTCTCTCTCTCAATACACATAATATTCTTAAAGACATTGCAAAAGTGACTGACTGCTGATTTGTGAGATGTACGAGAGAAACAGAAAACTAGTCCTTAAACCAGTGGTTCCCAACCTGTGGGTCGGGACCTCTTTGGGGGTCAAATGACACTTCCATGGGGGTCACCTAAGACCATTGGAAAACACCTATTTAATTACAGTTATGAAGTAGTAATGAAATTATTTTCATGTGTTTGGGTCACCACAACATGAGGAACTGTATTAAAGGGTCGCAGCATTAGGAAGGTTGGGAACCACTGCCTTAAACCAACTCCTGTTACTGAGGAATACAAGGTATGCTTTCCCACATCACATACCAAATCAAAACTACTCAAAAGCTAATCAAGATGGAAATCAGAAAGCCTCTAAAGCAGAGCTGCTAGACTATGAAATCTGCAGCACTAAGCATATTTACTTGTATGTTCAATTATGATTAGGATTTATTTCCAAGTACATGTGAATCAGACTGCAGGTTCTATTTGTGTATTAAAGACTAGCTGCTGAAGCCTTAAAAACACTATCTTATAATAATGGTGAGAAATGGTTTGGGGGCAAGAAACTATAGTGGGGTGTTGGTATCCACTGGGGTTTGGTTCCAGGACACACACACACCCATGCATACCAAAATCCATGGATGCTCAAGTCCCATTAAATATAATGGCATAGAAAAATGGTGTCCCTTATATAAAATGGCTAAAATGTTGGCTTTTTGGAATTTATAAATTTTTAAAAGATTTTCAAGGCATGGATGCTTGAATCGGTGGATAAAGAACCTGTGAATATGGAGGGCTGACTGTATTACATTTATGTGAGCATTTCATGTTGAGAAAAGTCTCTACTCCTTCCTCGGGTGTGAAATGGTATTGTGGTCCAGTTTCGTATTATACAAGCCAAAGGTGGTATGCAAAGCAGATTATGTTGGTGGCCCCTTCCAGATAACAGGTAGGTCCCTATTTCACTGAAGATGCACAAAATATGAGCCATACTGGAGCAAGTCCCACATTGATGCAATAATACAGGAATGAGCCCCCAGTGATATTTACTGCAGTTTCAATTCAGAGACAAGGAAAAAAGTGAGATATACATTTTAAACAAAATTAAATGCATTTTTTTTAAAGATAACATCATTTCAAATATTAAAATAAGTATTTCTCCAGAAGGGTTAACCACTGTTTAATTTTCAGACTAGCTCCAAGGTTTTTCTCCCCTGTCTCCCCCCACCCCAAATACTAGCTATTCAGAACTGTGAAGCTGAATCAAGCAACCAAAGACATATTTTAATGAGCCAATTCAGATTAACTACCTGATAAGTCTCAATGGCCTAAAACAGACACTGAAGCAATAACTAGAATGTGAAGCAATACACTTCGGGTTTTTGTAAAAGAAACTGCTGCTCATGGCACTTTCATTCTTGTGTTCCTTGGGGCCATGCAAACATTTCTCTGGACAAAATTTATTGAAAACAGTGACAGCAGCTGGAATTTACCAGAAGAGGGTCTATAAAACATTTATATACAGAATAGCACAGAAAGGGTTTTGTAAATCAATGGGGTTGCAATTGCACTGTCAGCCACAGATTAATTAGTTATATTCAGAGATACTTTTTCACTTACAAGAACCCTGGTGGTGCAGTGGTTACATGCTGGTACTGCAACCAATCATAGCCAGTTTGATCCCAAGCAGGGCTCCAGGGTCTACTCAGCCTTGCATCCTTCTGTAGGTCGCTAAAATGAGCACCCAGCTTGTTGGGGGCAATTAGCTGGCGTGTTCACCAAACACCCACACAGGCTGTCTGGGAGGGAACTACCAACTGATAATGCAGGCAGAGGCAGTGAGTTACAAGCAACTAGAAAGCATCCTTGCCTGTGAGGTTCCATTAAGAGAAAAGTGTTGGTCAAGCAGTCCGAGTCAAGGGAGGCAACAAGAATCAAGGTCAGTGTGGTCCAAGGGTAGAAGCCAGAAAGTCTAAAGTAAGAAATGCAGGAGTCTGGAAATAGCTATCAGGAACAGGAATGCTGGCCAGGAAACAAACAAGTTGCTTCTAGCACTCATCTGAAGCAAACTCAGCTCTTAACTAGCCTGACACCAGCCAGTTCTAATCAGGGCTTGCTTGTTGCTGCTTGGCCTGCAACCTGGCTGAGTATCTTTGCTGTATCCTTTGTTTTATTCTTTTGTCCCTCCTCCTTCATTGAAGACTTAAGACCTCAGCTGTGCCATCTGCCTCATCAGCAAGGGAGTCCTGCCCTTGTCCTGCTGGCTAAGGCTGCAGTTCACCAGGATGAACTAGCTGAGCATCTTCTGCAGGGAGAACTGGCTGCTCAGCAACAGGATGTTCCCTGTCTGGAAATCTTGCCTGGGTCCCTTCCTCAGCCCCCTCATCAGACACTTCCTCCAGGTCCCAGTCCTGCAGCTCCCAGCCCATGACATTAGATTACACATTGTAAATCTCTTACGGAGTGCATAAGTGCATTGATCAGCAGTATAGGAATGTACTTGCTATTGCTATTACCACTTTTACATCTCATTCTACCTCCAAGAAGCTTAGGAAATTGTACATTGTCTTCTTCCCATCCTTGACTTTTTTACTTACAATGACCCTTTAAGGTAGGTTGGGTTGAATTATACTGATTCAAAAAAGATTATCTCTTAGGCCAGTGATGGCAAACCTATGGCACACATGCCAGAGGTGGCACTCAGAGCCCTCTCTGTGGGCACATATGCTGTCGCCCTAACACAGAGTTTGCCAGAGTTTCTTACTAGAAAGCCAGAGGGACGTGGCACTTTGCAATAAATAAGTGGGGTCTGGGTTGCAGTTTGGGCACTCGGTCTGTAAAAGGTTCACCATCACTGTCATAGGCTATAACCTCAGTGGGGATTAGAACTCCTGTCCTCTCAGATGAAGCCTACCATGCAATATTCCTTTTCTATTCTTGTTGAAGATCTCTATTCAACCTGTGCAGGAAGCCTGCAGTCTTGATTTTATTTTTGATTTTTCCATCGTGTATCCCCCAGATTCAGACCCTAGCCAAGGCATGCAGATTCTTTCTCTATAATATCGCTAAAATTTGACTGTTTCTCTCAGCCTCTACTGCCAAGATTCTGGACCATGCCCTAGTGGTCTCACAACTGAATTTTTGTAACCTCCTTCTGGTGGGGCTTCCTCATTCTCACCTCTGTCCTTTAATTTCTGTCCAGCATTCAGCTGCACACATTATCATGTCTGCTCACTGCTTCAATCACATTTCTCCTTGTCATCCCTCCATTGACTCCCCCTCCCTTTCCATATTTGTTACAAACGTCTATTAATGACTTTTAAAACCCTGCATGGGCTGGCCCCTCCTTATTTATTAGAGCTTTTTTCTCCTTACCTCCCCACTCATGCCCTTCATTCTGGTTGTCAAGGACTGCTGACCCAGTCAAGGATTTTCACTGCTCTGTCCCAGAGCCATCCCTTTTCACTTGCTGCCCTTCACTCCTGGAACCTCCTTCCCCCACGAGCACCTCTTTGACCATCACTTTAATCAGCACCTCTTTAACCAGCTTCAAAACTGAGTTAAAGACAATACTGTTCAGAGAAGCGTTCCCAGACATTACATGATTGCTATCCAATGTTAGTTTAATTTGTTGTCTGCTATATTTTATTGTTCGGATGTTAAGATGTATTAATATGTATTATGTTTAATTATTTTCATGGAATGTAAGCCATAGGCAGGTTTATTTTATCTTTTTTAATTGATTGTATGTACAGTGCTGTGTAAATATACAGCACTTTATAAATAAAGCTTAATAATATTAAGTCTTTCATTACTGCATTCTTCATAGAATATTATACAACTATCAAATAGTATGTTTAAAATGACATGGCACCATTTATTGCTTACTTATTTATGGTAAAGCAGAGGTGGTCAACATCCTGTGAGTGAGGGGCTGCACTGAACCTCCCTACAATCCAAAAGATGTCATACTTCCACCACTGGTCCTGGCGTTGCCATAATTTGGTGCTGCTACCCAAGTTCTCACCGGCACTGCTGTTGTTATCAAAATTTTGTAGGAAGTACACTGAATCGCTATGGCTGAAAAGTGTAGCAGAGCACCCTTCTATATCATAGATTCTTCCCATGTGCAGTGCAGTTTGCCAAAAGGGACAAAAGGAACATGTTTTGTGTCATAATTTTTTTATCAATTTTCAGCAACACAATTTTTAGCAACAAATGGATGCTACAGATGAGACAATAAACTACCTGTGGATTGCACACACCATGGATTTTATGCTGTCCATCCCTGCCATAACATATAATGCGCTGATGTTCTTGAAATTTTTTATGCTCCTAGCTGCAGAGCAACACACAATAATCTAAAGTACTGATTTTCAAACTGCATGCCAGGTTTCACTAGACAAGAAGGAATGCTCCCAGAAGAATTAAGCCAAAAATTAAAAACTCTGTACAAAAGACAGGAAGCACTATTATCATAATGCAGAGAAAACACAAGGACTCACTGATGAAGCTGAGTCTGTGTGGATTCTAATCCAGGAAGCATCTCTATTGTCTGAAAAGTATAGCCCCTGAAGTCTAACAAAGGAGAAGGGGAAATGGCAGAACACTTGTTGGAAGAGACCTGAGAATAAAAAGCCTATTACTCTAATGGAATGGCTTTCCCATTGCATAGCAATGGCCCCATACAAACAGGCCAAAATAAAGCTGCTTCGGGTCACTTTGGAGGTATGCTGTTTAAATGATGCATGTGTCCTAAAAGTCCAGTGCCACACCAAAGCCATGATCCAGTCCTAAGGACTAGAGCACAGCTCTGGCCAGCTTCCGGACTCTTAGTACGCATGCATCATTGAAACAGCATACTGTACCTCCAAAGTGACCCGAAGCAGCCTTATTTTGGCCTGTCTGTATGGGGCCTACGTTATCTTTCATGTTTCAAGCATCCCGCAAGAGCAGAAATCAGATGTTCCCTTGATGGCTTTGCCTACCAGGAGATTATGGCCCAGCTTTCTCTCTATTTAAAATTTTAAAAAAGGTAAAATGCCCTAAAATGGTAATAACGGAAATCCCATAGTTGCATTGTTATAACTTTTGTGAATCAAAATGAGTCTTTTTGTAAATATTCTATAGGCTTTATATTAGGCAATTCTGGGTTGTGAAAAAATGAGTTAGAAAACTAGTGTGGTTTAGTGCTCTGAGCATAGGCCATGGTTTGAATCCCGACTTGGCCATGTAAACCTACTGGGTGACCTTGGGCAAGTCACATTCTGTCAGCCTTCAAGGACAGCAATGACAAACTCCCTCTGAAGAAACATGCCAAGAAAACCCCATAGTAAGTTTGCCTTAAGGTAGCTATAAATTGAAAATGACTTGAAGGCACACAACAACAAATGTAAAAGTAGGTGTAGGTATAAAAGTGAGTGAAGCCCTGTTTGTATCAGTTCAATTAAAGGGAATATTTAGATTCTGGTGCTTGATTAGGTGGGTGTGCAGGAGTAAATTTAGGAGGTCTAACCTATAAAAGAATTTTATAGATTTTGTAAGTCTGGTCTTCACAATATGTTTGTGTAGAAAAATGTCACAATCATAAGATATCTCTGGGGACACGAGAAAAACCATTTTGCTGTTCATCAAAGAATTTCTAAGGATTTAAGGGTCCACCAATCCCCACTGGAGAAAGTTCAAGATCATAATCACTCTACTCAGGATCTCTCCAAAAACAAACCAATGCATTATCAAGGATATCACTAAGAACTATGGAATAACGTTCATGGATTTGAAGACCACTCTCATCTGTTAATGTGAATATTTATGACCCAAACATTAGGAAAACATGAATAGTGTTCATAGGAGCGTAGCCAGAAAGAGACCACTTTTTACTAAAAAGACAATTGCTGTCCATATGAAGTTTGTTGAAGATCACACTGATCATCTACAAAACTTCTAGAACAATGTTATCCAAAAGTAGAACTTTTAGCCACTATGAAACAACTTGATAGGTGAAAAACAAACAAACACCAAGTTCAAACAGAAGAACCTCACTCCAAATGTCAAGCATGGTAGTGGACATATGTAGGTTTAGGCCTGTTTTGCCGCTTTAGAGCCTGGAGGGCTTGCCACTATTGATACTATTTTGAATGCTACAAAATGTCAGAAGAGTCTAGAGGAGAATGTCAGACCATCTGTCCAACAGTCGAACCTGAACCAAAAACAGATCATCCAACATGACAATAATCCTAAATGCATATGCAAGTCTAGCATATAATTGTTGCAAATGAAATGTAATGTTTTAGAATGGTCCTGTCAAATTTAGACCTAAACAAATTTTGAGCAAAACAGAATGTTGTGGTATGACCAGAAGTGAGCTTTCTATACCAGGTAGCCCTCAAAGAAAGAACAGACATTGTGTACATGTGCCTTTAGGTAGCCAGTTGCCTTATGGTGACCACATGAATTTCATAGGGTTTTCTTCGGCAAGGAATGCTCACAGATGTTTTGCCAGTTCACTTCTCTGAAATATAGCCTACAGCACCTGATATTCCTTGGCAGTCCTCATGTTGTTGTTGTTTGCCTTCAAGTCATTTTTTACTTATGGCAACCCTAAAGCAAAACTATCACAGGGTTTTCTAGGGCTGAGAATGTGTAACTCACCCAAGTTCACCAACTGGGTTTTCCATGGCCAAACAGGGAATCAAACCCTAAGTCTCCAGAGTACCCACATTTAAAGACAAATTGTGCCCTGAAAGGTACTTTTTGCTCGAAAAGCTTTTAACAGCCAGTTTATTTCTGGAAAATTCTGGGTTATGGGAAACTTGAGGGAGTCCAAGGGTCATGTGGATTATCTAGGATGCATACAGCCTGCATGTCAAGCAATTCCTACCTCTGCTATACAAACTGGACACACTATGCCGTAACTATCAATACATTTTCCCTAGAGAGTTGATATACAGAGTCAAAGAAAACTACATTGACTGTTGTATTGCTAGCAGAAAAATCATGCCTGTCTTAACAATGCCTGTCTTAACATGCCTGTCTTAACAATGACAACAAATTCAACTGTTAAATCATCATATGCTTGACATCCAGTGATTGGAAAAAGTTAATCTTAAATGTTACCATCCTTTCTGTGCAACATATGGATCCTCTTGGCACAATTCTGATAATGAACCATATGATGTTACATTGTTCTGGTAACAGAAACACTGCATGGATAAACTAAGAATTATCTCATATTGACAACAGCAACTGATACTGACATGTATGTTACATGATACTAGACTATTATATTAGAGAGCAAAATAGCTCTAAGTAGCTGTGTGAGCACCTAGCAGAACTGAAGACTGCCAGATAGTTGTGGTACAAGGATTTGCTTGTACCAAAGTTTGTTTTGGCCAACCTTATGCTCTAAATCAGTGATTCTCAGCCTTCAGTATATTTTGGACAGCAGCCCCTAGAATTCCTGATCATTGGCCACACTGGCTAGGACTTCTGGGAGATGAAGCCCAAAACTTGTGGAAGAGCAAAGACTGAGAACTACTGTTCTAAATCAGTGCATCTAAAGTTATCTGATGAATGGAAATGGCATTTTTTTTCTCATCACTGTGCCAAGAACTGGTGCCATATTTGTGCCCAATAGATTCAATTGTTTTATTTTCCTAGCAATTCAACAGGGACTGACAATCAATAGGTTGGGGACTGGCACCAGACCATGGACCACCGTTTTGAGTAGCACTGCTCCAAATGAGAGCTTCCGCTCATGCTATCATGGTTTTAAGTGTATATACCTAAAGGTGGATAGCCAGGACAGAACAGGGATTCTGTTGGGGTACTGTTAATTGTCTCCCTTCCTGAGCTAGCCTGGGTGATCTCAGAGTTGGTGTTGAAGTCTCCTCGGCTAGTACTGCTGAAAGACTTCAACATCCATTCTGAGACTGCCCTTTCAGGAGTGGCTCAGAAGTGTTAGATGGGGTTACACTTCCCCTGAAGATGCAGGTTCACAATTTGGGGGTACTCCTGGACTCAGCTTTGAATCTGGAGAACCAGGTCTCTGAAGTGATCAGGTGTGCTTCTGCACATTTAAACCATGTGCACCACCTGCACCCAGCACTTAAGACATCAGATCTGGCCACAGTGGTACATGCCTTGGTTGCATCCCATTTGGAGTACTGTAATGTGCTCTACCTGGAGATGCCTTTGAAGAGTGTTCAGAAACTTCAGCTGCTCCAAAGAGCTGCAGCCAGAGATCACACAATGCCCCTGTTGAAACAGCTTCAATGGCTGCCAGTTTGTTTCCGGGCACAATTCAAAGTGCTGGTTATGACTTATGGTCCAGGTCCAGGCTATTTGGCAGACCATATCTCCCTATATGAGGCGGCCTGGGTTCTGAGATCTTCTGCAGAGGCCCTCCTCTCAGTCCCACCCCCATCACAAGCACGGTTGGTGGGGACATGAGAGATGGCCATTTCCATGGCTGCCCCTAGACTATGAACTCCCTTCCCGGGAAGACCAGGATGGCCTCCTCCTTGCTGGCCTTCTGCCAACAGGCTTAGATCTTCCTCTTCAGATAGGTTTTTAAAGAACGGGCTGTGGTGCTATATTGTTTTAATGTGTTTTAAATATGTTTATCTTTTTAAACTATTTGATATTTTAATATGCAATTTGTTTTAATTATTGTAGATTTATTTCTGTTTGAATGTATTATTTTTGTATGCTTTTAACTGTACTGTTTTTAATATTGTAAACCATCCTGAATCGTACTCTTGAGAGAAGGGCGGGATATAAATAAATATAATAGTAATAGTAATAATAATATCATCAATACTGTGAGAGAGAAATCCTCTGAAGGAAAACATTTTTCTGGGTATTCAGTTAAATTTCAAAATTTAGACCACATTTAACCTGGCTCCATTCACAATAAAGTACACAACAATGGAAAGGGAACTTTTTCACACTCAGTGTATCTACTGATGTAACCACAATTTTCAATTCTGTACCGATATAAGATAAAGATCTGAAGCAGTAGTTTTTCTGCAGCCAAAACGGCAGTCCCTCCCCACAACCTGGAGCCTTTCACAGGCAAATCTGGGTAGTTCAACACTGATCTACAAGGAAAATCATGAACATTATACAGGAATAAAAATTGATACAAGGCTACAAAACAGATGTGCTCTTTAGTTACTTTCTTCTTCAAACTGCAAAGATACCTTATCCTGTGAGGGAGGGGAGAAAAAAGTGGTGGACAAATTCAGTAAGGTACTGATTAATATTCTCTATCTATGCTTTCTTTGAACCATGCTCATCAAGACCTGCTGGACATCAGGAACAATGGATACTTCATTCAATAATGACTAACAATACGCATATATTACCCTCCCCCCCCCCCCCCCCCCTCACGCAAAAAAAAAAAACATCAATCTCTCAGGCAGAGTGCCCCCCCCCCCTTCCTCCTTGTTTGTCTAACTTTCAAAAGCCATCAGGAAACAGCACTGCTGCTGTTCATCTCATTAAAATTGGGAGAAGCCCACAATCTGATAAGGATTATTCGCTGAGGCTGCACAGCTTTAATGTGCTTTTTTCAAAGATGGAGGATGTACAAAAGGTAAAGATAAAAATAAGCTGCTGAATTGTAAGTTTCAACAACATTTGTCCTGGTCCTTTTTAAAAAAAATCACAAAGATGGTTAATTATGTTGCTCAAAATCCTTTTCTAAATAGCACACAGCAGTATGTGTGTGCATGCGCATATGTGCAGGCCTTCAAGTCATTTCTCGACTTATGGCAACCCTAAGGTGAACCTATCAGAGTTTCCTTGGCAAGATTTATTCAGAGGTTTGCCTTTGCCTTCCTCGGAGGTTGAGAGAACGTGACCTGATCAAGGTGACCCAGTGGATTTTCATAGCCAAGCATGGATTTGAACCTAGTTCAACAGAGTTCAACATGCAGAGATATGAGTAATGCAAAGTAAAGTCACTTTTCCCTCCCCCCCAATCTGGAAAAAAAAAAATCTGTGTATGTATGCCAAACAAGCAAAAGCACTCCCAGACTGATTACCGTATTTTCCGGAGTATAAGACGACTGGGCGTATAAGACGACCCCCAACTTTTCCTGTAAAAATATAGAGTTTGGGATATACTCGCCCTATAAGACCCCCTCCTTAAAATCCAAGGAGGGCAAGGCCGGCGGCCCTCGCGCCAGGCCAGGGCGCTCACTTCCTGGGCTCCGCGGGGCCTGGGAGGAGGAGAAGGCCGACGGCCCTCGCGCCAGGCCGCGGTGCTCTTTCCCGGGCCCCGCGGGGCCTGGGAGGAGGGCAAGGCCGGCGGCCCTCGCGCCAGGCCAGGGCGCTCCTTCCCGGGCTCCGCGGGGCCTGGGATGAGGGCAAGGCCGGCGGCCCTCGCGCCAGACCACGGCGCTCCTTCCCGGGCTCCTCGGGGCCTGGGATGAGGGCAAGGCCGGCAGCCCTCGCGCCAGGCCAGGGCGCTCCTTCCCGGGCTCCGCGGGGCCTGGGAGGAGGGCAAGGCCACGGCGCTCCTTCCTGGGCTCCGCGGGGCCTGGGAGGAGGAGAAGTCCGACGGCCCTCGCGCCAGGCCACGGTGCTCTTTCCCGGGCCCCGCGGGGCCTGGGAGGAGGGCAAGGCCGGCGGCTCTCGTGCCGGCAGCGGAGCCTTCCCGGCGTATTAGACGACCCCCCAACTTGCAAAAAGATTTTAGGGGTTAAAAAGTCGTCTAATACGGCGGAAAATACGGTACTTATTCTATGTAATCAGGATTGAATCAGGTTTCTGGGTATCATATCTTGGAGCCTCCGTCTCCAGTCATAACTTAGAAAATTGCAAAGCTACATAAACAGATTACATTCCAAGGATACTTTAGAACCCAACAATCAGCTAGGGCAACTCAACAACAACCCTGACATCCCTAATTTAAAATGATCCTTTGACACTTACAGAGTAGGCCTTCTGTTCTCAAGTTTTCCCATGGCTCAAGAAGGGGGAATATGACCTTTGGAAGATAAGCCTCTACCATTCTTCCTCATGCCAATGGTCAGCATCCCAAAGCTTGGTCTAGCTTGACAGCACTACTTGTATATTCATGCCACCTTGTAAACATTGCTGGAACCGAACACTGGATTCTGTGAACTATCAGCCAGTCCAGCAAGGGGTTTACAGTATCTAGAGAGTACTCAATCCTACCAATCCTCCACTGAGGCATGTAAAATGGAGAAGGGATAGAGCTCTCTTGAAACAGTGCAACTGTGTTAGTATTGTTCAACTGTAGTAATTCATAAATAATTCAGAATGTTCCACATACCATAAAGAGGGATGAAACAGTTCAAGACGTTATAACAAATCATGATGAAATACACATAGAATTTCCTGAACTTGAATATTCCTATAGCACTTTTCAGAATATAAAGTTATTTATAATTCATGGTCTTATTTAAAATTGTAAAAATTGGATGTGGGAGGGGATAGAAGGGACAATTATTTTTCCATTTTTAGTTTCAGAAAATGAAGAAATGATACTTAGTGTCCCATGGTGACACTTTTTTTATTTAAACATTATCATTTGTAATATTACATTTATATGAACTCTGATGATGATGGACAGTGATAAATGTATCAATGCATCAAGCAGAATGCATCACCATCATACTCAAAAGAAAACAGGTATATGCACAAGGTTGATCATCACATATGATTATTATTCTAATATGGGCTTGTATTCTCTATCAGTTGGTTAAGTATACTTAACTAAGCAACCTTTCCTGGCCCATCCCCAACCCCTAACCTTACAGAAGCATAATTCACGTGTGCTCTGGTCATGGGCAGAATGGATTACCTCGTCCATATGCAGCTGATGCCTGAAAAGGAGGAGTTAAGATCTAACTAGGTAGTAATCATGAATATCAAACAGTTACCTAAATTTACTCATTCATAACTGTTTTGCATTCACAATTACTATTTACTAATGCTTTCCTACCCTGTTCAAATTTTATCAGCATTATTTTTTATATTGAGTTTTGTCATCTCATGATGTGTCCAAAGGATGATAGTCTCCATCTAGTCATTTTAGCTTCTAGGGTAGGTTTAGATTTGATTTGCTCCAGGTTGTATTTATTAGCCTTTTTTTGCAATCCTTGGTAGCCATAGAACTCCTCTCTAGCACCACATTCCAAATTTCTTCCCATAAGCTTGCTTCCCTATCTAATTTTCACAACCACACATAGAAAAACTTATCATGTCCTGTCTCACATTTCTCTTCCATTGCTTCTTCAGCATCTCAGTTCACCTGTGTGCCTATGGGGACTTTCCCAATGTGAGTACATCCACAGCTACACTGAGAGTGCATGAATATTCTTTTGTTAAATCCCTAATTCCCATATGGAATCTTTCATGTAAACCCATATTGATAGACCCATTTGCTGTATGAGTAATTTCCAAATGCCAGTCTTGATTTGGTGTAATTTGTATACCATTTTTCTTGTATTATTAAAATAGAAAATGTTTGGGCAGTTGAATGGAGAAAGGAATAGGTAACATTAAAGACATTGTAAATATTTATTCACTGTATTTTTTGTTTTATTACATATATACATTTATAATACCTTAGTAAGGAGTCTACTTACTTCTATTTAATATTTTTGTTTCTATCCTCCCATTTACCCAGTCCGGGGACTCAATATTGTATTATTTCTGTACAAACGAAACATACAATAAATATTCTCTTATTAAAACTTGTATTATATTCAGTGTATTGTTTCAGGCATCAATTAATGTTACGAAAAACTAAAATAACATGGCACAAAAATGGTGGTAGTCCCAGGCATATGGTAGGGCAATGAAATTCTTCCAGATCAGGTAGATGGAGAAGGACTGCCCTAGAGGTTGCTTAGGGGCAAAAGCAACAATAAAGCAACTCTTCTTTCTTTTTCCATGAACCACTTTGACAGTGGGTACAGTCCTCTAAATCTCCTACGGGGGACAGAGCTGTCCTGACAATTGCCCACTCCTGGTCTAGACATACTGCTTCCTTATAAAGAATAGCTGTCATATGTAAAAGAAGAAATAATGCAACCCAGACATTCCTTTTAATACATTTCAGTATTTGGTAGCATTTCATACATTCCATTAATTCAGCACAGCTATTGTAAAAAACAGTAAAATCTTGTCTATTATGCTGGTAAACAGCAGTATGTGTCTTCTGCTCCAGACCTGGGGTGACGTATCCTGATCTGCTACCACCTCTTTGTTTTTATAGCAGTTGTTTTAATTCTTGGTTCACAGAACCTGGAAAGTGACAATAACAGGAGGTGTGGAGTCGAAGGCTTTCATGGCCGGCATCCATAATTTTTGTGGGGTTTTTAGGCTATGTGGCCATGTTCTAGAAGAATTTTTTCCTGATGTTTTACCAGCATCTGTGGCTGGCATCTTCAGAGAATAACAGGAGGCCCACCTTGTCTGGTTTTGCTTATTTCTTGCCATCTTATATTGGCCACATTCACTTTTATCTTTACTTGAAGAAGAAAGGCATTCTGGCTGTTTTATGGCTAAACACTTGTCTGTTATAGTTCTCTGCAGTTCTTTTTTATCCACTATTTTGCGTTTTAGATGGCTTGAATTCTAGCAATCTAGAAGTCTCCACATTTAATTTTAATTTTCCCCTGTTAATTTCACAGTAATTTTTAGGCTTATGATTTTTTGACATATTTTAACTCTTGAATTTGATATGCTGAGTACAAGTAGAGACAATTATTATTGTTCCTCACCCAGGAAAGTAACAACTTGGATCTCAAGGGAAGTTAGGTTTTTTTGCTGCTAATGGAGTTTAAGTTTTATTGATTTGCTTGGATTTTAAGACTCTGTTTTCCAGAGCCCACATGGACAAAGAGAGGAGTACCTTCTGCCTACTTGAATATCCCTCCTGGTAATCTCAACTGACAAAAAATATATTATTTTTTACAAAATGTAGGCCTGTTGTTCTCACATGGTCATTTTTTTCTTCTCTTTTATGATTTTAACACCTTTGCCTGATGAAGCAGCCAGCACATCTTCAATGTCTGCATGCTATGTTTTGTGCACTTTTGGTTGGCTGAATAATGATATCACTATTTTATGGATTTGGGATTTTATTTATATTGCTGATAAGAAAGATATATTATTAGATCAACCAACTTTTTTCAATACAGCACAATCTAGTTTGTGAATATGAAGTATATTATAACAAAGTTTCATCATTTACCACAGCTAGTAATGTATGAGTCTAGACTAGACTGTCCCACCACTTTCAACAAAACATGCAGTAAAACTTAAGCAATCATCTTGAAAAAAGAAGTCTTCTAGATGGTTAATAAAAATCTGATTGCTGAGAAGCTTTTAAGGGTACTTTAAAACAAAATAAACTTAAGTTCCTTTTGAAAAGTACACACTCCATCCCTTAACATAGGGATGTATATCAGAATACTTGAACAAGTACAGTAATTAGCCTTGTAACATTTTGAGAATAGGGATGAGATATATCCCAATCTACATTCGTTATGTAATTCAGGTAATAGCTGCTCATACACCACTGTCTAAGCAACCTGACATTGACTTAGGCTGTGTTCCTATACACTGGGGTGGGGAAAGTGTCTCCACAGTGCCATATGAGGGTCCTGAACATTGGTGCGTTACAGACCGCCGAAAAGCGGCGGCCTGTACCCGCTCCTTTCCCCAGGGTATCGGGGCCTCAGTGGTTAGAACGGCAGCCGCTAAGGCCCCGATCCGCCGCTTTCCAGGCCACGGGGAAGCGGCAAAAGGCCGCTTCCCCGCAGCCTGGAAAGGGGTGTCCTTGGGGCTTCAAGCCCCAAGGACACCCCGCGGTGGCGGGGAGGAGGAGGAGAAAGGGGCTGCTTGGCCCCTTTCTCCCTTGCGTTGCTGGGCGCAGCCGTCTGAAAGATGCGTTCAGTGATGCAAAGCAGCGCCGCAAACCAGGAAGGAGCTCCGAAACTAAGTGCCCTCACGTGGAGCGACGACGTCACGTCTGCGCCGCCCCGTATAGAAGCGGCACGGTCGTGACGTCGTCATGGTGACCCCCCTGTAGATGGGGCGCCGCCATTTTGTACAGACTCAGTCTGTACTAGAGTTAGGGGGGTGCGGAAGCACCGCACCTTCCTAAGCCTAGTACGGACGGACTCCATACTAAAAGGCCTGTCTGTAATGGGCCATTGTCTCTGAGGCTTTCAGAGCACCTCTAGAAAAATTTGAACCAAAAAATTGTGAAGTTTTATTTTGGCCCCAGATTCCCTGGTTCATTTTCTGTTTACAAAAAATGCTCTCTTGGTCCTTAAACAGACAAGTGAAGGGGGTCTGAAAAGTAGCAAAATCATGGAGGGGGGATTTCGGAGCAAAAATTGCAAAAATTTTGAAGGTAGACACAAGACAGGGGCCATCAAGGTCCTCTGTGAGAGCCAAGGTATCCCTCAGCTCCTTATATTTGCCTTGCTATAAACACTTACAGTAAGCTCCATCAAATATAATAATACCTGGTTCTGAGAAAACAAACAAGACTGCACTGAAAGTTTCCTAAATAATTGGTAGCATTAGTTTCTCTTGCATGCCTTGCTTTTCAGATTTAGGTAAGAAATCTGCATTTCAGGATATAGCTTTGAGTATGTTCACACTAGAGGAAGATTTGTCAGTGAATCAAGCCACAGAAAGTTTTATTACAAAGTAATGGGTATTTTCAGATAGACAAAACAAAAACAAAAACAAAAACAAACAAAAAAAAAACCACAGTATGTTACCCCATAACTTTTAATAGCTTGGCAAATATAACTATTTTACTGTTTGCTGACAAGTGGATTCTCCCCTAGGTGTAATAAAAATCCATATAAAAGGAATTCAGCTAACCTGTCTTTAACTGTGAAGTAATTCACAACACACATTTAAGTGAAAACAACCTTTAATGTCCTTGCTTTCTAAATAAACAGATCCCTACCACATGGTATAAATCCCCCAAAGTAAGTTCCCCTTCAGTAAATTGTAGGGCAAGTTCTGATCTTCCCTATATTTCCCTGTATTTCCCAGATATAGATACTACAAATGAATATTTCTATAGTTACAACAGCTAGATATTGATGATTTATACGTGCATGTTAATCACTGACTGCCTGTTACCGTTGCATATTAATCATCAGAGTCAGAACTCAATTCAAAATCATATTTTTCAATGAAGAGGGGTCAAATGTTCAATTATCAAGTGCAGGCATCAGTCCATCAACCATCAGACAATAAATCATGAAGTAAAATTATTGATGGCTGAAGAATTAGAGATCTATGCTTACTCCTTTTTGCCTTCAGCAAAATGAGAACTTTATTTCCCAAACATAAAGTGAAATAAAATTATACAGATATCATTACAGGGCATGCTCCAAGTGCCTTCAGAAGGTGCCTAAGATTTTCTGCATGTTGTACCACACAGTAAGGCTTACAAAAATATATTAGTGAAAGCTCAGTGATTATGTAGTTCACATGTTGTCTGCATTACAGTACATTATATGTACAGCACACATCTGTGTTTAACACTGATATCAAGAAAACAAACAGCACCAGAATGCACAAAGATTAAGGGATGAATGGACTTAGCAGCACTTTGACAAGATATTCTGTTTCTCTGATCCATTATCATCCAAAGGAAACTGTGAACAACAAAGCTGCTCAGTACTGGTCTAACAGATGTAAGCCAGCCAAACAATGATAACCAAATTAAAATCAGGCACCATGGCATCTTCGGCTGATACGCCAGCTGCGCCCTTTCCTGGAAGTAAGGGATCTTGAGACTGTTGTGCACACGCTGGTAACCTCACGTCTAGATTTCTGTAATGCGCTCTACATGGGCTACCCTCGTACTTGGTCCGGAAACTGCAACTAGTACAGAATATGGCAGCCAGAGTAATTTCCGGAATATCTAGGAGAGACCATATTACTCCGGTTCTAAAGTCCCTCCACTGGGTGCCTATTAGTTTCCGGGCCCAGTACAAGGTGTTGGTTATCACCTTTAAAGCTCTAAATGGCTTGGGTCCAAACTATCTTTGGGACCGCCTTCTCCCCTATAATCCTCCCCACGCACTCCACTCCTCTGGGAGAGGCCTACTTCAGCCACAAACATCTAGGCCCTCGGCTACCTCCCAGAGGGCATTTTCCATTGTCGCCCCCAGACTGTGGAATGGCCTGCCGGATGAGATCGGTCTATTTACATCCTTAGACAGCTTTTAAAATGCTGTTAAGACGGATCTCTTCCGGCAGGCCTTTCCAGAATAGCAAACCCGGCCTCAGCAAACTCCTATAAAGAGATACCACTGCTCCCATTGATTATTGTTGTATTAATTATTGTTCTGTTGTATTGGTTTGTTGTTTGACCCTTTAGTCAGTTTTAACCTGTATGGTTTTAATTTTCTATTAGATTTAATACCTTTTTAAGGGGGGGAGGGTACCAGGGATTTGATATGTTGTATATTTTTAACTTGTTAGCCGCCCTGATTGTTCTCAGAGGGGCGGGATACAAATAAATATCATCATCATCATCATCATCATCTTCTTCTTCTTTTTAGGGATCAGTGTTTAACTAGATAGAAAAAGAACTGACCACTGACAACCTGAAGCACCTTAATGAGATGCAAAACTATTCTACTATGAAGTAGTCAGGGCCATTGTTATGCTAACAAGGACTGAGTGGTTTGGATTTAAGACATCACACTACGGTGACACATCTAAGTAAAGAGAAGGCAACAGCAACACAGCCAAGAACAATGCACAGAAATGGAGAAAAACTGAATCCTTTCTGATCTTGGAAGCGAAGATGAATCACCCTGGTTAGCACTTGGACAGGAGACCGCCAACAAATACCAGGTGCTGTAGGCTTTCAGAGGAAGGAACAGGCAAAACAACCTCTGAGGATTCATTGCCTAAGGAAACACTATGAAATGCATTCAGTTGCCATAAGTCAACAGGCAACCTGAAGGGGTGTGTGTCCGTGCACACATGCGCATGCAGAAATTCTAGGGCACGGGGAAAGAACCTGATACCTTCCAGATGTTTTTGCCTACAACTCCCAGAAATCCACAACAATCAGAAAGGAAAGGTACATAAAGAAATTAATACAGAGGGTGGTGTGACGTTAACAGTAAAAAGGTTAATGGACTCAGATATCTAACAAATGAGGAAATGTATGAAGGATCCATCCTTCTTTGCTTATTACTGACTTATTGTTCTCTTTTATTATTGACTGTGCTAACTGTTCATCTTTCTTTAAGTGTGACATAACTCAGTGGTGTCGTAAGGCCTGAGATATAACATGGATGGTAACAACAGGACACTGAGATTTGAGTCAAAATTTTACGATAAACTGAGTATTGTTTTCTTAGAGCTCAGAGGACAGGGGACAAGAACTGATAGATTGTGCTTTATGAAAGGATAAAGCTTTTCACAGCAAAGAATTCTACAAGGGAGTCTCAACAGGTGTTAAATTTCAGATTCCTTTAAAAAAAGGTCAAGTAGCTTCTTTTTTAATCAAAAATTACTGACTGGATTAAATAGTTACTTACAAAGTGTATCACTACTAAAATCTAATTGAATCTCTATTGACTCTTTTGTTATATTTGATTTTCTACTTTGATAGTAAGAAGAAAATCTGAATTAGTTTTAAAGGTTTTCACCCAGATAGGTATTTTTGCTTCCTGCACTTTGTATTAACAAATTTTATCCTTCTCCTCCTGCATTTTTATACTTACCTTCTGTCATGTCCTTTACTTTTTAAATCTTTTTTGAGGGAATAAATGTTCTGTTTTGCTCTTTATCTGTACTGAGTACAGAAGAGACACTGAGACAGAAGGGTTTTCTAAAAGCTTACAAAATATACAATAAGCTCATCAGTTGTCTATATTTGGCAGTTAAAGGTAAAGAATTACTGCTAGTGCTGAAAGACTTCCCTTATGAACTATCTGCGGGAAATCTGAGGAAAACACATTTATCATGATGAACTTAGACTTGCCTAGTGATTCTGGTCACACGCAATAAGCAATAAGGTAAATGTTTTTTCCAGCTCTTGACTGCTTTACTCTAAGAAGTCTTGGCAAGAGTCATATCTCTCTCAGTTTTATACTAAATCATAGCATTTTATTCCACCACATCTAACCACCTGACATAGGGATTTTTCCACAATGAGCATATCTTTCAAGGCTACCCACCAATATCTTTTTGCTATGCCCTTTCCAAAAGTTGTGAACACAACCATGAAGCTGTGGTCAGATCCAGCTTTTCTCTTTTTCTTTGGAAAGTTTGTATTTCACAATCACATTTATACTTCAGATGAATGAGCCATCAGCAAAAAAGACACCCTGTTTAAGACTATGCCTTGATTGATGAAACCAGAAGTGAGATACTGACTTGCCAGGGGAAGTGTCTTTTTAGCCATAGGAAATATATATACCTAAGCCTTTTAGAACTCAACATTTTTCATTTTGAGAAGACGTATAATACAGCAAGCTGGAATTTTAAGAGCTACCTATATGAACAAAGTATTCTATATTTCCTATAGAATAAGTGCAGTAAAGGGGAATTGGCAAGGGACAGGTACCTCTTTCTCTGATAATATACAATGACAGTCATAGCACCAGAAAACTGGCATTCAGAAGAAGTGTTCCAAAATAGTTTAAGCCCTTGTCTAGACCATTATCACTTCTAGAGGGATCTTCAATATCTCCTCAGCCTCACCTATTTCGGATGACATTAAGAAAGAATTGTTATGCTTCAAAACTATACCATCCCCAGATTTTAAATTACATCACATTCCAGCATTGTATAGGTGTTAAAAAGCATGAGAAAAGTGGATGAGACCATTCAGCTCAATATGTTGTGATGGAGCAATCTGGTAATACTACTTTCAAAAAAACCAACACTGCAGGCATGACAGAAATCGGTTATCACCCCATCCCCAAGCCCCAACTTTCACGGCCAACCTAATAATCTACCACTGTTAATAGTTGCAAATGTGAAACACATCTCATTAAACTTTCACCATAGAGACAAACTTCTCCAGAAAAAAAACAGACCAGTGGAAAAGGCAAATTTATTTGGGGGGGTTGTTTGTTTGTTTTTGCATACAATTATCTAGAAAACTGGCATTCAGGAGGAAATGTTCTAACACAGATTTGTGATATATTAATTTCCTATATCCAAGTCATGTGTCATGGGTGGAAGAACCTGCTTTGATCAGTGCTACAGCTGGGGGGAAATTGCCACATCCTTCATCTGATGTTCTTGAACAGTTAACCAACAAGTTACAGTGACATGGCTTTTATACATATAATACTATCGACTGTTTATGCTCATGTATAAGTCTAGGCATTTTAGTTAAAAAATTGACCCCAAAAAACTGAGGTAACTTATCCATGGGTCAATGTAAGTACTGTACTTTAACTCTTATATACAAAAAAGAAACATCCCCTGGTGAAAGGCAAGAGTGTAATCTGTCCTGGAAGCACTGACCCCTCCTCTATTCTCTCACCCATTCAGCCTAGCGTGAGCATAAACAGGTTATGCCTGCTGGAATTTTTCTTTGACATTGTTTTCCTTTGCTTCATCCTTTAGATTCTTTGTTACATGCTTCTAAGTTTTAACATCGACTTATACATGGGTCATATCAAAATCCTTAATTTTTGTCCCCAAAATCTGCCTTTGACTATTACATGAGGTCGACTTATAGTAGAGTATATATGGTAGTTCATAGATAGGCCTGATAGGTCTGTAACACATTCAACAACACAGTTGGCTAGTTTTCTATTTTACAGATTGAAAAACCAAGCTAAATGGAAGCAAGCTTCAGAGGGCCAGCCACACAATGAATTGCTTATTCAACATGGATTTGAATATGCATCTCTTATGCAGGAAGGCCAGCATGATATCCGTTCTACCCATTGGTTGGTTTCTGTTATTGTGCTAATTAAGAATCCGTCTGATGTTGGGGTTAGAGCGCTGGACTAGGGGGAACGAGATTGCATTTTAATCACCACTGAGCCATGGAACTCACTGGGTGACCCTGGGACAGTTAACTCTCTTTCAGCCTCACCAATATCACAGGTTTGTTGTGAAGATAAAAATGGGGAGAGAGAAACCATACATATCATACATACATATGTGACAAATACACAGACAGCTATAACTTTCACTCTCTGTGTGAAACCTCATGAAAGAATCTGCATGGGTAACCAAATTTGGCACTTCCATATCATACAATGCATGTTTAGTGGAATTTAACACGGTATTTCCCATTTTCCAGATAATGATTTTGCCGCTTAAGTGTTCAGTATCTCCAGTCAAGCACTATGTCAGTATGAGTTTTCTTTAACACAGCATTTTCCAGTAATTTGATTTTAACTGAACTAAAGAAGCATGACAGCAACTCATTAAAAGTAGCATTTAGCTGTATTATTCCTTTAGGTTTTAATCAGGCTAGAACACAAAAAGAGCGCTATTTTAGCCACTGGGGGTCCAGCTCAAAAGAGAGATATTTTTACAAAATTGGTCTACCTTATCAGACTTTCACCAGATACAGAGACTACAAATATTATTTGATTCTTCATGGTATCTTTTTCCATGCCTTTTGCTGAATGGTTGATTAAATCTACTCCAAGTCGAACACATCAAGGATATTAGATTATGAAAAGTACACTTTCCATCATTTGTAAAGGTTAGACTCAAATTGACTCTAAAGTGACAATGAATAAAGATGACATAGTATTATATATACCAATGAAAAGTAGATTTCAGCAGGAGCTCAGTAATTCTATGAATTTAATTTACCACATATTGCCAGACTGGCACTTTTTAGAAAAATCAAAGCATTTTGATGGGTTCTGCCTAAGAGGCAAGAGGAAGTCATTTTAAACTAATCAGCTGAAACCTAGTTCAAAGCGCTGGATATGGTAAGAATGTTTTCTTTGTATAAGTAGGAAATGTCTCTATATTGTATTTATATAGCATCTACGTCTTTGATACTCTGCCGAATAACATAAGCAAGGCCTGCAGGCCTCTGTTCCAAAGAGTTTATAATCAAGGCCAAAATTCTGTGACAAGAAAAATAAAAAAATATCAGCTCTTGGCTTTTGTTACAAGGAAAAAAAGGAAAGCATTATCTGAAAGTATTTGGAAATGATAACTTAGAGCAGTGGTCCTCCAGGTGTTTTGGACCTCAACTCCCCCAGGCCCCAGCAAGCTTTGCCAATAGACAGAAATTCTGGGAGCTGAGGTCCAAAACATCTGGAGGACCAAAGTTTGGGAACCACTGTCTTAGAGGGATGGGATGTAAACACTGGCAGGTAGGAAGGTAAGTGGCTTGGAACATTCCTTGCTCTCTCCCCATTACTACATTATAAAAATAAAAAATAAGGAACATGCTATACAAAATAAGAAAACATTTCAGCAACACAGCTGATACCCACAACATATAAAGATTGCAACATTTTTTGTTGTTGTTGTTCTGTTTTGATAACCTGGGCACAGAATTTTCATTCCTTTTCTTGTCATTAGAGAGGGCATGTGCTCTCTAGCTGTCTGCATTTACTACACTGCTGCATGCTGAAACCAGAAAATAGGCAATGGTGCAATTTGTCTGAGAGACACAGGTATCATTAGCTATTCTAGATTGATTGTTTTTCCTTCAGGGCTCTGGAGTCAAAGTCAGAAGCAATTTTGGGTGGAGTTTGGTACAAATATAACTCCAATTCCAGCTACAAAATAAAAAATTACAATATCATAACAGTGTGTGGTAAACATATCATTTTATATTTATATTTCATATTTAATCAAATAAATATGTTATGTTCTATCATTATAAGTAAACTGATTATTCACATGGTGATGATGAAATAATTTATAACTAACAATATTCATTTGCCATTTATGAAGGTGTCAGATAGTCAAAAATAGAGGAGTCAGAATCGAAGATTTGGTGTACCAGCTACATGGCCCTGCTTTCCTTTTTACCTATCCAGAAATCTTTTGCTGCCATAGTGAATAGGTCTAAAAGGGAGAGGCCATTAGTCCACAACCTAAGAGTTACTGCAAAGTTAGTCAACCAGAGAAAACTGAAGCAGATCAATACTCTTTCCTTCTCCCATTTGCAACTGACACTCTCAACACTGCACGACTCTGCTGTGTGGACTATGCAAGGAATTCAGTACAGGTCCTCCTCAAACTAACCTGGTGGCTTTGAAAACCCCAATAAACTTCCATTCACTGGGGAGTCCCTGAGCATATAGAATCTCTTCCAACATCTCAAGGTAGCACCATTTCAACTTCTGAACCGACCAGCTTGATGCCACTCCAAAGCATGTATCTCCAGCCACTAACATGAGTGTTAGGTTTCATCTGCATCTGCTAAAAGTGCTTGTAGCACTGTTCAACAAGCCAGTATAGGCACCTCCCTGAACAGCCTGACCAAAATCCACTGTCCAGGATATGTTAAACTTGAGGAGGCCAGTTCACATCACCTCAGTGTTATTTATGGAGCGAGTTCGTTTTGTTTTTTAAATTACTACAATAGTATTCATGTTTTTATGAGAGGGGCTTATACTTGAGTCTAGCTGTGATAGAACTGATGCACTGGAAGTCATTAGGCTTTCATTGACCTTACTCCAGCAACATTTTAAAAATGACAGCTTCCTCATCCCTCATCCCCACCCATTCAGTGCAATGCCCTTAGGTGTGCTCAACACACATTTGAAATTCCAAAAAGGCAAGACTTTCTGCACTCATAGGCACAGAATAAGATTCATCCTTTGTAACAATCACTTACTCAGGGGCAGCTAATTGTCTGTAAAAATTATTCCACCTGAGCAGGCTAGTCCACAATCATCCATTAGAAGATACACATATTAGCCAGGTATGGCATTCTACCTAATTCGAATGAGCAAGAGAGAAAGAGAGTATTTAGTTTGAAAGACTGCCTGCATTCTACTTAACATTCAAAATATATGAATGCATTTTACAATATCTATTGTTTGCTGCAATTATCCTAGATCTTGAAAAGAATGCATTAGTTTTATGAGAAGCTTAGTTATAATAATGACTGATAATGCAGAAACTGCAAATGTGCTCGACAGCACACATTTGCTTTCTGTAGCAGACTCTAATTAGCAAGCAAGAGCAATCTGTTTTAAATCTAAACTAAGCAGAGAAAAGGCCCAAGAAATGTGGAACACAGCACATCGTCTGTTCATGTTAACTGGGATTTACTGGCTCTCTTTATATTTGTTGAACTCTTAGTTCAAACTGGCTGCAAAGCAATAAAAAAACTAAAATATTATACATTTCTATATGGACTTGGGCATTTTAAAAAAACACCTGTAAATATATGTTATAGGTATGTACAAATGCTCAGTGGTGAATCTCAAAAACATGAAGCATTTTCAAGCATCAACTATACCAGTAAATAAGAATACCTAAATGTATAACTTACAAGGACCGATGCATCATGAACAGAACAGCACAAAGATTGCACACATGCAGAAATGAAGGCCAGTACAGCTATATTCTGTAGGCCTCTAACAACTAAGGTGGGAAACATAATATAACAATGCTTCTCAAACTTTGGTCCTCCAGGTGTTTTGGACTTCAGCTCGCAGAAGTCATAGCCAGTTTGGCCAACAATCAGGAATTGTGGAAGCTGAAGTCCAAAACATCTGGAGGACCAAAGTCTGGGAATCACTGCACTATATGATCAGGATTGGAGCAGAGTGGCAATGCTATCCGTATGAGCAGGATGTGAGCATACCCTACCACTGAAACACTGACTCTAGCAAACAAGCCAAGGTGTCAGCAAATCACAAGTGCAGGCCTGGAAGACTATAATAATAAATAATAATAAATTTTTATTTATATACCGCCCTGTGGCGAACCAATCCGGGCGGTTTACAACATTAAAATAACATACAGCATAAAAACAATATATTTCCCTCCCCCCTTAAAAAGTTATTAAACAGCATATCTAATTTAAAACCACAATAACTAGTTAAAATAACAATAAATTAAACAAAATAATACCAACCAACAAACCACTGCAACTTCAGTTCTAAAGAAAAGGGGGCTTTGGAGACATTACTGAGGAGGGGGGAGATCCTGAGACCCTGGGGCCGGGATATTTCAGTCTGGGAAGGCCTGCCTGAAGAGATCCGTCTTGACAGCCTTTTTGAAGCTGTCCAAAGATGTTAATTGACGGATCTCGTCCGGCAGGTCGTTCCAGAGCCTGGGGGCGACAACAGAGAAAGCCGTCCGGGAGGTCGCCGCAAGCCTTGATTTTTGAGGCTGCAACAAGTTCCTCCCAGATGACCAGAGAGCACGGGGAGGATTGTATGGGAAGAGGCGGTCTCTGAGATAGCTTGGACCCAAGCCATTTAGGGCTTTAAAGGTAATAACCAACACCTTGTACTGGGCCCGGAAACCAATAGGCAGCCAGTGGAGGGACCTCAAAACCGGGGTGATATGGTCCCTTCTGGATATTCCTGACACAAGCCTGGCTGCCATGTTTTGAACCAGCTGTAGTTTCCGAACCAGGCACAAGGGTAGTCCCATGTAGAGCACATTACAGAAGTCAAGGCGTGAGGTTACCAGCGCGTGCACAACAGTCTTGAGATCCCTTACTTCCAGAAAAGGGTGCAGCTGGCGTATCAGCCGAAGCTGATAACAGGCGCTCCTGACGGTCGCATTCACCTGATCTGTCATCAGGAGCAACGAGTCAAGGAGCACCCCCAGACTGCGAACACAGTCACTAGAGGAGAGTGTGACCCCGTCCAGGACTGGTGGTTGCAACCCAATTCTTGGTTTCAGGGCTGCTACCGTGAGCACCTCCATCTTGTTCGGATTCAGCTTCAATCTGTTTTTCCTCATCCAGCTCATTACCGCCTGAAGACATTCATTGAGAGAAGAGATGCCATTAGAATTCAAGGCCGATGAACGAGACATGGAGAAATAGATTTGGGTGTCATCAGCATACTGATAGCACCCAGCACCGTAACTCCATATGATCTCACCCAGCGGCTTCATATAGATGTTAAACAACATTGGGGACAAAATAGCTCCCTGAGGGACCCCGCAAAGGAGCCTGCATCTACAAATCTGAGCTGCAGATCTGTATTACAATGAAGGCCTGATACATATTGTCATATCTATTAGTGATTGCTTCCAAGTATTGGATGGCATCTCTGGTGATAACACAAAACGGTTACAGATCAGTAATCATTAGGTACAGGTATAGGTATATTTAGTTGTACACAGCTCAGTCTGAACAGGGAAATTTGAATAGCCATTTTAAAGTAGCATTTTAAAATTTTAGATTTACAGGGCACAGGAATAACAGAGCTTCTCCACAAGTGAAGTATAAACAGGCACTAACTATGTAACTATGTGTCGATGGCACGTTACAGATGGGCCTATGAGGCGCTGTCATCGCGCCGTGATTACGCGCGAGGGGCGGCGCTTCCTGACGCACCTTGCCCCTCGCGTGTAATGAGTGCGTCAAAATGGCGGTGCCCTATACAGATGGGCGCCGCCATTTTGACGTCGTAAACGCACAGCGTCCTGACATCGCGCCCTGGAAGTGGCGCCGCAAGCGCATGCCTCGCTCCTTGTGGCGCCTCTTCCGGGACCCAGGAAGGAGTGCGATTTTCGCGCTCCTTCTCTGCAGCATCCGGGAACTGCGCCATTTGGCTGCTGCGGTTCCCGGATGCTGCAACCTGCGGCGGCGGCAGACCACCGCTTCTCAGCAGTCTGTAATGGGCCATAGAAATGTTTAATATAGCTTGATTGGCACTAGGGTGATGAGTAATACATACACTTAATGCAAAGATATGTGGGTAATTTGGCAAATTCTCCTTTCAGAAGAGCTTAATACTAATGAGGACAGATCCTTTGGCAAGTTATTATAAACAATTCACAGTGAAGTGACCACAAACAACATTGTCATGTTGTCAAACAGATAAATATGAACCTTTTTATATAGGAAGGTTGCTTTCTTAGACATGTCTTCCTCCTTAGATTTGTTTATTATAAATATACATTATGGTTTAGAAGAAGTTTTGCACTCCTCAACGATACTATCTTATTCAGAAAATCCGTACTCCACATATCAATTGAAACATTCTAACTGATGTTGTTTCTACAGCATGCATCAATATATATTTCACTCACCAGTTCTTAAATGTCAATGTGCCATCTTCCACATTTCACAATTTATGTCATGCCCACAGAAATGAAATCCTAGCACAACCACACTTTCTAAGTCAACTCCAATAGAGAGTCCCTTCCTTCTCCAAGGTGTTGAGCTTGGCATATTCTCCTGGAATATAGTGGGGACATTTCCCTCACATTTTAGGTATATATGGTGGACATTCTGCAGCAATAAACCCAACATAGTTTGAACAATGGAGAAAAGACTATTCTGGGATTTGAGAATTAGACACTCACCCTGGCATGACAGCAGGAGGGATGACAAGTATTAGCTTAAGTCGTGCCTGACGCAAAGCTTCTGAGAGGTGAGTGAGCAAGTGAATCAGGCCCCTGTAAAATAAGCAAAGCATAAGAACTACAAATAACAATAATGGAACAGCACTGTCTGTTTTGAAATTGACCTTTTAGAAGCTACATTTGAGTCAGGAAATACATTTTCCCAACATACCTCTTGGTCCTGAATTGATCCATCAACTCTTGAACATAGATACATCAACTCTTGAATTTATACATTTGTACTTAGGTACAAAGAGGCAAGTTTTTTTATTTTAGGTTAACAAACCCATATTATCTTCTCCAATTGGCTCCTTGGGTAAGTGGAGTCAACCAGTCTGCTGTTCATTATTTGGGCCCTCCATTCCTTCCATGGGATCCTAATGACTCCTCCATGTCTTGTCTTGAGGTTGTTTAAAACCAGGACTATTTGCAAGACTATCAACAGAAAAGGGAAAGCTCTGCTTCAATTCCCTTCTTCCTGTAGTTGCAACTTCCCCTTATAAAACTGCTAATGGTGGGGAAGTAGTAAGGCTAGCAGGGGCAATCTTCTTTGTCTTCATTTCCTAATTGCCACCACTAAAAAAAAATCCATAGTCCTACCATCACCTGCAGAATTATTTTGCATGTTATTGTTCACTATTCTAGTACTTAAGAATAAGCCATTAATGACTGCTAGCAGTGTACTTGCTATAACTATCCAAGTTATATCAAAAGAGCCAAGAGACAACTAAATTTAGAAGAAATCATTGTTCTATGGCCTTATGTCATCTTCAAAAGCATCTAAACTTGCAGTAGCTCCACTGATATGGTAGATTATCATGCATCTCAAAAAGCATTATGTACTGGACAGTGAAACAAGCTGACAGGAAGAAAGTCAATTAACTTAAAATGTGGTTCTGGAGAAGAACTCTATGGACACCACTAACTGCTAAAAAGATGAACAAATGGGTTTTAGAGCAAATTAAGCCTGAACTTTCAATAGAAATGAAGATGACTACACTGAGGCTGTCATGCTTTGGACATATCATAATGACTCATTGGAAAATATTTCAATATTTGGTAAAGCAGAGGCATAAGGAAAAGAGGGAGACCAAACTACAGATGGTTTGATTCAATCTAGGAAGCCAAAGAGGGGAGCTGATGATTAGAGATTCTACAGGTCTGTCATTTATAGGACTGTAATATGTCAAAAGTCAACTTGATGGCAAGCACAAACAAGGGGAATTACCTTCAACAGTTGGGTGTGGAGGCTGAGCTAGAAAGGTTACTTTTAGGATATATGAATATGATGACACATTGAAGCTATCCATCAATGGGCAGTAGGTGGGTGACATCCCAAAGCATCATTCTAGCCACTGATTGGTTATGGATGGCTTCAACATATCGTTATGATCACTGTTCTTAAACGTTCGTGTAGCTCTGACACAAAGAATATAATGAATATTCAGATATCTACTAACAGGGGGTACCTTTCAGACCTTTGACATTAAGTTGCTTGAAATGAGAAGCAGCTGTCTTTATCAAGGATTTAGTAGCTGCATTTTAATTTATTAATACAAGAACTATCTATCAAGCCAAGGGACCAATTCCTGTATCCTCAAGGGACAAAAACAGCCCTTCTACAATTGGATCTCCTGATTTTACTGTCTCTTCTAGCAACAACAAAACAAGCAGCACATGGTGTGTTGCAGAAATAAACAAGCAAGCACACAAGATAAGAGGAAAAAGTAGAATCAGCTGCCTTGACTTTTCTGCTACCATCTCGGCACTGTTTGGGGATCATTACAGAACTCAGCACTTTCTCCCTACCAGTATAAGCCACAAAAGGAGTTTACAGAGTGGAAGAGGGAAGAGAAGACTTTATACTCTTTTAGGACATAGTAGAATAGAATCACAGAACTGTATATGAGACAATTTTGCTACTAAACTTGTATTATATAGTTTAACTTGATTTATGGCAAAGGTGGGAGAATGATGGCAGTTGCTTTTGTAAGATAAATAGCCAGGAAGATTTAAGTACTGGCAGACTAACTTGTCAAGCAATGTCTCTGCCCCAAGAGCACCTTGAGCCAATTGCAGGGATTAGTGGTTAATGCTCAGGCTTCATTTAAATGTGCTTCCATTTGTCAACCCAAACAGACTATGTAAATCAAGTGTGCCTGCACTCTGCTATCCCCAAAAGCCCTGGCTGAATGCCCATTTACAAGCAACCTATAAATTATATCCCTTTTCCTCTCAACAATAGTTTTTCCTGTATGAGGACCATATTTTCCCCTATTATCACTGTCAACTTGAGAAGAATATGCATACATACACTATCCTTTGTTTTGTTTTGTTTTTTTGGGGGGGAGGAAGCATGATAAGTTGGCAGCAAACTCGTCTTCATGTCAAAACACCATTAAATATTCATTATGTATTTTGCCATTGTCAAATTTAACTTCAGAGCTTCTCTAAGGCAAATGCTGCTTTGAGAATTTCCCCTGGACCAATTAAGATTTTCTTTAATAATAATTTAAAAAGCTTACTGGCCACAGTTCTAGATAATATTAGCTGTCTGCATATACAAAGCTGTATTTCCCTTTTTTGCCCCTTCACCCTCCACTTCATTCATTAAACATGTGTTCAGACACTTTGGGTATCATAGAACTGCTTTGTCCTACTTTAAGTTGCTAATGATGCTGACCTCATCAGAAAGTTTAACTCAGTACACATTATTTGTTGTGTGCCCTTAGAATCTCATTTTAATTATAACTAAGATTCAAGTTTGATGGTCACTCGCCTGCCCCCTCCCCTCCCCCAAAAAATCAACAATTCTCCAGGGTGGAATTAAAAATGAATAAGAAGATCTACAAAATAAAGTCATAATTGTAGACAACTAGTAAAAAGTTAAAGTCTACAAAATTTAAAAAGCCATCTGAGTTCAGGAATGAGTTATTGCCAGTTGTCTTTTCACTGCCTTAGGCAATACTAAGGAAGGAAGCAACTTACTGTAAGCCTTTGATTAATAGATTAAATTTCCAAGGCTCAAACTGAAGTAATGATGTGCCAACAGGTTATGTTATTTTATTCTCACAGTAGATACCTGAAGGTCAAATGCAGATGTTTTAGCCATATAGCTAACACAGCATATGCTGCAGATAACTTTGGAGTAGTAGCACCATCTACAGTCTAATCTCAGCCTGAACAAAACAGTTAGTGTGCCTTTGCCTGCTCAGAATCTAATGAGTACCTGATCCAAGATCTCCTTAATGCACTGAATTTCAAAAGCAAGAAATTGTCTTCATGCACAACTAAATACTTGCAAGATAGATCTAGTAAGAATCAGGACCATCTCCCAACCTAAACATAGTTCAGAAAACATAATGTACTGTGAAAGCAAAGGAGAGATTAGTCAATACTGGCAGACAATGAACATAATCTAAATGGAACTTAATTCATACAACCCTCACCAAAGGCACTAAGGAAGCACAAGCGTAAAGGGAGGAACAGGAGATAGTAGCAGATCTAAGAACACTGGAAGCAGGCTAACCATTTAGCCCTGTACTGTCAATTCCGACCAGCAGCAATTGCTATCCTGGGTTTCACATGGGATTCTTTCCTACCATCCTTAGAAATCCCTGCATTTCCTGGTGGTCTCCCAACCAAGCCGGATCCTTCTTAGCTTCCAAAAGGGCTTTGGAAAAGGGTGTTAACATACAAACCTAATTTAAGAAAGGAAAGCCCCTTTTTTGAAAGAAGAGGGAGGAAGAGATCCCACCTGCCAGGCTTGAAGCTTCCTATCCCTGCCCAAATCTCCCTTTTTTGTAACAAAAAGGTGCCATGGAGCGCACACAGCACCCTTCTTCACATGTAAGAAAAGGATACTTAAAACAGGTTTCTCAGGTTTGAAACAAAGTACAGCTTTCTGCTATGTCTGAACACAGGAAAATTATTTTTGCTTAATCAAACATATTCAAACCATGGTTTCATATCCTTGTTCTGTTTGGATGTAGTTCGAAAGTGTTAAAATTTTTCCCATATTTGGATATAAATGGAAAATACAATTTTGCTCTGAACAGTAAGTTACATTTCCTTCTCTTATGAATAAAGGAAAAAGGAAAAAGAAGAGGCATCATGAAAGTCTCCCTGCCACAACAAAACAACATAATGTTCCATGTGGATGAAATTTATCCATGTCAGAAAAGGCTCATGAGGTACAGAAAATGGAGAAGCAGAAGCACTTCCAATTTCTGCACTTCTGCTTTAATATGCCACAAGGGAGTCATGACTCTCACCTGCAAGCATTCCACAAGCTCCAACAGACCTTGGGGACATACTGTTGCTATGGACAAGATGCTCAATTCCCAGAATCAAAGAAAATAATAACTGTACCGAGATCTCACTGCATCCCTCTATATTATAGCAAACCATCATGGCCATATCAATTTGTCATGATCTGACTCCGAGAGGTTCCCCCCACCCCAGAGAAAAACAACTGTAATTTGTTCAGTACTTACAAGATGTTGGACAATTTCTATATAACATAATAGCAACTATATAACTGTCCTGAATGAAGGCTTAACCCTGTACTTATAAATCTCATTCTCTTCAACATAATTATTAAAGTATAGGAGCTGTATTTTCCTCTGAATTGTGCTACTCTATAGTACTGTTTTACATATTGTTGATAAAGTATTATTCTGATCAGCAACCCCTAATTACCCTATTTGTTGGTCATTAGTGCTTGCTCTGAAAGCTGAGCTCCACTCCCTTACCTTACTTCAAATAACAACTGTGTTTTAATTCATGCGAGCACTTCTATCAAATTAAAAGCAACAAATCATCAGAACCTAACTAATCAGGGTATCTTGTTCCCTTTCAAATCATTTCAGCTTGATTAAGATCATCAATATATAAATGTCATATACCAAGAAATAAAACAGCAGGATAGACCTACCAATGAATTTAGATCCTTGCTTCATAACATGCCTAGGAAAAAGAAAAATTATATTCTTCTAAAAAGATGAGTGGATACTGCCACCATGTGGGAAGAGTGGAAACATCATGACAGATTTCAAGTAGCAATGCATACACACATTTCAAGCACTATGATTTTCTTCCAACCATAATTAAGACATGAACCAACAAGCCCAAGGTTAGAATTACAAAAAAAAAAAATATTGTAATACAAGAAAATCTGTGTCTCATCATTCAACGAGAGCAATTTTACAGACACTGCAGACTAGATCTAGAGACTGGCTGCAGACATGATTATGAAATTCTATATACCCAAAGATGTTAGGTTTTTTTTTTCTTCAAACAAAAAATACATACATCACTGCATTAGAAACTGTTTCTGAACAGCCCACACTACCAGTTTCCTAAGCAGTTTCCTAATCCACATGTGGGACTGAAAAACTGTCCCCGGTACTCTTAGGTGCAGTGAACCAGATGCACACGCCTTTGGAAACTGGTCAATGACATTCAGGACTTTTTCACACAGAGGAATGTATCACTGTCCCGAAAGAAGAAAGGGGAGGAAATCCAAAAATGCAAGATATTACGTAGTAGCTTATCAGATGCACAGACAAACACAGTGTCCATCCAAAAGAGAAAGTAGGGTGAATGTGAATGAATTCATCATATGAGTATGTACCCATCAGCTTCTTGATTTCAAATTAGCTGTTTGTGCATGCGCAGGGAGGACAAAATCCCATGGCTGACAGTAATCCCATAGCCGAACTCGAGATGCATTTCATACTAATGCAAATTAACTGTGAATTTGCAGTGGAAAAGGATTTATAAATTCAATATTTTTCCAAAAATTCACCCATGGCCGAACTCGAGATGCATTTTATACTAACATAAATTGACTGTGAATTCACAGTGGGAAAGGATTTATAAATTCGATATTTTTCCAAATTCACCTATTCCTATGATATCTCACAAGTGCTTTTGAATTGTGTTCCATTTGATTGCAATGTCATTTGAAAATCTTTTGCGAAATTATGTGAAATACCTTGGATCATCCCGGATTAACCTTTGGTTAATCTTCCAATTTTCCCCATTTGATAAACTCCTCAGAGACATTACCACCGTAATGGCTCCAAATTCAAGTTTCAAAAGAGATTTCAAACACATCATTTAAAATGCATTTAGATTCCAGGGACAAAGACTAACTAGTTGAAATTAAGCAAGTTACCAATTAAGATGGAAATTTTCAAAAATAAAGGGGCAATCAGATGTATTTTTAACTTAACTGTTTGACTGAAGCACAATTTTTAACATCAAAAAATTCCAGTACTCAGTTATTAAGATATAAATTAATTGAATGAGACACAATGCAAAAGAGCTAACAAATTTTACATTTCTCAGGTGGTTCTCTAACCAGAGCTTAGTTCTTTTGGACCACTGCAAAACTACTTCTTACATTTTGTTTGTCCCTCAGGGACCAATTACAATATTTGTGGGGTGGTGGTGTTGTATGGACCTGTTTGGGGGAAATTACAATATTTAAGTCATAATCAAATTATTTTAGTTCAAAATTGGAGTATAATAGTTAATTCCAAGGTAAAAATATTTTAAACCAACAAGCAGTAAGAACATGTTAAAAGGGATGATCTTTGCATCGAGATGACCCTCCTGTATTCTACACCAGATGCCGAGGGAGAACAGATCTGCTGGACTTTTCCCCTTCCCACTGCCATTCCTTCTCCTTTTGTGTCTTGTCTTTTTTTAGACTGTAAGCCTGAGGGCAGGGAAATGTCTAATTAACAAATTGTAAGCCGCTCTGATAGCCTTGGCTGAAGAACGGGGTATAAATAAATAAGTATGTATATGTAGAATAAACAAGACTGGGACCATTTTTGCATGCAAGGGGAAATGTGTGGAAATATCACAGTGGAAAATATGGTGGGAACTAGATTTAGTCTTCATTACCCCCAAACCCTTTCCCTATGCCATCTGACTGATCCTGGGCCCCATGCTACCTGATACGTGATTTCACAGTTATTGCAAAATCAGTACCTACAAAGATTATTTTTGTGAACTCTGAGTTACTAGTTTGCATGAAGAAGTGTGGAAATTACTAGCACTTCTGGGTCCAACTTTAAAAGCATAGTGCCTCTATAAAATGTAATTCTCTCATGCTGTTGCAGAAACTTAGAAAGACTGGGGCCATGCAGAAAGAGCCCATGACTCAGCACTCCAGAATCACTCTCATTCTGACAACAACAACTGTGACCTGCTATGATATAGCCTGGAATATCCCAAGTCACTAAAGTGGTATAAAACCTAAAGAGTTCCCATAACTTTATGGAAATATCAAGAGATTCTTGGTGGTACCTATTCTGTCAACAAGATTCTTGACCGTAATTTACATATAATCTGAAACCTGTTTAGGAATGAGCTCCACCAGCTTTAGTGAAACTAGATTAATCATAAATGGTATTTATGATCACAACTTTAAAAAATTTAATAGGTACTGTATATGACTACGAATGTAGAATTTAAAAATTTCTAGACTTACGTTTGCTTTTGATTTCCTAGCTGACTCCAAACTTCAGCCACAAACCCATCAAAATTCTCACTCTAAGATAATGAAAACACAAGAGATTGTTCTAAATCAACAGACAGCACAATGGAATGTATTACTTTTGATGTCTTGTGAAAACCTACCTGTTTGGCTCTTAATCTTTTTATTAGAGAAAATGTTATAAATGCTTTTATTTTCTACACTGCTTTTTTATTATTTGACTTATGTATATCCTACCTTTCTTTCATGAATGAAACCCAAAACAGCTTATAATAATAATACAGTACAAAAGCATGAAATAAATAAAAGCACTAAAAAGGCAATTTAAGAAAACAAAAAATAGACATTCAAGGTTATTGATTTTGTTTAGTTTTATCTGTAGGACCTTCACACTTGCAATATAGTCATTTATATATTTTACCAAATGTATTTCATTGAATTGTATACACAACCCATTCTACTTGCATGGAATGCACTACCATATCCACTCTATATCACTGTATCTAAACTGATGACACATGAGATATGACCCACTGGAAAAGCAGAAGGTAATAAGAAAACAGGAACACCACATTACAAATAGATAGGCTCAGGCAAGCAAGCTACAGCCCTAATCTTGCAAGACCTAAGCAAGGCTTTTAATGTCCAGGATTACTTGGAAGTCTCTCATTCATGAGAGTTGTCACAAGTGAAAATTGACATGATAGTCAATAAAAAGAAAATCTAAAAAGTATAAAGTTTTATCTGTAGACACAATTGAAAGCAACTGAGTTTTAAAATGCCAGAATTTAGACTAGTGTATTTTTTACTCACATGCTAAAGCAGGGGTAGGCAACCTGCGGCCCGTGGGCTAGATACGGCCCGGCAAGGCCTGGGGACAGGCCCCAGCCTGGTCCTGCCGCTGATTGCCGCCGGAGCCTTTGGCCTCTCACGTGAGGGTGTGGGGCCTTTGGCCTATCAAGAGGAGGTGGGCAAGGGGGGGCAAGCAGCGGGCAAGGGGGGCAAGTGGTGGGCAAGGGGGGCAATTGTCTATAGAAGCCACAGAAACATGCATTTATATTAACATTTTTTAAAAAGCAGCAAATTTTTTCGCGTGTCTTCCATTTTTAAAAAAGTGTCCTCCATTTGAAAAATTTGTCCTACATTTGTCCCAGTTTATTTATTTATTTATTTATTTATTTTTACATTTTTTACATTATTTATTTTTTGGCTTCAGCCCCCCAGTTGTCTGAGGGACAGCAACCCGGCCCCCGGCTCAAAAAAGTTGCCTACCCCTGTGCTAAAGGAACTAATTCTACTGAGTACTAAGAACTCATTTGGAAATGTTTTTCCTTACTTAGGATTCAACATTCTCATGTATTCAGTTCTGCATGTGACACTGAGTACTAATCTGCACTGCAAAAATAATGCACTTTGATACTGCTTTAACTGCCATGGCTCAGTGCTATGGAATTCTGGGATTTGTAGTTTTTGAGATTTAGCCTTCTCTGTTAGCAAACTCTGGTGACACTAATACAAATCTCAGGATTCTATAGGATGAAGCCATGGTAGTTAAAGCAATGTCAAACTGCATTATTTCTGCAGTGTAGATACAGCCTATGATTATTGATGCAATGTTATTTTACACATGTTACTTAAACAGTAAATGTGTTTGTTTTCATTTAACACAAATATTTATTCTTGTATCTTATTTATTTACCTACTTACTTACAATAGAGATGATTTTACCTTGGCTACTTGAACCATATTATTTGTAAGTTCTTCTATCTCATCTTCACTATTAAACACACTCTCAAAGTCCTGGTAACTCCAGCCTTCAAACAAAATTCTTGGTACTAAGGATTAAAAAAAAGGAAAATGAACACCATTGGGAAATATGTGATTAATAGCACTGACATGAAAGCATGTCCTCTTGATAGCTATATTCCATCTCTTCCCTCCCCTAATTTACTACAGCTTTTTTTAATTGAGAAAATTCCTATAAAACAGAGGCAAACTTATATGATTGTGTATCATCCAGTCCAAAGTAGTCTCGAGACATCAATATTAAAAAGAGAAAAAGAACAACGAGGCGAGAAAAAAAAGCAATAGGATTTTTTTCTTTCAGATCCAAAGCTTCTTAATTTTCAACTATTTTCTCTCAAATTGCTGCTCTGATCTGTCATTTAACATCATTGTTAATTTATCCATAATCATGAAATCATATACTTTCACACTACAGCTTTTTCTGTGTTTTCAAATATGTTTCTAGTCTAATACTTCTTCATAAGTATATGAAAATTCTGGTAAACTCCTTTCCATTGTAAGTATTATTTAAAGGGGGCTTTCATGTGGCATCAATGGCTCCTGAGCCATCAAATAATAATAATAATAATAATAATAATAACAACAACAACAACAACAATATATTTAAAGCCCGCCCAATCACAAGGAATCCGGGCAGGTTACAACAATAAAAATAAAGAGAATAAAATAAAATACAAAAAAATAAATAAAACACAATAAAATTAAAGAGAGCGAAGTGAGTACATTCACAGTTAGGCCTGATGGAAATCGGGCCTCTCTTTTTCACTCCCTCCCAGGTCTGATGATGACAGCTGGAACGGAGGGAGGGCTCTTCTTCTTGAGGCAAGAAATTTATTTTAATTAATTTTAATTTAATTCTTCTCATTAAATGTAAGAGAAGAATTGATGGACAGAGTCACAGTAAATGGGGAGAGGAACTTGGTAGGGAAGACCTGTCAGAAGAGATCCATCTTAAGAGCCTTCTTAAAGGCTGTAAGAGTAGAAATGTCACATCAGTATCTCTATCAGATATGAATGAGGGGAAATATAACATTTATTTGTGCAGACTCAATCCATTTTTTCATCATGAGAACTGATTCTTTGGCCAAGATAAACATCTGAACCAGGCCTTCAAGAAGGGATGCATAGCTTTTAGACATCATTCAGCCTCCTAAGGTCATAAGCAAAGACCCCACAGTGCCCTGACACATACATCACCAAGACGGCTGAACCACTGATTTCCTATGACAAGAAAGAAAGAATAATTTCTGTCAGGGTTGTTGAGGAAGGGAAGGTGGAGAAAAGGCTCTCCATGTCCTTCCAGAGAAGAAAGAGGCTGTTGGGTTGTGTACATGCATAGCTCTTGAGAAGCTGTGCATCCCTATTTTAAAGGAGCATGGGAAAATGTGATGTATGACTTACTATAATAAAGTATGATTTTCAAGTTATGTGATGGGAGAGAGCTACAGGAGACCAAACCCTATTTTTAAAAAAAATCTTCCAAGGAAGTGACTAACTACATCCTTGTTTCCTCCAATGTTCAGTAGATGGTCTCGGGTCTATCATTTGGGAAGCAGCAGTTCCACTATGAAAGAAAAGGGAAGAAAAAAAATATTTTTCCTCTCCTAACATTTCCAAACTACTCTCCATCTCACCCCTGCAAATCCAGAATACTGCAGGACTCTTGTTCAAAGTTGACTGGACCAGATTTTGGATCTGATTTATCATTTACATTTTGCAGCTGGAAGGAGATCAATGAAATTTAGGCGCGTTACAGACCACCCTCAAGCGGCCGTTCTCCCGCCGCCGCCATTAGCTGTGGCAGGAAGCCCCAGCGGCCAGACCGCGAGGCTTCCGGCCGCAGCGAAAAAGGAGCGCCGAAGTGGTGCTCCTTTTTGCCCCCCCAGAAGTGGCGCCGCGAGGCGCAAGGCGTGCACTCGCGGCGTCACTTCCGCCGCGCCACGTCTGGACACACAGCGTCCACGACGTAAAAATGGCAGCGCCCATGTGGATGGGCGCTGCCATTTAGGATGCGCTCTGCGCGTCTTGGGAACGGGGCCAGTTAGGAAGGGGCAACCCTTCCTAACCCTAGCACGCCCCTTCCTAACCCTAGGACGCCCCTTCCTAACCCTAGGACGTGCAGAGCGCGTCCTAAATGGCAGTCTGTAACCCGCCTTAGTTAGACTATAATCCTATCTAGTCCGATACAGTCTGTCAACCAGATTAATACAGTAGGCCCAACAGCAGAACATGCGGGAACAGGAAAAGGTAGGTGGCATGGGGGTACTGCAGACTGAATGGAATGCAAATATAGGCCTGTTACATACAGCCAAAATAAAGCTGCTTCGAGTCACAGTGGAGGTATGGTGTTTCAATGATGCATGCGTCCTAAGAGTCCAGAAGCCACACCAAAGCCATGCTCCAGTCCTTAGGGCTGGAGCGTGGCTTTGGTGCGACTTCTGGACTCTTAGGACTCATGCATCATTGAAACACCCTACCTCCACTGTGACTCGAAGCAGCTTTATTTTGGCTGTCTGTAACAGGCCATAGAAAGTTCATTCCAAAGTTACCTATTTTGATGTTTTTGGCATTCTTCTTGACTTCCTTCATCCAGCCTGTTAAAAAATAAAACAAATGACAAGTAAATACAAAGATAACAAAATCAAGAAAGACTATTTTTTCAAACACAGTTAATTTTTAAAACTCTTACAACCTGTACCTACTAAATTAGGGCTAGGTGGATGCCTATGTAAAAACAAACTGGTAACATAAAACCAAAAAAATGTACCAATTGGCAAGCAATGGTTTAACACACAGTGAAGAGAATCTCATATGGACACATAATTCTTTTTTTTTGGGGGGGGGGGGGGGGCTTTGTGTACCAGGAATGCACATATACTAGCATATTGAAGCTCTGCAATCTTTCAAGGCAGCTAGCAAAAGGTTTTTAATTGTGCAGTGCCAATTAACAGACTTGTTCCATTAAATCATTACAACAGAAATTATCTCACATCATGTCAAGCAAATTGAGCCATTTCCTGAATTGTCTGGCTGTGGCTGTTTGAATCTATTTTGGTGATATGTTTATGTCTGTTATTTCTGTTTTCTAGAGGTACTCTCATATCTTTAAAACCTTAGCTTACAAAACAGACTGTTAGGTGTTGTATATGAGTTGAGATGTTACCATGCATATTTGCAAACACTAAGAATCCCAGCCAAATGTTACGTTTACCATAGCATTCAAAGGCATGTGATGTCACCATTCACCAATTAATAGCTCTTAACAGCAGCTACTAACAGCAATCTCAGGTGGCTGAATGTTAACAGAAGCATAGTCATAATAGTACCACTGAGAAACTAGAGAAAAACATCAGCACACTTGGCCCAAGCCCAAGAGGGACAGAACATTTATATATTTTTTTCAAAAGCAATGGAGGCATGACAGAATAAGGATTCTGTTGGTGCATGCCTCCCCACTTCTCAAGAATCTCCTTTCATGAACTGGCTCAATTGGCTGCATGAGGGGACTTCAACATCTTTGCGGAGACTGCTCTGTCAGGAGCAGCCGAGAACTTCATGACCATCATGACAACCCTGGGTCTATTCCAAGTAGTATCTAGTGCCACTCATACTGCAAGACATGCTGTGGACCTGTTTTTCTGTTCTGGACAGGATGATAGTGATCTGGGTATGGGGGAACTTCCTACAGTTCTGTTGCCATGTACAGGTCACTACTTGGTGAGGTTTAGACTCACTAGTTCTCTCAGGGTTAAGCGCTGTCTACATGAAACTGCTGGGGAAGGCCTTCCAGAGTTTTGGGGTACAGTGTCACCAGTATGCTGATGACACCCAACTCCTATCTATCCTTCCCATCTGATTCCAAAGAAGAAGTCTCCGTACTGAACCAATGTCTCTTGTCAGTAATAGGGCAAAGTGAAGCTTAGTTCAGAAAAGACAGAGGTGCTCCTGGTCAGTTAAAAGGCTGGTCAGGGAATAGGGACTCTGGAGATTATCGCATGGAGAAATACTCCTGATATAGATAGGGGATTGAAAACTTAAAACCAGGTATTATCGTATGTGCCGGCGGCCGAGCGAATGCAAACTGGACCCCAGCCACGCTTATCCAGCAGAATTTCAAAAATGGCAAGCTGCAGGATAAGCACGGCTGGGGTCCGGGCTGCATCTGGGTTGTGTTCACTTGGCCGCCGGAACATGCAATAACACCAGGTTCTGAATTTTCAATCCCAAATTTATAGCAGGAATATTTCTCCATGCAATAATCTCCTCTGCTTGTGCTGAATGGAGTTACACTCCCTCTTAAATGTCAGGCTTACAGCTTGGGTATTCTCTTGGAGTCAGCTCTGAGCCTGGAAGCCCAGGTTTCAACAGTGGCCAGGAATGAATTTGCACAGTTAAAACAAGTGTGCCAGCTGTGCCCTTTCCTTGAGATGTCAGAACTGGCTATGGTGATTTATGCCTTGATTATATCCCAGTTCGAATATAATCTGTAAAGTACTCTACATGGCTCTGGCTTTGGGAACTGTTTGGAAACTGCAGAATGCTGACTGGGGCCAATTATAGGGAGCATATAACCCCCATGTAAAAACAGCTTCACTGGCTAGTAGTTCATTTCCAGGAACAATTCAAAGTGCTGGTCATGAGCTATAAATCTCTATATGGCTTAGGTCCAGACTATTTGCACCTATCTGAATGACCATATCTCCCCTATGAATCTGCTAGTACCCCAGGCTCTTCAGGGGAAGGCTTTCTCTTGGTCCTGTCATTATCACAAGTTTGTTTGGTAAAGACATGAGAGACAGCTTTCTCAGTGGCTGCTCCCCACTCTGGAACTCCCCTCCATGGGAGGCTAGGCTGGCCCCCCTCTCTGCTCTTTTCATGTAGGCTTTTAATTTGTAATTGTGCCCAGGGAGGCTTCTTACTAGGGTGTTTGCTTGGGTATGGCTTTAATGGTTTTACATTTTTAATTAAATTTTTAAAAAATGTCACACTGCTTACATGTTCTATTCATGTGGTGTTTTGTGTTTTAAATGTGTACAGTTTTATTGTTGTTGTTATTGTTTTTGAGTATCTATTGTGAGCCACCTCTGGTCCAATTTGGGAGAAAGGTGGCATATTAAATAAATAAATAAAATTGTACAGAATACACCTAATAACTCCAACTGCAGTCAAATTTGACATTACTCAAGATTTCGTAACTACCTACCATCTGCAAAGAAAAGCATTTTACAGCAAAATTCAGCATACTGTATATACTCATGTATAAGTCTAGAAATGTAGGTCAAAAATTGACCCAAAAAACCTGAGTCGACTTATCCATGGGTCAATGTAAGTACTGTACCTTAACTCTTATTTAAAAGAAGAAACCATCCCCTGGAGAAAAGCAAGAGTATAATCTGTCCTGGAAGCACTGACCCCCTCTACTCTCTCATCCATCCAGCCTTAAGACTGAGGACAAAGAGTTATGTCTGCTGGAATTTTGTAAATTCTTTGACATTGTTTTGCTTTGCTTCATCCTTTAGCTCCTTTGCTATATGCCCCTAAGTCTTACCCTCGACTTATCCACGGGTCATATCAAAATCCATAATTTTGCTCCCAAAACCTACCCTCGACTTATACATGAGGTCGACTTATAGTTGAGTATATACAGTATTTACATAATGCAAACCAAAACCAGAAAGAGAAACTGGTAAGGTAAAGGGCACAGAACACATGCTGAATGACAACCTTGGTCAACATCATGGAGCCCTGTCAATTGAAATCTCTCCTTGCCCCTTCTCTTCACCTGAAGCCAGACTGGTGATATCATGGTGAATTTGTTTCCAAAGCTTTTTGCAATGTCATAGCCATGGCTGTTCCACTAGCAAAGAGAACAAAGGGAATATATTAATGCAGGATCTGCTACACATAATGTTCTCATATACTTTCAAGTCATTTCATACTTATTATGGCAGACCTACATTGGATTTTTCTTAGCAAGACTTTTTCAGATGGATTTGCTTTCCTCTGAGGCAGACAATTTGTGACTTGCCCAAGGTCTCCTACCCTGGTCTCCTGGTAGTCCAATGATCAAACTACTATACCACTCTGATTCTCCTCACATACTCTATACTACATCATATATTAAACAACAAAAAACTGTTAATGTTCCCAAAACCAGATTCAGGCATAATTTTTTATTTGTAGCTAGAACCTACCCAGCATCCCTCCCACTGACTGCATCTCTAACAATTTATTTCTCAGTACTTACAGGTGTAATGTAGCCTAGAACATCTCCTGAGAAGTAGTTCTCCTGTGCTTTTTTAGCACAGTAGCTTTTGTGTTCCAGGACAATATCCTTCGCCTTCAAATCAGTAACTACCAGACCACGATCTTGCACCGTTTTTTCTGAATGGTGAGTCTGCCAACAATCAATTATCTTAGAATTACTAATTTCCATGAAGAAGATACAAAACAAAAAAACAAACAGCTTCATTTATGTACCGCTTCATACTGAACTAGCAGTGTCTAAGCGGTTTACAACTGTAAGCTAATTGCCCCCAACAAGCTGGGTACTCATTTTAGAGACCTCGGAAGGATGCAAGCCTGAGTCAAGGTTGAGCCCCCTTAGCTGGGATTGCACTCGCAACCTTATGGTTTTGAGTGAGTGGCTTCAGTACAGGCATTTAACCACTGTGCCACCAGTGACTGGCAATAGTTTTGATAGTTATTCAAAAGCACCCAAACTCACAAGCAAAGACCACTATTTAGGATTTCTTAACCACTATCGCTAAAGAAAGGAGTGGCATAGTTCTAAACATTAGATACTCGGGGCAATTGGATCAAGAGAACTGTTGCCAGGGAAATAGAGTCCACTGTTTAAAATTATATAGCTAGCTATACAATGTGAAGAAAACTTTTGTCCTCCAGAAGTTTTGGACTACAACTCTCACAGTTACATAATGTTTGACGTGCTGGGTTGTTCATCGTTCGAAATCCAATGTGGGGCTAAACACACCTTTGATTCAATCCGGCAAATCTATTCACATACTCCTATGCCATTATTTTATAGCTGTTTGATTAGGTACTGAAACTATCAATTTTGAATTCTTCACATTGTAAAATACATACAAATGCAACTTAACAGGAAGGAATTCAACCACACTAATTTTAATAGGCTCCCTATATTGCTTGTGTTGTTACGTGCCTTCAAGTCAACTCTAACTTATGAAGGCCCTAACTATCATAGGACTTTCTTAGCAAGATTTACTGAGAGAAGTTCTGCAACTACCTTCCTCTAAAGGTGAGACTGCCCAAAGTCACCCAAAGTTTTCCACAGTTGAGCGTGGACTTGAACCCTTGCTTTCCAGAGTTTCCATGGCTTTCAGTGGCTGAGCAGGGGACACTAACCCTGGTCTCCAGAGTCATTCAGCACTCAGCCATGCTGACTGTCACTACAGTACAGTATTATCTGCTTAGAAATATAGGAAGCTATTGTGAAATTAGCTGCTCTATATGCAAAGACAACAGTACCATGTCAAACTACAAAATTTTATAGTATCTGATAAGAATCTTTGCTCATCAGAGACAAATGCAGCTGAAACAGATCTCCTCTTCTGGCTTGATCCACAGTTCCAAGCCTTGGGCTCCTGTCACTCCTCTTTCTCCTCTTAATCCCTCCCTGGATCAGGTACCTGGGTCACAAGGAGATTCCTATGTGGACCAGTGGATGTGTTGCTACTACAGTGGGTTCATATAGTAAGTGTGACCAGACTTTATCAAAAACTAACAGGAATAGCAAAATAAAGTTATAAAAAAAACACTAAAATAGAAGTTTATTAATACATACTTAAATCAGACATTAATCCCTGAACTATTTAATCATTTACAGCTCCCCAAAATCCTATATAATTCTTCATTCTGGCTATCCTGTTTCTACTACAGCTTTTCCCTAGCTCTACCTCATCTTTCCTCATCTTCCTGCAATCTTATCCCTGGAGTTTATTAGACAAGGGAAATTGGAAGTATAATCCAATGGCAATCTGACCGCATTCATGGGGTTTAACTAACATTATTGCATGATAGACCACCACACACAATTTCAGGCAATGGGAAGTCAGTCCAAACGCAATCATGGGGTTAAACGTTATTGCATGATAGACTACCACACACAATTTCGGGCAGTGGCAAGCTATTTTTGGGCAATGGGAAGTCAGTTCGAATGCAATTCGTATTCATGTAAATTCGCTGAACTAGTGAATTCACGTGAATACGTTCTGGCCCCACTTTCATTTCATTTGAAATTAAGAGAAATTCTTCAGGTGTGATAAAGTTCCCTGTCTCTTGGCCATCTTTCCTCTACCTGCCTTCTGACAAGCTTCAAATTTTTATCCTTTCTCTCCCAAAGATTGCCCTTCACAGCATTCTCAGAACTGTGAAGGGCTGAAACCAACCAGATTTGTCTAACTCCTCCTCTTCATGCCAGGTAATGAAGCAGCCTGGCTTACCTTTTCCTCCTTTGTTTTTGAAGTGGCTTTCTTGCTGTCTGTCTTTGACAATGTAGCTTCAAGCACCTGAGAAGCCAGGGCAAGCACCACAAGTCCAGTGAAGACGCATCTCATGGCAGCACTAGGAATTCCAGCCGCCTCTAATTTCTGTGCAGAAGCAAGATTAAAAACAGAAGTTTAGTTTGTGGAATGAAATACTACTTTAAATTAATAAGATTAATTGTTGCCAACAGCATGGATAAATGTGTGTTAATCAGAGCTCACTGCTGCATTTACACAGCAGAGTTAATGCAGTCTGACACCGACACGGCTTTAACTGCCATGGCTCAATACTATGGAATTCTGGGATTTTTAGTTTTGTATTTAGCCTTTGCTGTCAGAGACTTCTGGTGGCACAGCAATCCCATAGGATGGAGCCATGACAGTTAAAGTGGTGTCAAACTGCAGTGTAGCAGAGGCCATTGTTTCAGTGACAAACCACACGCTTACCATACTTGACTGGTTCTGACCCTGGCATCTCAAAAGGACTAAGAAACAGATTAACGTGACTATCTCTTTGAAAATCCCTGGCAAGGCAGAGCCACAGCCTCAGTGTCACAGACACTACACTTGCAACGTGTCCCTTTCCCCTCTACCTTAAAGGTGCAAAGGGCGAGTATGTGTATGTGTGTGGCAAAATGAGGCTGCCACCTGTGTTACTCACTTCAGGGACTGAGACTACCACAATGAGGTGAGGCAGTTCCTGCGGACTAAGTAACACGGAATACGATCTTGACTCTAAGGCAACAAAAGCACATGGGAAAAGATGCCAGGCATTTGCAGAGAGGGAAATATTCAAATGAGAACTGGACAAAAAAGGGGGGAATGCTTCCCTTTCTCTCAGGGCGACCAGATGGCATAACCATGAAGGACGACAAGGCACTACAAAATATGGGATATCCAAGAAAAATATAAGACATTACCAAATAAATTCATATATAATTTCATGCTTTTTAATCATGCTCAAAATGGAGGACATCTTTGGACTTCCTCTTGGACAAAAGGTTCCAATGTAGGACATGACCTGGAGGAGGAGGATGTCTGGCTACTCTGCTTCATCTTCCACAGAACGCAAAGGGATCTCCAAGCCGCTTTGAGACTAAATGAAAGAAAGATGCTGGTAGCATGGGCATTTGTAAATTTCAGCCTGCTTCCTCAGATTTTCCTGGCTGCACGCCTTCATGTTGTTTCTGACTTATGGTGACCCTAAGGCAAAACTCCTTCTGGGCAAGAACTGTTCTGTGGGAGTTTGTTTTTGCCTTCCTCTGATGTTGAAGCAGGTTTGCCTCTGACCCCCTCTTGAACATGTTTACACGCATCTGAGGAAGGAGGCTCAACTCCAGGAAAGCTCCCAAATTAGTCTCAAAGGTGATACAAGATCCCTTTGCAAACTGAGTCTCCACACTAACAGCTTCTTTCTTCCAGTCAGTCTCCAAGATCCTTTTGCACATTGATGTTCCAGACTAATAGGTTCTTTCTTTGAGTCTCCAGGGTGCTACAAGGTCCCTTTGCACAGTGGTTTTCCAGAGTGATGTGGCTGTGAGCATTACCTTCCAGGGTGCCACCTGAAAACTAGCACACAACACACCTTTCACACAGACACACACACACACCCCAACCCTGGGGGGGGGGGGGGATAAACCCAAGTGGCCCCCAGCTCCCTTCCCTGCTTCTGCCTCGTCGCCAGGAGGGCCATGTGGGAAGGAGCCCAATGGAAGACGTTGGGGCCAGTCACACTCTCTCAGCCTCAGGGGAAGAGGGCCAAGGCAACCCCCTCTAAGGCACTGGACAAGGAAACCCCGCCAGAGACAGCCTCCAGAAGCCAGGAGCCACCCGAAGGCAAACAACAACAACAACAACAACAACAAGAGCAGCAGCAGCTCCCTGGGGACCTGGTTATTATTGTTTGCAGTGCTTTGGGGTGGTGCAGAAACCCTCCTCAGAAATGGCCGCTTGGGGAGGGAGGGAAGCTCAGGTCTGCCTGCTTCCGAAGCCACCCCACCTGGGTCAGGGGCTTGTGTTCGAGTCCTCCTTTCTCCCTCCGCAACCCGGATCTTGCTCCTCTCGGAAGTGAAAGGCCCTCCTCGGCCCACGCCTTTTAAAGGGGCCTAGTCCCGCTCCTCAGGCCTCCTCCTCCTCCTCCTCCTTCCCTTTCTCCTCCTCCTCCTCCTCCTCTCTTTCCTCCTCTCTTTTTCTTCTTCTTCTGTGTCGTCTTCTTGTTCTTCATCTCCTATTTTTTCTCCTATTTTTTATTCTTCTCTCTTCTTTTTCTTCTTCTTTTCCTCTTTCTCCTCTTCATCTCCTATTTCTTCTTCATCATCGCCTATTTCTTTTTCTTCTTCTCTATCTTCTTCTTCATCATCTCTTTCTTCTTTTCTTCTTCATCTCCTATTTCTTCTTCTTCATGATCCTTTTCTTCTTCTTCTTTTCCTTCCTCTTCATTTCCTATTTCTTCATCTTCTTCTCCTCTTTCTTTTTCTTCTTCCTCTCTTTCGTCTTCATCTCCTATTTCTTTTTCTTCCTTTTTCTTCTTCATCTCCTATTCTTCTTCTTCATCATCATCTCTTTCTTCTTTTCTTTTTCATCTCCTATTTCTTCTTCATCATCATCTTTTTCTTCTTCTTCTCTTCTCTTCTCTTTCTTCATCTTCTTCTCTTTCTTTTTCTTCTTCCTCTCTTTCTTCTTCTTCTCCTCTCAGGGGTGGCTAGTGAATGCTGGAAAGACAAGGGCTGCATCCGCACTGCAGAACTAATCCGAGTTGACCCTCACTCTGGGTGACCAGTCATCCTCCTCTTCTTCTTCCCAGGACTTGCCCTCTATTTCCACCTTCTGCCCAGGAAGAAATGCCAGAATGCCTCCTTCCTCCATTTGGGAGCATCACTGAGGTCCACACACTGCAGAAATAATCCAGTCTGAGACTGCTTCAGTGCTAAGGGAATCCTGGGAATTGTAGTTTATTGTGGCACCAGACAGAGAAGGATAAATGTCTCCCAAAACTACACTTCCCATAATTCCGTAGCATTGAGCAAGGGCAGTTAAAGCAGTCTCAAACTGGATTTTTTCTGCATTGTGTTTTGGACCCAAGAAGTGTGGATTTATATTTACATGGGCATTCTTGGCTTTTATTTTTATGTCCTACATTTTCTCCAATGTCCTACATTTTGTAGTGCCTTGCCCTCCTTTGCGGTGAAGACTTCTGGGCACCCTGGAGTTGATTCTGCCTTAACTGCCCATGGCACCATGCTATGTAGTTCTGGGAATTGTAGTTTGGGGTGGCACCAGAGCACTCTTAATAAAGTGTGGGTCCACATGACAGAAATAACCCAGTTTGACACCACTTCCACTGTGGTGGCTCCATCCTGTGGAATCCTGGGATCTGTAGTTCATTGTGGCACCAGAGCTCTCTGACCAGGGTGACCAGACATCTTCATTTCCCAGGACACGTCCTACATTCCAGTCTTCTGTCCAGGAGGAATTTGAATATGTCCTCTATGTAGGACTAAGAAGCATGGATTTGTATTCCTATGAGGGTTTTTACTTTATTTTTTGGCTCATGCCCTACATTTTTCTTCAATGGCCTACATTTTGTGATGCCTGGACCTCCTTTGCGGTGAGGACATCTGGTCACCACTAACAGAGAAGGCTAAATGTCTCCCAAAACTACAAATCCCAGATTCCATAGCATTGAGACGTGGCAATTAATGTGACAACAAACTGGATTGTTTCTGCAGTAAGGATGCAGCCAAAGAAGGTGAAATGTCTACAAATCCCAGAATTCCATAGCATTGACCCATGGCAGTTAAAGTGGTGTCAACCTGGATTATTTCTGCACTGCAGATGCAGCCAAGGAGAGTTAATGTTCTTAGGGTTGCCACACTCAGAACTGGGGAGGGCTCCTGTACTTTTCATGGCTGTCCAGAAGAGGAAATGTTGGCAGGTGTTGTTACCTGGGGTGCATCTACACAGCAGCAATAAAGCGGTTTGACACCACTTTAACTGGCATGACACTGTCCTACAGCATCCTAGGTTTTGTAATTTGGTGAGGCATCTAACAGACCGGGCTGAATACCTCACCACGCTACATCAAAGTAGGATGGTTTCCCAGTCATCAGAATGAGGTATATGAAATTAGCTATATAATCAGGAATCAGGTATATAAATCTCAGGTTCAACAAGATCATATACATTGATATCCTCTGGGGTTTGGATCCAGGAACCCTTCTCCATGGATATCAAAATCTGTGAAGGGTCAAGTCAAAATCAAAGTTTGCTTTTTAGAATTAATATTTTTAAAAACATTTTCAAGCCGAGGATGGTTGAATCCATGGCCATGGGTTCAGAAGTCTGAAGACTGAAAGAAGGGAATCTCAGGTTATATCAACACTGCAGAATTAATGCAATTTAGCACCACTTTAACCGCCATGGTTCAGTGCTATAGAATTCTGGGATTTGTAGTTTTGTGAGAGTGAGCTCTCTCTGTCAGAGAGCTCTGGTGCCACAACAAATTACACATCACATTACTCCATAGGATGAAGTCATGGAAGTTAAAGCGATGTCAAACTGCATTATTTCTGCAGTGTGGCTGCAGTGAAATCAGCAGCGGTTCTGCAAAAGGCTCTTGCTGCCAGTAATTCCAGCACAAACTTCCTTCTTTCCTTCAAATAGCATTTATTGTTTAGGAATGCACCCAGACAGCTTAAGAGCTTGGTTCCGTATTTAATAAGAATAGAAAGTGAATAAAAAGTTAATATGTAATCAATTTTGGCATTATCCAATTGGCCACTGAGAAACCACAGGAAAGATCAGGAACACTCCCCCCCAGTTAGAAAAGAGATCTCCACAGTCTTAGGGTGTCTACACTGCAGAAATAAAGCAGTGTGACACCACTGTAATTGCCATGACTCTATCCTGTAGAATCCTGGGGCTTGCAGTTTGATGAGGCACCAGAACGTTCTAACAGACCAGACTGAATACCTCATCAAACTACAAATCCCAGGATTCCTCAGGATGGAACCATGACAGTTAAAATGGTGTCGTACTGTTTTATTTCTGTAGTGTGGCAGGTCTCTGTGGCTGCATCTGCACTGCAGAAATAATGTGATTAACTGCCATGACTCTTCTTCTTGTGTGCCTTCAAGTCGTTCCTGACCTATAACGACCTTAAGGTGAGCCTATCATGGGGTTGATTTGTTCGGAGGAGGATTGCTATTGCCTTCTCCTGAGGCTGAGAGCATGGGACTTGCCCAATCCTATGGAATTCTGTGATTTGCCGTTTGGGCATTTATTTGGCGTTCTGTCAGAGTGTTCTGGTGCCACAATAAACTACAAATCCCAGAATTCCATAAGATGGAGCCATGGCAGTTAAAGTGATTCTACAGTGCAGATGCAGCCACAAGCCTGCATGCTTGGAAGGCTCCCTCTCTTCTCTCATAGAGGCTGAGTGCAGTCAATAACTGCCACTGAAAATAAAATCATGGACAAGTTGAAAAGGAAGCAGCCTAGGGTTAGAGCAGGGCTTTGCTCTCTTTCAAGAGCATGCCCTAACCAAAACACCAAACTTAAGATGCTCACGGGACACAGTATAATGGATTCAAACACCATGGAAGTTCATGGCTGCCAGACAAACCTGACAAAAATATCTGTCCCCTTTCAAATTGACCTCAGCCATGTTTGAACCCTCCCCCCGCTTTGCTTTGCTGGACACTGTGTAAATCCCGAAACAACCACAAAGCAGCCACATCTTCGGGACAACACTCAGTCAAATCCCAAAGAATGATCAAATAGGAGTAGAAATTGGGTGGCATGGAGCAATTCCTCTCCCTCTATCTCAAGTTGCAAGACTTTGCACTCACCCACACCAGCCTACGCTACCCTGGCTCTGGGAAGAGGATAGATTGCACTTTGACACCACACACAGAAATGCAAGTGTAATCAGCCCTCCCTATCCACAGATTTTTTAATGCACAGATTAAAGCACCCACAGTTTGAAAATATTTTTAAAATATCTAAATTCTAACAAGCAAACATTGTTTTTGTTATTTTATATAAGGGACCCCATCTCACTCTGCCACTGTATTTAATGGGACTTGAGTATCCATGGATTTTGGTATACACGGGGGACCCTGGAATGGAACCCCAAAGGATACCAAGGGCCCACTGTAGCTATTTCATAAACACATTTGCACTTGCAACATACATGTGCAATCCAACACACTATAAGTAGCAGGAGTCTAATGCCCATGAAAGAGAAGGCGGCCCCAGAGTCAACTGGGTCCATAGTGAAGGTGGAAAGAAATAAATGCCATGTGCACGTGGCAAGGGCAAAAATGCATCAGCACAGCAGAGAGCATAATCTGAGCAAATGGAGCAATACTGCTCTGGCCTTTAGAAACATGCATGCAAAACAACACAGTAGAACCCTCCTATGTGTTAATTGGGTGGTGACAGCCTCAAAATAACCACATCGAATATATTAATTTTCCCCCATACATATACAAACTTGCCAAAAGAAAAGAATTTTATGTAGCCTTCTTTCAATTATCATTCCCACCCAGTTGTTTAATGTGTAGAAGTTCCCAGGATTGCTGAGGACATGCAGTCAATTCCCCTTGAGATAAATTATTATCTGACAGGGAAACTCCATGTTCTTGATGTTCAAATGCAATATTGTGCCACTGAGACAAAAAATAATCCCTCTCTCTCCAGGTAAGTATTTCTATTACCAGCTGAATGGAATTTAGTTCTGCTTATACTCCCTTATAGCCAGACTAGTTCTATGACATGCCTTGTAACCATGATACTGATTCCACTCCCATAGCAGGAGGAAAGGAGAGAGCATATGCAAAGTTACAGCTGAGCTGTCCTACAGGAGCATGTGTATCTCCTCAACCCCATATAGACATAATGGCTTCTTTCTAATGTTGAAGTGCAGAACTTGCCATTTCCAAAACAAACAAACAAACAAACCCAAGTCTCTCCTCACCAGGCAGGCAGCACCAGCATGAAGCAACAATGGCCAGTCTCTTTTTCCCCTAGTGAACATTTTACTCAGTTCTTATTGAAGCAGCCAGCAGCATGAGGACACATTGTCATTCTGTATGCATTCAGACTGGCAGTATGGAACCACATGGTCGTCAGATATTTATTACTGAGGTGGATAGATGAATATGAATGCACTTGTGAGCATAACCTTTTTCTGTCTTGCAGAAAAATGTAGACAAAATGGCCACTACTATCGAACCAGTGTGGCATAGTGGATTGAGTGTTAAACTATGATTCTGGAGACCAGGTTTAATTCCCAGCTCAGCCATGAAACCTACTGGGTGACCTTGGGCAAGTCACATGCTCTCAGCCTCAGTGGAAAGCAATGTCAAGCCTCCTCTGAAGAAATCTTGCCAAGAAAAACCCATGATAGGCTCACCTTAGGGTTGCCATAAGTCAGACTCAACTAGAGGGTACACACCACCACAACTATCTCTTACTGAAAGAGGGAGTAGTGTCTGGATAGAGACTCATCCGGCAAAGAGAGGAGGAAACGTAGCAAGCAGGCAACCAGCCCATTGCAGATCTTTGGCTCACAAAATTTATTAATTTTGTTTGTCATTTTAAGGTATGTTTTAAATTATGAATTGTTTAATTGTATTTTAGGGAGGGTGGGATTTTGGGATACAGGTCTGTATTGTTTTAATGTGTAAGCCACCCCGGTTGTGTCGCACAGAGAGACGGGATATTAATAAAAATTATTATTATTAATAGTAGTATTAGTATTATTCAGACAGATGGCTTGATACCAAAAGTGGTAGGGTTTATAGAGATGGGCTCAGGAATGCTGGTAGCACCACAGATATAACATCTTGCAACAGGTGCTGCAACTGAACACAATGTGGAAGATTGAACAGCAGGCTGAAGAGTCAAGTGGCGTTTCAATTTTGAGTGGGCTTCCCCCAAGAAGAGGGTGGATTATGAAGGCGTAAACAGCAATAAGCAGACACCAACTAAAGTAACAGAGAGGGTCAGAGGAAAGCATTGCCAGACATCTAAGATATGGTTGGCATCAACTAGCAGTCCCCACACCAGCACTGTTGCAGTTTCTCTGTGCACATCACAGGCAGTATACTTAAATATCCCTGTAGGGATGTCAGTTTTTTGCTCTCCACCATCTACTCTCATTCTCAACATGCTATATAGATATGCATCTCAGCCTACCATTGGCCATGTTATCCTTCTGCACCATTCTTTCTGGAATGGAACTTGGGCAGTACTAGCTAATACCCCAGAAGACAGGATCAAAATTTAAAATGACCTTAATAGATTAGAAAGCTGGGCCAAAGCTAACAAAATGAATTTCATCACAGAGAAATGCAAGGTGCTGCACTTAGGTGGAAAAATGAAATGCACAGATATAGGGGGACACTGGTTTAAGAAGACTATGGAGTATATCACACGGGGCTTTGGGGGGATTTTTGGAGCTCAGATCTGGGGTGACTGTGGGTCCACAATGCAAATTCACGTCATAACATGAATGTGTTATCAGACGCAATTCCTTTCTATGGGCGCTCCTTCTGTGGTGCTTCCGCAGTGATTCCAAAGTGACCCCTCATTTTGGTGAAATTGGAAAAGAAGTGAATTCACAGAATTCGCTTTCAAGCTCACTTTGAGTTCACTTCAAATTGGTCTGGTGTGTCACCCCCCCTTGCCCCCCTACGTCCTGCTCCTTCATCCCCCTCCTCCTCCTTTATGCCATCTCGTCCTCTCTGCCACCCTGCAACCTATTCCATCATCCCTGCCTTCTCCTGAATCCGAACCCTGGCCCCAGTGACCCCCTGCATCATCCCCTGCCTTCTCCTGCATCCGAACCCTGGGCCCAGTGACCCCCTGCGACCTATCCCATCATCCCCTACCTTCTCCTGCATCCAAATCCTGGCTCTAGTGACCCCCTGCGACCTATCCCATCATCCCCTGCCTTTTCCTACATCTGAATCCTGGCTCCAGTGACTCCTTGCGACCTATCCCATCATCCCCTGACTGCTCCTTCAGTCCGATGAAGGATGACAGCTAAGGAGGGGGCAGAGAAGGAGGACAGCATCCATACCCCCACTGAGCATGCACAAGGGTCCCAATTCGAATTGTAGAATCCACATGGTATGCACCGGTGTGGTAATACAATTTGCACTCACTCCGCTTTGCAGGAATCCACATCATGTGACTTGCCATGGATTCGATTCCCCCTCGATTCGGAAGGGCAACAAGGTGTGATAAAACATTCATGATACGACGTGAATTCACATAGCTGAACCAGGAGTTACCCCGGATCTGAGCTCCAAAAAGCCCCGTGTAATATACTCTATAAAATCAATTCAGAATAATTGTTTAATGTGCATCTACCTTGGAATAAATCTTACATCACTAAATATGTATTAGAGTTATATCAAATATCAAATGTACTTCCATTGTTTAGCTTGCTTTTTAAAAAGGCAAGTAAGTCGAGATGTGATACAGATGTAGAAAATTAGACATGATCAGGAAACAAATGGATAGAGACATAGCTCGTAATATTAGAAGCCAGGGAAACTTGTGATCATTTTAAAGAGGAACTGGGTAAATTCATGGGGAGGAAGAGAAATAAACGTCTTCTAGTTTTGATGTGTAACAGAGGCAGTATGTTTTTGTATGCTAGTTACTCAGGAATACTGAGCAGCAGGAAGCTATTGTATTAATGCCTATTTTGTGAGCTTTCCATAGGTCACTGGTTCAACACTGTGAACAGAATGCCTGAAATAGATAGGTCTTTGGTGGGGACCAACATGGCTCTTCTTTTGTTCTTATTGGTAGATATTGAGATCATGATATCTGCATGTAAAAGGTGTAGTTTATTAATTGGAAAACTGTCTGTTTCAAATACAAACATACAAAAAGACTTCTTAATATGATTAGAAAGAATTCACCATTCCATGCAAACTGTGCTGAGGATGAATTGCCTGATCCTCACCTTGAGAAACAGCTGAAAGTGCTAGAGAAAACGAAGCTAGCATGGTGTAGTGGTTTGAGTGTTGGACTATGACTCTGGAGATCAGGGTTTGAATCTCTGCTCAGCCATGGAAGTCCACTGGCACTGGGTGACTTTGGGCAAGTCACACTCTCTCAGCCACAGAGAAATACAAAGGCAAAGTTGCTCTGAACAAATCTTGCCCAACCCCCCCCCCCAACTCTCTCAATTGTTTTGTCTTAGAATTGCTGTAAGTTGGAAATGATTTGAAGACAGACAACAACTAGAGCAAAATACGTGCCTTGCAAAGAGCACCATGGAAACTTGCATTCATGAGAAAGACCCTAAAATTTCAGAGTTCAAACTCAGGATCTACAGGATAGGAAAAGATGTTTTGACAGAGTTAGGCCCCATACAGACAGGCCAAAATAAAGCTGCTTCGAGTCACTTTAGAGGTATGCTGTTTAAATGATGCATGCCTCCTAAGAGTCCGGAAGCTGCGCCAAAGTCTCCATCCAGTCCTTAGGGCTGGAGTGTGGCTTTGGTGCGGCTTCTGGCCTTTTAGGACGCATGCATCATTTAAACAGCACACCTCCAAAGTGGCCTGAAGCAGCTTTATTTTGGCCTGTCTATACAGGGCCATAGTTATTTACCTTCAGTGTTTCCTGGTGGTGAAGCAGTCTGTGTGGATTTCCTGACCTACTAGCTTATAGGAAATGATTCAGAGGCTATCATAAACTTGGTGTAGTTACTACTTTGTCATACGTTCTCCTTTGCCATACATTCTACTTTGATGCAGCCAGAATAAAGTGTGTATGTAACATTATAGTGTTTGACGAAGGACACATTTTTTGTTATCTCATTGGATTGGTCTGGAAAATGTTAAACCCTACGTTATTACTAAAGGCATTTTATCTAAGGCTTGTTCAATTTCTCATCTCTCCAATCTTGTTATAAATAGCCATATTCAGTGTTTTATCTTTACTAGTAAAACTGAACCTTTATTGCATGGTCAATAGCTTTGTGAAAGCAGGTGTATTTTCTGAGTAAACGCTCACAGTTCTGAGTAGACAGCTATAGAGTTGTGCCATAATAGTGCAGTCCAAAACTCTTGCTCAGGGGTAGGCAACCTTTTTGAGCCGGGGGCCGGGTTGCTGTCCCTCAGACAACTGGGGGGCCGAAGCCAAAAAATAAATAATTAAATAATTTTTTAAAAAATTAAATATATAAATAAACCAGAACAAATGTAGGGCAAAATTTTCAAATGGAAGACACTTTTTTAAAAAAAATGGAGGACACGCAAAAAAATTTGCTGATTTTTTTAAAAAATGTTAATATAAATGCATGTTTCTGAGGCTTCTATAGACAATTGCCCTCCAAAGGCCCCGGCGGCAATCGGCGGCAGGACCGGGCTGGGGCCGGTTCCAAGGCCTCGCCGGGCCGCATCCGGCCCGCGGGCCGCAGGTTGCCTACCCCTGCTCTTGCTCAAGAGAGCAATGTGTGTTTACTCAAAAGTAAACCCCAAGGGCTTAAACTGAACTTCCAGTCACAGCTGCTCTAGATCCATTTAAGCACTTGCTCTGCAGGAAGCAACAGGTTCAGCCCCATTGAGTCTAATGGATCTACTCTGTTGGGACTAGCAGTTGCATTAAGGCTGTCTACATCCTAGGGGGCAACATGGCTTGCACCCTGGGGGTGCATCTACACTGTAGGAAGAAAGCACTTTGACACCACTTTGAATGCTGTAGTCCCATCCTGTGGGGTCCTGGGATTTGTGGTTTTACAAGGAACTTGGCCTTTCTCTGCTGAAGAATGCTGGTGCCTCACAAAATAAGGAACTCCCTGGATTCTGTAGGATGGAGCCATGCCAGTTGAAGTGGTGTCAAACTTCAGCATGTAGATGCACCCAGGATAAGGACAGAAATCAGACAACCCTCCAGAGGTTGGACTACAACTCCCAACATCCCTAGCCAGTGGTGACGAGCAACGATGGGAGTTGCAGCCTAGACATCTGGGGCCCCATGATTCCCGCCCTTTCCTTAGGAGGAGCCTTGAGAGCTGCCACCTAACCTAAGGTTCATTAGATTATTATTTGGGGGGGGGGTGCTTGCTAGGGAAGCCATACTTGCCCAGAGGGAAGCAGAGGGGGATACACTGGGGAAGCATAGGGCAAGCGTTCCCCAAGGAGTCCCTATAGCAAGGCAAGCATGGTTTCTGTCTGGGCGAGTCCTGTGATTTGTTTTAGTCCTTCCCATTATAGAAATGTGAAGTGCTGCTTCTTTTAGTCCTGCTCAAAATGGAGGGCGTCTTGGGCTTCCTCCTGGATGGAGAGGAGATGATGGGAAAAGAGGAGGAAGGGAAGGGGGCCCCGCCGAGTCCCTTGGAGGCTGCGGCTGCTGCTGCTGGGGGAGGGAGGGAGGCCTTCCTTCCTGGCGAAGAGAGAGCGGGCCCTGGAGGAGGAGGGGCGATCAGGGCAGTGGCGCCCTCCCGCCAGAGGCGGCGCTTGCTGGGCTCCCTGCTCCTCCTGCGGCGGGGCTCTGGGAAGCGGCGGGGGCGGGCGGAGGGCTAAAGGTCTCCCTCCTTCTCCTTCTCTGCTGCTGCCGCTGCCACCGGGGAAGGGAGGCTCCTCTGCCAGGGACCATGCCGGCCGTCTCCAAGGGGGATGGGATGCGCGGCCTGGCCGTCTTCATCTCCGACATCAGGAACTGTGAGTGCCCCTGGCCCTCCTCGAGGGATCGGGGGGGGGAGCCCCACCAGCTCCAGAGAGGCCAGCCACGGCCTCCTCTCCCCCCCCAGGGCCTGTCCTCCTTTCCTCCCAGGTCCAGGAGGACTCTCCTCCCTTCGGAGCAGGCTAAGCCCAGGGGGGCTAGACCCGTCCTCCTCCCCCCTCCATTTCCTCCTTCTCTCCATCCAGAGGGTTTTGAAAGGCTCCTCCATTTGGAGCAGGGCGAGGCAAGGGAGACCAGGCGCCTTCTTTTTTTCCCAGGGCTTGTCCTCCCTTTCCTCCTCCTCCTCTCCATCCCAAATGCCCTCCTCCATTTGGAGCAGAGGGACCAGACATGGCCTCCTTTTTCTTCCAGGACCTGTCCTCCATTGCCAGCTTCTCCATCCCAGAGGCAGTCCAGGAGGTCCTCCATTTTGAGCAGGACCAAGAGGGCGGACAGACAGGTCCTCCTTCCCCAGGGTCTCTCCAGGAGGAGCTCCCAAATGCCCTCCTCCATTTGGAGCAGACTAAGGAGCAGGCATTGACAGTAGACTTCTCTAGGAGTGTTTTGAGCTCTTATAGGGTTCATGCCCTCCATTTTGCAGTGCCCTGCCCTCCTTTGTGGTTGGGACACATTTGATCAGCCTTATCCCTCTCTTCTTCCCTGGATGGCCCTCTTTCCCAGCCAATGGCTTGACTTGATGGTATTGGTTTGTTGGCTTTTTCCCTGCAGAGGAAGCCATGGGAAGGATCTGGGAAAGGCCTCCTCCTCCTCCTCCTCCATTGCTCAGTTGGGGCAGGGCTGGGAAGGGGGTCTTTGCAGGGAGGGTCTTTTTCCTGTTACACAAGAATGCCTCTGTTTTGAGGATGTCTGCTCCTCTTGGGGTTATGGGGGGGGGGGTGTCAGGCGGTGCAGTCCTAAGGCCAACCATTGGCCTTTTCCCTCCCCACACAAGGCTGCATCCACAGGGCAGAAAGAACCCAGTTTGACACCACTTTAACTACTGTGGCTCAATGCTATGGAATCTAATGCAGATCATTGGTCTTTTCCCTCTCAACGAAGGCTGCATCTGCAAAATGAATGCAGTTTGACACCACTTTAACTGCCACGGCTCAGTGCTATGAGATTCTAGGATCTGTAGTTTTGAGAGACATTTAGCCTTCTCCGTCAGAGAGCTCTGGGGCCACAACAAACTACAAATCCCACTATTCCATAGGATGGCGTCATGAGAGTTGAAACAGCATCAAACTTGACTAATTCTGCAGTGTGGCAGCAGTCCTGAAAATGACTTGCCTCCTCCCAAAATGAATTGCCCCTCTCCTGCCTCCTCTTTCCAGCTCCTTGAAATCCCTGGGTCTTCTTTCTAAGAGGGCTTTAAGCAAGTGTTGCAGATGCTTCATCAGACCAGGCTAAACCAGTTTTCCCTGAGCAGCTTTAAATGTGTGAAACCCAGGTGATCTGTCAGTTCAAAGCCTGACAACTGGTCCCAGTGAAACCAGTGTCCCCAATCTCTGTCCTAGGAAGAAAACCAGGAAAGTGGGCAAGATGTGTAGGAAAGAAATGCTAGTAGGGTGGAGGTAGATGTGGATGGCGGAAGAGGATAAATACTGTTACTTTCTGGAAAGGAAATATTTATCTCTCCCTACAGTCTCAGTATGAACCTAGGAAATGTAATGCAATGTTATGAGTGTATTTGTGCTGCATAATGTGCAGGAGAAATATATGTGCCATGCCACCAGCAGAAAAACTCTAAAATCCCTTGCTTTTACATTGTTCATGAAAGAATGGTTGTGTTGAATGGTTATGTTGAAAATATGTTCTGCGCTCCATTAGCCAAATGAAATCGAGCCCATTTTAGAATAATCCCATGTAGCTGTTTGGAGTTGCAATCTCCAACACATTTGTTCCCTGAACAGTTCACTTTAATTCAGAAACAATAGCAGTTGAAATGGCATGGGCTTTAGTGTCTCTATTTAGCAAGCAGGTTAGTTAAATTGGTGCACAAATTGTGTGTGTGTCTGTGTGTGTGGATAAGCCTGCAAGTCATCTAAGGTTTTACAAATTCCGTGCTGCGTAGTTGGCAAAATACTCCTAATCTTCTTTTGGCCGCATGGCCACTGCCTTCAAGAGACCTTGTAAAGCGGAGCTAGAGATGCCTGTCTAGAGAGCCATTAGTGAGTAGTCAGTTTTAATCTGAATTGCTTGAAGAATATTAATAGCTTTGGTGGTAGTTATTCCAGCATACATATTTTGTAGATAATATTAATCACATCTCGGCTATCAGAGATTCTTTGGCTGCATGTATCTGTTTACCTTTTTGAAGAAAAAAAATTCTCAGTCCAGATACCATTGAGCTTGATGTCAGGAAGATGGATGAAAAGTAGTTTAGTTTCTGGTGTGCTTTGAAAACAGCATCTCCTCCACCAACTCATGTGGTAACAAAGGAAACACAACAGGAAGTTTCTCCAGTAGCCATACTTTAGGAGTTTGGCACAATGGTGGTTGCTTAAATAATACCACGGTGATCATTGTGCCATCCAGCTAATTATTGTATTTCACTTATGCTAACTGTCATCAGAGCAGAGACTGGCATAACCTCCATTTCATTTAGCATCATGTGGAGGTTACACAAATGGAACTGACATACCGCTCACTGGCTCACTACCAAAAAATGCTACAGTTGTTGGGGATAGCCAGTGTTTGTAAGTGGCCTTAGAGGGAGCATCATGCAGGGGTGGGTTTGTTTTAGTGCTCAGTCACAAAACCCATTGGGTGACCTTGGACAAGTCACAATCTCTCGGCCTCAGAGGATGGCAGTGGCAAACCTGCTCTGAAGAATCTTGCTAAAAAAATACATGGTTTGCCTTAGGCTTGCCATAAGTCAGAAATGACTTGAAGGCACACAAGAGGGCTAATATCCCTTTGGATAAGCATTTGGATAAGCATAGTATTTGGTGAGAGAGCCATCATGGTTTAGTGTTTTGAATTTGGAATAGGACTGAGGGAGACCAAGGTTCAATTCTCTCCTCACTCATAGAAATCCATTCATTGGGTAACCTTGGGCAAGTCACATTCCCTCAGCTTAGAGGAAAGTTGCCTCTGAATAAATCTTTCCAAAAAAAAGGCTATGGTAAGATCATCATAAGACAGAGTTGGTAAGAAACAGCAAATTGGTTACTACCATTTTTGTTATATACCTACCTGTAAGGCCTCTCTTAAGTCCTGTTGACGTAATGGACATATACGTTACATTTGTCACTGTCATTGACCAGTCAGCAAAACAACAGACATCAGTCAACATTGTATGAAGCAGTATATACAAAGCCAGATCCAGCTATTTATGATTAAAATATAAAAACATTAAAATGGGTCACATTTACAATAAGTAGATTCTGCCTTTATTGTAACATAAAAGAGCTTTGCAACTGATTCAGTAACGGTTGGAGTTGTGTCAGATAAGCAGTAACACAAGTTTAATTTTTCTACTGGGAAATCTCAAAAAGAAAGAGGGTAATTAATTACTTTCTCAGATGGTGATAAAATTTACAATACAGCAGGACATAGAGAAGTCCGCAAGTCCCCAGACTTGCAGGAAGGTGATCCTTAAAACAGTATTTTTCTTTAGGTGGCCAAATTGTTAATATAGTAGAAACGTCTCAGTGGAAATATGTTTGGGCTGGACTATTTAGCAGAACTGTTTTTATTAATAATTGTGTGTTTGGATGTATGTTGAGAGAATTGTTTTCCAAACTGCATACTGTGAGGGTGCCTTGTGCTACCTAATGATGCCAGAGCTAATTTGCCATAGATAGTGCTCTGAGGTGGATTAGTTGAAGAAAAATGTTTCATAATCCTACGGTAAAGCTAATCTTCTTGAATCCATGTCTTGTGTGCTGTGTTTTGACAGGCGGAGGGGAGAGGCAGTGTTGAGTCAGACCACTGGATCTGAACAAAACAGAATTTCGTGTAGATCTAGTGGTCTGACTCAACACTTCCTCTTCCCTTTTCCTGTCAAAATACAACACACAAGATATGGATACAGGAAGATTAGCTTTAATATAACACGTGTGTGTGTGTGTGGGGAGAGAGTTCATTTTTTATAAGAATGCCCATATCGTCAGAATTCAAAGATGAGAAGAAAGCAAAACTGACAGCTATGCCCATCTCTTAGAGATGTGTGAGAATTTTGTTTCAGTTCATTTTCAATCAGAACAGAAAACAAGTAGCAAGTACTTGTTCAACATCTTTATCAATGACTTGGAGGAAAAAATTGGGGGAATACTTATCAAATTTGCAGATGATACCAAATTAGGAGGAATAGCTAATACTCCAGAGGACAGGATCAAATTTCAAAATGACCTGAATAGACTAGAAAGCTGGGCCACAGCTAACAAAATGAACTTCAACAGGGAGAAATGTAAGGTAGGGTGAAAAAATGAAATGCACAGATACAGGATGGGGGACACCTGGCTTAAGGAGACAACATGTGAAAGGGATCTAGGAGTCCAAATAGACCACAAGTTGAACATGAGTCAACAGTGCGATGCGGCAGCTAACAAAGCCAATGCGATTTTAGGCTGCATCAGTAGAAGTATAGTGTCTAGATGAAGGGAAGTAATAGTGCCACCCTACTCTGCTTTGGTCAGGCCCCACCTGGAATATTGTGTCTAGTTCTGGGCACCACAATTCAAAAAGGACATTGAGAAATTGGAGCGTGTCCAAAGGAGGGCGACTAAAATGGTGAAAGGTCTGGAAACCATGCCCTATGAGGAACGCCTTAGGGAGCTGGGGATGTTTAGCCTGGAGAAAAGAAGGTTAAGAGGTGATATGATAGCCCTGTTTAAATACTTAAAGGGATGTCATATTGAGGAGGGAGCAAGCTTGTTTTCTGCTGCTCCAGAGACTAGGACCCGGAGCAATGGATGCAAGCTGCAGGAAAAGAGATTCCACCTGAACATTAGGAGGAATTTCCTGACAGTAAGGGCTGTTCGACAGTGGAACACACTTCCTAGGAGTGTAGTGGAGTCTCCCTACTTGGAGGTCTTCAAACGGAGGCTGGATGGCCATCTGTCGGGGATGCTTTGATCTGGATTTCCTGCATGGCAGGGGGTTGGACTGGATGGCCCTTGCGGTCTCTTCCAACTCTATGATTCTATGATTCTGTTCTATGAGAACAGATTTGCTCAATCCTAATATGTATGTATGTATGTGCATATGTAATGTGTGTGTGTGTGTGTGTGTGTGTGTGTGTGTGTGTGTGTATATATATATATATATATCCAGCAAGCAAACCTTGATTTTTCCATTTTATACAAGGGACACCATTTTACTACACATTGTATACAATGAGCATCCACAGATTTTGGTATCCACAGGGAGTCCTGGAACCAAACCCAGTAGATACCAAGGGTCCACTGTACCAGTTACTTAACAGTAAAAAAAGAAAAAAAAGAGTATGCATCTTTTTGTCAAATCTGTTATTTCAACTTCTCTGTCTAATCACTGTCTTAAATGACAGACAACAATAGAAACAATATTAATAGTTTGGAAGCAATGCATTTAAAACACCTTAAATCATGCAATGCATGTATGGAAATACACCTGCTAAAATTCTTGGTGTATGAAATGTAGCTGAACTTGCAAGTTAGTTGAACAAGGAGTTTCTCAGGAGTTCTTAGTTTAGGAACTAACCTAAACTTAGTTTTATCTATCTATGCACATGGTTATAATACATTTTTTTTATCAAGTAAGAACATATATTTGGTGAGCCTTCCGTTTATTACTGATTTGATATGAAAAGTCTTCTACTGAAGATGATGTTTCTGACTGAAGTATTTCTCCCCAGCATCCTCAAGGTCTTGCTTCTGTGATTTTCTGAAACACCTGTCTGTTAGCTAAGTATTCTAGGTATGGAGAAAAAGGAACCAAGGCAGTCTTAATAAAAAATGTCAGTGCTACATCTAGATTTCATGAATAGTGTTAAGCGCCCAAGAAAGGTGGTCTGCTGCCGCCACTGTTTGCTACATCCGGGAACCGCAGCGGCCAAACGGCGCAGTTCCCGGGTGCAGCAAGAAAGAAGTGCCGAAATGGCGCTTCTTTCTGCGACCTGGAAGTGGCGCCGCGAGGCGCTAGTTGTGCACTTGCGGCATCACTTCCGGCGCACAATGCCAGGACGCTATGCATCCGCGACATCAAAATGGCGCCCCCCGTGTGGACGGGTGCCGCCATTTAGTACGGACTCGGTCCGTATTAGGGTTGAGGGTCGTCTGTTCTGGACACCCCTTCTCAACCCTAACATGCCCCTTCCTAACCCTAGCACACCCCTTTGGCGCGTCTGTAACGCGCCTATGTAATATGTTGAGCTGTGTGACAAGGTTCAGTCCGGTGTAATAACTGATTTCATGTAAAGATGGATAAAGTGTGGGTCTTATACTGAAAACTCATGTGGATCAACAGTTTGCTCTGTTCAGCTAATTCTCTAAACATGGATAGATTTTGCTAGTGGAAAACTGATAGCTCTTCATGCTCTCAGTGATGTTCGTTTACTATAATCAAGAATTCAGTGACTTATCTTAAGAGAATAACGCGTTATCACAGGGGCAGGTCACTATTTATTTATTGGATGTATATCCTGCTTTTCTCCCAAAATGGGATTTATAGGGTTATATTCCACTTTAACCTCCATGGTTTTGTCCTGGAGTTTGTAGTTTGGTGACGCACTAGACTTCTCTTGTTGCGAATTCTAAATACCTCTCTCTAAGCTACAGATCCCATGATTCAGTGGGATGGAACTATTGCAGTTAAAGTAAAATCATATCAGTATAATTATATAGTGTGAAAGGAGCCAGATCACAGAATTGCAGAGTGTTTCATCACACCAGCATGTTCATCTTCTTGGGAAGAGTGACCTTCTAGAGATCACTTCCAGCCAATTGCAGGGAAGGTTAGATTTGCTAGTTTTGTAACATCTGAAGCCTTCCTTTGTGTGTAGTGAACTCTGGACTCTTTTTCTATCTCTGTACCAGACAAAGCAGGATTACCACTGTTTATGGTCAACTTCCACAGGATACAGAAGATACATATAGCCAGGGATATATGAAGCTGTACACATGATAGTTCCTGCTTTGGGTGACTATTGTTTCAATCCTGAGCATTTGAATTCTCCTAAAACATAAATAACTTAGAATAGTTGTTCAAATTTGAGGATGCTCCCTTATCTGATAGGGCGATTATTAGGGAGTAGGGTAGTGGCTGCCCATAGCAGGAAGTCTGGAAATCTTATTTCAGGAGAAAATAAGTCCACACTCTGCAGTGGAAGTGAAATTCATAAATATGACTGATTAGTATTGTTATTGATATGTTCCCCTAGAATCTCCTAGGTAAAGGTACCCATATTGTATTGGTTTATTCTGACGCATCATTTTGGGAGCCATTTCAGTAGACCAGTGAAAGCAAAACCTCTTCCTCTTCCTATACACTGTGATAAGCTGGTATTCTGTATTGAAAAGGGACTGCCATACAATGCTGATGTGTTTGGTTGGTTTTACTGGTGCACACTTTGGAAGCAGAGCCTGTATTTGGTTGCAGAATTATCCAGATTCTGTGCTTTAAAAAAGCTGCATTATGCAGTTGGGGCAAGGGCAAACAAAAGAATTTGTGCTTGATATTGAGAACCTTTCCTCTACTTTATGTGGGTTCCTAGGCAAAAAAATACTTTTTTGGTTTTGCCTTTCCTCTCTCCTTTAGCCGTTGTCAATCTATCTCCTTTTGCCTCTCCGCTGTTGGAATGCAAGGCATGGCCTTTATTTTTGTATCTTGTTTTTAATCATACCTGTCTGCCTTTCTGTATCCAAGTGTATTTGAGATGGGTGGCTCACAATGAAAACTAAAAAAATGTCAGGATGATAAAAGCAGTAGTTTAGTCATTAGATAGTAAGTTAGGAAAATGCTCTGTGGAGTGAAATTGCTATCGCTGTATATTGTAAGGCTGGCAGTGATGGGGCCAAGCGTACCTCTCTAGAAAAGCTGTTCTATAGTCTTGACACCACACTGGAAGAGACTTTCTTCCCCATGGCAAGGGCACATGAAAGATGGGCTTTTGTAGCAGAGAGACATTCCCAGGCAGGTTCCTATATAAAGATGTGATTCTCAGGTAACTGGACCTAGGCTATTCATGGCTCTAAGTATCAAAGGTAGCTCCTTGAATAGAGCACAGAAATAAACTGGCAGCTAGTATGGCTGATAAAGAGGTTCTATGTTCTGATCTGACATCTACCAGAACTTTGAAGCTTGTTAGAGATGTAACATTTTAACAAATATTGAAGCCATGGGGAGGACATATTTTTTCTTTTTCCTTGGGGAAAAATAATTTTTTAGATTTTTAAAAATGTGATATTAACACCTTTTACAGATTCAAAGTCACTTTGTTAATTTAGGAACATAAAATGTATTATGTACAATTTTGGTTTGGCATTATATTATCATGCTTGTTATAATAAAAGCAACAGTTTAATCAAACAGTAATTCCCAATTGAATTTCCCCTTTTAACTACTATTTTTTTCATAAATGAAGCTACAAAGACCCGATTTTTCCATCTTTGATTTTGCCAGTTTATTAAAAGATGGCCCGCTAATACTGTACAGCTTCAGTGCCAAGTTGTTTTTTAATTTTCTTCCTCCATCTTGCTTCAGAACAGGAAGATCTATTGGTGTGGGATCAGAGACTATTTGCCCACCATGAGACCTGGGAAGGCTGCACCCACTGCTGCATTCCCTCCATGAAAAAAATATTTATTTTGGTCTCCAGGTGTTTGCCAGTAATTATAGTAATCCATACAATAACAGGTTCTCTTGAGATTGCTGATTCATAAAGTTGCCATAACTTGAAGGCAAATTGACTGCACTTAACAAATACATCTTTTTACCTTCACTTCTCTTATAAATTGTTATTATTTAATTATAGGAAGGTTTGATGTCTTTGTCCTTGAGCAGCTGTAATTAATTATTACAATTAATTATGCTAGCATTTGTGGATCTCATGAAGAGAAGTATGTGTACAGTATATTGTCAGTGTCCAATTAGTCCAATTAGCTACCTCGCCTTCTTTTAGTGTGTCTAGGGATGCCATAACCCAGTGGCCCCCGTGACAAACCCGCTTTTGGGGGGGCCGTCACAGTCACGGTCCGGTCTCTCCCCCTGCCCCCGGCTTGGGGCCCACGCAGCGCCAACCCACCTTCCCCTGCCTCCCTGCGTGGCTACGCCACCCACCTCCTCCTCCTCCTCCGTTGGGAAGCAAAGGAGGAGGCAGTGCGTGGGGGGGAGGGTGGCGGGGAGGGGCGGGGTGTGCGCAGGAGGCACACCTCCTTCTCCTCCTCCTCCGTTCCAAGCCTCCCTTCCTTTCTCCCTCCTTCCTCCTCCTCCTCTGCCTCCCAGCCCAGGCCCAAGCGGAGGAGGAGGCAGAGGTGCCTGCCTGGCTTGGTGCTCCCTGCGCGCGCGCGTGCGTGTACCAAGGCAGCAGCCACTGGCAGGCAGCCACCCACCGCCTCCTCCGCCTGGCGCGCCTCCGCGCTGGGCACTTCCTTGGGCCTGGGAGGTGGAGGCAGAGGAGGAGGCTGAGGCGGAAGTGGCTGGCTGCCTGCCTCCTGCCTTGGCGCGCGGGCGGGGGGGGAGCGCGCCAAGGCAGCCACCCACCTCCTCCTCCACTTGGGCCTGGGCTGGGAGGCAGAGGAGGAGGAAGGAGGGAAGAAGGAAGGGAGGAGGAGGAGGGAGGATGGAAGGGGGAGGAAGGAAGGAAGGAGGGAGGAAGGAAGGAAGGGAGGAGGAGGAAGAAGGAAGGAAGGAGGGAGGAAGGGAGGAGGAGGAAGGAAGGAGGAAGGGGGAGGAAGGAAGGAGAGAAGAAGGAAGGGAAGAGGAGGAGGGAGGAAAGAAGGAGGAAAGGGGAGAAAGGGAGGAAGGAGGGAAGAAGGAAGGGAGGAGGAGGAGGTAGGACGGAAGGAGGAAGGGGGAGGAAGGAAGGAAGGAGGGAGGAAGGGAGGAGGAAGGAAGGAAGGGGGAGGAAGGGAGGAGGAGGAAGGAGGGAGGGAGGACAAGGAGGAAGGAGGAGGAGGAAGAGGATAGTGATGAAGATTAAATGAGCCAGCTTCTGAGGCACAACCAATGTAAGTTACTCTCATTTTTACAAACTCATGCACAGTGAAAAAAACCCAAAGTCCCTTGACCAAGGACACACTTTTGAGAAGTACAGTTGAATCCGAGGGCAAACCCACTTCTTGTTAATTCACCTTGACATATTCAGTGTGAAACCCAAAGAGTTTGGTTATGGAATAAGCCTCTGAAATATGCAAGAGATTGCCATGTTAAGTAAAGCCATGTTCAATGCCCAAATGCGCTGTTTGGAATGGGGGGGGGGGGTGGTGGCCAGAAAGGGAAAGTCCATTTCTGTCATCTGTCTAGGAATAATGCCCAAATGTCTTCCATTTTGATCATGCCTAAGAAACATGTATTTATATTAACATTTTTTTAAAACCATCAATTTTTTTCGTGTGTCCTCCATTTTTAAAAAAGTGCCCTCCATTTGCAAATTTTGTCCTACAGTTGTCCTACATTTGTCCCGGTTTGGAGGTCCAGACTTATGGCAACCCTAAGTGTGTCTACTTATGCATCCATCTCATCATAGCTGATCATACATCTGATATGCTTATTAAAAAGCCACCCTACAAACTAATTAAATAAAATTTTATGTGTGCTTTTAAATTGGGGATTGAGATTGACTGGCAATTGTGTGATGTGTTTTTAATTATATGAGCTGTTGTGTTCTTCACGTAATGTTGCTAGAACTGTGCAGATATTGGTCCTAGCCAAGGTCATAGGGCTTACCTTGGTTTGAATATTTCTTCTCTCACTGCTAAAAATTGAAAGTATTTACTCCATTGAAATCAGTTTCATAGTTCCATGCATTCAATATCTGTCTGTCTGTCCATCTGTCTGTCTGACTGTCTGTCTATAATGTGATTACATGCACAATAGACTTAAGTGCTGTTGTTAATCCCAGAAAGGTTCAGGCATACCTCAGTCTGATAAAGAAGCTGTTTTTTACAAAGTCTTCTTACAGCATCCTCATCTTTTGTTTAGCTGGTAGGTTTTTTTTTTTTGTAGCATTGGCATTGTGATGATGGTGAAGAAGGCTGGAGACAGATAGACTGCAGTAAAAAGTGTGATAAAGCTTGACCTGTGGGGTTTTACTCTAGGTTCATACAGTAACTATGTGTGTTTACTTACAACAAGCAAAATGAACAACATCCTCCAGAATCACTTACTGAAGTGGGAAGAGCAAAACAGAAAGAAAAGGGGAAAGCAGATTACCCTGCTTCACCAGCTGGCCTGTTAAAAAGATCATAGATCTATAACTTGCATCATCTCAATGGAAATCATAAGAAGACTGGAAGCTGTTGAAAGGAAAAACTTTCAAGTGGTCTCTAGAAGATTCAAAATGTTTTTGCTTACATATGCAAGGCTTACCTGATCTGGTTGTTTCATTTCACATGTGCATAAAAAGTTAGATAAACCATGTTGAAATGCTCTTCTTTTTTTGGTGTAGGAACTTTTTCCTTTTCTTTATACCTTTGGTATTAGAGTTTCTCTTAAAGAAGTAAAGCCTAGGAACGCAGCTTCTCCATTAACAGAGGTGTACCTGTACTGACTTTCCAATTTTCCATTTGTTCAGTCTGCAGTTCAATTATTGCTGGTTGGGACTAGCAATAGGATTTATGCCATCATTACAGCATCAAATTACCACCACTGGCACCTTAATTTTATAATGGTATAAGAACTAATTAAAGTAGGGTCATATAATTAAAGAAGGTTTCCCAGAGGAAACACCAAAGAACCTCATGTATAGCATCTCAAATTCTTAGCAGAAATGTGTAAAATAAGTGGAATTAAAACACCGAATTCATTAAAAGGTTATTATAATTAGCAAGTACAGATTTGGCAGTATTATGGAAAGAGGAAGACCCACATATAGATAAGTATAAATAGGTGAAATGGCACCAAGTTAGAATGAGAGATGGAGTAAACAAAATAATATGTATAGAACTGATTTTTTAAATCTTCTCTCTGATAACAAGATTTTTTTTTGTTATGCAACCATACTGCTGACTAAAATCTTCATTCAAAATAAATATTCCATGTTGAGAAGCAGATTGTGCCTCAACATGCATAGTGTTTATTCCTTTGATCTTGTTTCGATGGTCTCCTTGACCTGGTACATAGGACAGCAAAAGCAAACATTTCTATTGGGAAACCATATGTTGATTCTCTGTTCTCCTAGTAAGCTAAAGTTGCTTTATTTGGTTCTTCTACTTTTTTATCTGGTTAAGCCTGGGTTCTGTCAGTTTTGCTGTTGCCTTTCAATATTAAATTAGAAGCCATGGAAATGTTGGTAGCGGTTTGTGATGATAGAATGTGTTTTAGCTAGGTTAGCATTCAAATGTTAGAATGTATTACTGTGGTTCTTCTTTATAACTAAAACTAACAAATGAGGGCATCAAAAATTGTACGGATTAAGTCTCCCTTATCCAAAATGCTTGGGACTAGAAGAGTTTGGGAGTTTAGATTTTTTCATATTTTTTAGTATTTGGATATACATAATGAGATATCTCAGGGATAGCATCCAAGTCTGAACATGAAATTCATTTATGTTTCATATACACCTTAAAAATATAGCTAGAAAGTAATTATATACAATATTTTAAATACTTTTGTGCATGAAACAAAGTTGAAACAAGGCTTCTGTCTTAAGAACTGAATGAGCAAGAGCACTGCAGCTGCCTCCCCCCAAGTGTCATGTCAAGAGCTCAAAAAGGTTTGGATTTTGGAGCATTTGAAATTTCAGATAAGGAATACGCAATCTGTATATGTGTGTATGTGTGTGTGTGTGTGTGTGTGTGTGTGTGTATATATATATATATATACTGTATACACACACACACACACACACAACCTTCAGAAAGATGGGTCTTTCTATTACACTGCTCTCATTGTATTCGGGATCGGTATTCTGTACTACTGTAGTATTATCATTAACCTGGAACTCAGCTAGAGACCTCGTATCTCTGAATGGCTTTTACCTCATAGCATTGTTTATAAAATAGATTGTCACCCTCTAAGCCTTGGGTGAAAATATCATTTGAAGAGAATTATACAAAGCAAGTGAATTTAGGAGACAGGGAGAGAAGCTTGTTTCTGTTACAGACTGACTATCCTCTGTCCCACAGTCTGGCTTAAATAGAGTTTAACACTGTCTTTCAACTGGTTATGAATTCCCCCACACTTATTAACTTGTTGTCAAAAGGGATTGGCCATCTGTAACAAACAGAGGAAGCTCTGTGGTACAGTAATCTGCAGGGAGCACATCGCAAAGATAATCCTCTGCTGTTGAAGATAAATAATGCAGAATGAACCACAAAGGCATGAATGAATTACTTGTTGTTTTGACTCTAAGGTACAGTTTTGAAAATTAACAAATGAAGTGTGAATAGAACATTTATTCCTTGGATGCTTTTTAATGTCTTTGATGGAAGCAGTACATTTAATATAGGTAGCTGAAATAGCCATATTATTTCAAATACCGGTGTGAGCGTGTGTGTGTGTGTGTATACATACTGACTGGCATATGTTTCATAGTATATTAGTGGTGCCTAGAAAACATACAATGGAATAAGTACAGTATAGGGCAAAATCCTCTGCTGCAAACCATTCTTAGAGGAAGGTGTCATCAGGGTTGTGGTTGCTGTGTGCCTTCAAGTTGTTTCTCACTTACAGTGACCCTAAGGCAAACCTATAATGATTTTTTCTTGGCAGGATTTGTTTGCCTGAGGGGGGGATGCCTTAGCCTTCCTCTAAGGCTGAGAGAACGTGACTCGCTCATCACCTAATGAGTTTACATGGCCGAATGTGGATTCGAACCCTGGTTTTTAGAGTTGTAGTCCAATGCTGAAGCCACTACGCTGCACTGGCTCTCAGTGGCTGCATGGAATTTCTTCAACTTCTCCCTTTGTTAGATGAATCTGTGTAAGCACACACTCCTCACACGTGGGCATTGCATTTGCTCAGCCAAATTGCCGGCTCAGATTGATTAACAAAGAGCAGAGACTGGGATGTTTTTAATATCTTGTACTCACATGCACTTGTGTTTCTTTATTTCTGAGCTTCTGAATGCTCTTGCGGTGTCCAGTTAACATTTTTAGACCCAGTCAAAGACCCTTAAAATGGGTGTAAATGTGTAGATTTGCATATCACTTGTTCTACATACACACATACACTTCAGAACCCCCATCTGCCTGAAGATAGTAGTGGTGGAATGAAGCCCTTTCAGAGGAGCACACCCGGGCTTAGTTCTGATCTGCAGTGAAGAAAAGCAGTAGGTGCTGACTGTTGCACCTCCTTGACAGCACTAGCACTGGTGATGGCACACTTGGGTGCCTCTGTCATAGAGTGGGCATTGCTGTACTACATAGGCTGTAATGTATAAGCATGTTTAACTGTGTATTGCTATATTATAGTTATGTAGAAGAATGAATGGAGGTGTAGTACTAGTGGAAATAATTGGTGGTTCAGAGAGATGCATGCTGGCTGGAATAGGAATGTGTGGGGGAGGAATTTTCTTAGAATCATAGAGCTGGAAGAGATCACAAAGGCCATCCAGTCCAACCCCTTGCCATGCAGGAATACACAAAGCATCCATGACAGATGGCCATCCTGTCTCTGTTTAAAGACCTCCAAGGAAGGAGACCACATCACGCTCTGAAGGAGTGTGTTCCACTGTTGAACAGCTCTTACTGTCAGAAAGTTCCTCCTAATGTTTAGGTGGAATCTCTTTTCCTGTACAGTAGTTGAAATCCATTTCTCCGGGTCCTATTCTTGGGAGCAGCAGAAAACAAACTTGCTCCATCCTTGATATTACATCCCTTCAAATATTTAAACAAGGCTATCATATCACCTCTTAACCTTCTCTTCTCCAGACTGAATATACCCAGCTCCCTAAGTCACTCCTCATAGGACCCTTCGCCATTTTGGTCACCCTCCTCTGGACACGCTCCAGTCTGTTGGTGGGAAACACAAAGTAGAGATGGGATCAGGATGGTATTATGGGCTGGGTGACTGAGGGGATACAGAAGTGAGAGCTGGTATGTTTTAATTAGTTAATGAATTAAGGTAAAGCCCATGAGCTTTAGGGTGGGATAACGTTAACATTATGCCAGTGATTGGGGATGATGGCACTTCTGTTTTCAGATGGTCTCGTGCTAATACCTTATGTTTTTCCCCCTGGAATAAAGTTTTACTGTTTCCAACACAGAAGGCGTTTACACTGAACTCCTCGGGGGAAGAGCAGTTCTTGAGAGTCTCAGATGATGCAGGATGTCTCTTGGCAGGTGTTTACAAAAGCCCAGAGGCCCATAGATTCTGCATACTAAGACTAGGATGCTGTGGGGTTATACTTACTAAGAGAACATACTTCCACCACCAGAACTGAGGAGAGGGAATATGTCTCTCCATACTGCAGCAAAAAAAATGTTTTGGATTCTTTATCAAAGGCATGCAGATGGCAGAAGAAAAAATTTCTTCTGCAGCCCCAGCTGTTGGATTTTGGCCTTAAAAATGTGTTATAAATACACACACAAAAGGCTTTGGTTTACACAATCTGACACTTCAGATATCGGAATTACACTTTTCAGAATAAGCTGTGATTTAACAAGATGTTCTTGTTTTGATCCCACCCCTCCACATTTTGAGACCGTGAATACAATATTGTTTCTTGTACATCTGGCTTGGCTAATTCTGGTAACATTGTAGAAAAAGGGACATGTTCCTGTCTATCTAAATGACCTTTCCCAGGAAGTGCACATGCCTTCTGCTAATCACAAATATCCAGAGTTTGAAGGTCGGTGTTCTAGTCTAGAGTGGAAAATAACAGTTATTGGTGTAAGCGTTTTTGCTTCCCTTTTTCTGGTAATCTGGGGAAATGGGCACAAGATGACTACTTTTATACAGTAGTAATGAATGGAAGTATTTAAAACGATGTGATGATTAGTGTTGTCAGTTAAAGAACCCTAAATCCTGATGGGGTCTGAATTGATAATGGATTAAACTTGCATTTGAAAAAAACACAATTATTTTAAGGAGAATAGTATCTAGTGGAGGCTTTGTACTACTAGAAAAAGCTTATAATCACACCAAGTGGGGTATAGTATAGTCGGCCCTTCTTATAAACAGATTTTTTATACACAGATTCAAGCATACACAGTTTGAAAATGTTCAAAAAAAGTATAAATTTCAAATATCAAACCTTGATTTTCCATTTTTTATAAGGGACATCATTTTGCTATGTCATTATATTTAATGGGACTTGAGCATATGCAGATTTTGTTATACACGGGGGATTTTGGAACCAAACTCCAGCATATAACAAGGGTCCACTGTATTTGAATTTTGCAGTGCTCTATATTGGATCTCATGCTATTTCAAGGAATCTCAATGTTCAAAATTAACCTTTTGTGGGGATGATGCAGTGGGATGAGAGACTAGCACAAAGCAGTGCACTGAATCCTTACTGACAGGAATGTAATCTGCTAGTGCATGAGGAATGAGTATCCTTTAGCTCTCTTGATGCTTGGGGCTGCAGTTCCCATAATTCCTTGGCATGGGCCATGCTGATTGGGACTCATGGGAGCTGAAGTCCAAAACATCTGGAAGGCTAAAGGTTCCTTAGTAGTGCACTAGCTCAGAGCTACTACTAGAATTACCCCTTTTGCACCACACTAAACACTGTGGCAAGAACCATCCTGGAGATGGTATACTGTACTAGAAAAGATGCATAATATTTATTTCTTGTTCTTAACTTTTCAAAGTGATTTATGTATATTTTTGTTCATTCTTCCAACTGTCTGATAAAGGAAGCCTACTTATGGCCCATTTATAGATGAAGTGGGAGCCCTGGTGGCGCAGTGGTTAAATGCCTGTACTGCAGCCATTTACTTGAAACCACAAGGTTGCGAGTTCAAGACCAGCAAAAGGGCCCAAGCTCGACTCAGGCTTGCATCCTTCCGAGGTCGCTAAAATGAGTACCCAGACTGTTGGGGGCAAATTAGCTTACTTGCTAATTAGCTTACTTGCTGTTCACCGCTATGATCTTTGGAATAGCAGTATATAAATAAAACAAATTATTATTAAATTATCCAGTTCAGTAGGTTGTCTCTGAGTGTTGTACAGCTCCAGTTCTGTATGTCTTAAAGCCTGGGAGTAGAGTTCATTTTGTTTGTTTATGAGATTTATATATTTCCCTTCAGCATCACCTGCAGAGTGGCTTAGAAAAACAAAGTCATTTAAATAAAATAGAACACTTTAAGAATAAACATGTTGTGAAAGGATGGTTTTTTTAAAAAAAAAAATCAGAAGCTTAAAAAATAACAGCACCAGGTATGCTTTTCTGGTGGGGAGATTCTGTCTGTAAATGTTTATTGAAAACAACATGAGTGGATTAGTATGGTTATGGACATTCATTCAGGCATCATCATCATCACCCCCCCCCCCTGCAATTAGGACTCAAAGTGACTCATAATTAAAAGAACCACCTGGAATACTGTGTCCAGTTCTGGGCACCACAATTCAAAAAGGACATTGAGAAACAGGAGCATATCCAAAGGAGGGCGACCAAAATGGTGAAGGGTCTGGAAACCATGTCCTATGAGGAATGACTTAGGAAGCTGGGGATGTTTAGCCTGGAGAAGAGAAGGTCAAGGGGTGATATGATAGCCCTGTTTAAATACTTGAAGGGATGTCATATTGAGGAGGGAGCAAGCTTGTTTTCTGCTGCTCCAGAGACTAGGACTCGGAACAATGGATGTAAGCTACAGGAAAAGAGATTCCACCTCAACATTAGGAAGAACTTCCTGACAGTAAGGGCTGTTGTACAGTTGAAAGCACTCCCTCGGAGTGTAGTGGAGTCTCCTTCCTTAGAGGTCTTTAAACAGAGACTGGATGGCCATCTGTCGGGGATGCTTTGATTTGGATTTCCTGCATGGTAGGGGGTTGCACTGGATGGCCCTTGTGGTCTCTTCCAACTCTATGATTCTATAATTAAAAACTTAAGAAGTGAGCATGAAAATAGAATCTAACTATTATAGTATTAAAACACATGACACATTAAAAGAATAAAATGCACTTTAAAAATATAAAAGCTCTTAGAAACAGTACAGTTAAAACAGTACAACTCCAACCCCCAGCTTGTTCTTTAAATACTTTATGTTTTAAAAGCTTGTCTGAATAAAATGGTTTTAGTCTGCCGGTAGAAGGACAGCACAGAGAGGTCATTCTAGTCTCCCTGGGAAGAGAGTTCCAGAGTCTAGGGGCAGTCACTGAGAAGACTCTGTCTCATGTCCCCACTAACCATGCTTGTGATGGTGGTGGGACTGAGAGAAGGGTCTCTCCTGAGGCTCTCAGAACCTGGGCTGGCTCATACAAGGAGATATGATGTGCTAAATAGCTTGGACCAGAGCCATATAGAGCTAGGTTATAATTAGCACTTCAAATTGTGCCTAGAAACAAGGTGCAGTTGGCTCTCAGTATCCACAGATTGTTTATCCATAGATTCAACTATCTACTGCTTAAAAATATTAAAAACAGATGTATAAACATCAAAAAGCAAAAATAAAAATAAATAAATAATAAATAAAATTTTAATTTTTATCCCGCATTTTTTGTGACCAGACAATCAAAGCGGCTCATGACACATTAAAATATCCACATTCAATCTTATATCTCAGATTACCCCCTCAAAACAGAATTAAACATAATATAATTAAATTTAGAGATTAAAATATCTATTAATAAAAAGGAGAAAAGAAAAGAGTATAATTTTCCATTTTATATGAAATAATAATTTTTATGTTTCCCACCTCTCCCTGCGGATTGAAGCGGGATTACAACAGTAAAAACAACAATTACAAGATTAAAACTACAATGTCATATAAAATACACTCAATGAAACAATATAACCATTACCAATACAATGTATTGACTAAATCATAATTTAAAATACATATCATTTCAAATAGAGGTGGAGTATTTCTAACTCTCTTATAACAGATTGGATGGATAGGCCTGACGGAACAGATCCGTCTTAAGTGCCTTTTTAAAGGCATCTAAGATGGTAATGAGACAGATCTTCTCCGGCAAGTCGTTCCACGGCTTGGGGGCTATGGCAGTAAATGCTCTATGGGAAGTTGATCTTAACCTGGTCTTTGGATATTCTAATAGATTCTTCCCAGATGTTCTGAGAGTGTGGGGCGGATTGTGTAGGGAGAGGCGTTCCCTCAAGTAACTCGGGCCCAAGCCATGTAGGGCTTTAAAGGTAATAACCAACACTTTGAATTGGGCCCGGAAGCTGATCGGCAGCCAGTGTAATGATTTTAGTATTGGAGTAATATGGTCAGGTATGGATGTATCTGTGACCAATCTGGCTACAGCATTTTGAATCAATTGAAGCTTCCAAACTTGGTACAAAGGTAGCCACATGTAGAGCGCATTACAGAAATCTAAACTAGAGGTTACCAGAGCATGTATCACTGTTTCAAGGTCCCTCTGGGCCAGGCAGGGATGCAG
>NC_056522.1:265672831-265760280 GCF_019175285.1 Sceloporus undulatus
TAATAATAATAATAATAATAATAATAATAATAATAATAATAATAATAATATTTTAATTTTTATCCCGCTTTTCCAATGATCAAAGCGGCGCACAGATTAGACAAAAGTACATCGAAGTAAAAAATGATAAAAACAGCATTTAAAAACAGTAACAATACAATAACAGGGCCAGCTGAGTGGGGGATCCATAAACATTGCAAGGTCATTAACAGAAGGGGTGAACCATAGAGTAACATCTCATGGGGGAAGGCTTGAGAAAAGAAGAAGGTCTTAAGATTCTTCTTAAACAGATCTAAAGATGTGGTGGAGCGGAGCTCGTCCGGGAGATTGTTCCACGTTTTTGGGGCCGAGATAGAGAAGGCCTGTTGCAAGGTCCTAACATATCGTAGTGTTGGGACCTCCAATAAATTCTTCCCTGCCGACCTGAGTATGCGGGGCGGATTATATGGAGAGAGGCGGTCCTCCAAGTACCCTGGGCCCAAGCCATTTAGGGCTTTATAGGTCACTACCAACACCTTGTATTGAGCCCAGAAACAAATAGGCAGCCAGTGAAGATCTTTCAAGATAGGTGTTATGTGGTCTGACCTGGAGCATCCAGCGACCAATCTTGCTGCCATATTTTGCACTAACTGTAGTTTCCGGGTTTGGTACAAGGGTTGCCCCATGTAGAGCGCATTACAGAAATCCAGTTGATGTGTCAACTGAAGTTGGTACCATGCACTCCTGGCTACCACCTCCACCTGAGATGACAGCTGTAGAGACGAGCCCAGGAGTACTCCCAAATTGCGAACTTCATCCTTTAGGGGAAGTGTGACCCCATCCAGGAGTGGTTGACAAATCTTCATCTCTGGACCAGGGGTCGCTATCGCAAGCATCTCCATTTTCTCTGGATTCACCTTGAGTTTACTTTCCCTCATCCAGCCCATTACCGACTCAAGACAGGCATTTAGAGGAGAGATGCCATCCTTAGTCACTGCAGCACTCAGGGACATAGAGAAATAAATTTGGGTGTCATCAGCATACTGATAACACCCGTGCCCCATGATTCTGGATGATCTCTCCCAGTAGCTTCATGTAAATGTTAAACAGAATGGGTGACAGAATGGCACCTTGACAAACACCATTTCACTGTTTTCAAAGACACCATTTTACTGTGCCATTGTATTTCATAGGATTTGAGTATTCAAGGATTTTGATATCTTTTCGGGATGTCCTGGAACCAAACCCCAGTGGATACCAAGGACCCACTGTATGTGCATCTTAAATCATGTAGCGTTTAAAGATAAAAAACAGCATTTACCAATGTAATTGCAGAAGGACTAGAAACCACCTAGTGCTTTCAGCCAACAAGATGCATATCTATAGTTTTTTTGTGGGTTTTTTGGGCTATGAGGCCATGTTCTAGAAGAATTGATTCCTCGTGTTTCACCAGCAGCTGTGGCTAGCATCTTCAGAGATGCATTTCTGCCAACTTGTACTATTCAACAGTTCAAAGTACAGTACAACTAACATACTAGGACTAGTTTCCAGATGGTCTTCCGAGGTAATTCCATGTACATCACAATAGACAAAATCGGGCATAACATAATCCATGCCACTTCACCAGGTTGTTGTTGTTATACTTCTGTCTTACCTCTTCCCCCTCCCCTAGACAGTTTGGGATTCAAGGCAGGTTAAAACAGTTAAAACAGGCATAGCTAAAACAATAATATGATACACACATTCAAAAGGTGGCAGTTGTGTGTGATTGTGTGCTTCAAGTTGTTTCTGACTTATGTTATCCCTAAGATAAACATACCATGGGTTTTCTGGATAAGATTTGTTTAGAGCAGGTTTGCCTTCCTCTGATGTAGAGAGATTGTGACTTGCCCAAGATCATCCAGTGGGTTTCAGTGGCTGAGCAAAGATTGGAACCCTTGTCTCTCAGAGTCCTAATCTGACATTCACACCTCTACACAGCTTTGGCTCTCTAAAATGTGGTAAAGCTATTTTTTAAAAAGTGATTAAACTATAAAAACATCAAAACCAGTGAAAATATAAACTGTTTAAAAAACAACAAATAGACATTCCAGCACATTTTGATGACTTTCTACTGTCAAAAGCTATCACATGCTGCCTTGCATTTTCTGCTGTCCTTCTTTCCAAAAATGCTTAGGGCACTTGATGAGCAAGAACTGAAATGTTTACAGTCGGCGTAAAGCATGCCCGCGTATAACGCGGGTGCACTGTATTTATCTACTAACATTAGTTCTTTGCTTATTTCTTTGTTGAATTCTGTTGATATTTTAATTTAGTGTTCTGCAAAAATGGAAGCTGTGTGTAAAATATTGCACTTCTTTGTTTCCAGGTAAAAGCAAAGAAGCTGAGATAAAGCGAATAAACAAAGAACTGGCAAACATTCGATCCAAATTTAAAGGTAAGCAACTAGTATGTTGTTGTTGTTGTTATTATTATTATTATTATTAACCTTTATTTATAAAGTGCTGTAAATTTACAGTGTTACAATGACTGTAGCTCTCACCAAGAGAACTTATATTTCATTTATACAGTGATTCAGAAACTAAGAATAGATAACTAGGGCATAGAAAATAAAATCAAAAGCTGATTTGATGCTAGTCTTTGGATCCTATATATCATATTTGTTTGCTATAAAACTTATTAAGTACAAAAAAGTGTATTTTTCAATTAGATATTATCTTTAAATTTGGGAGTAAATTAGTTTCAGAAGAATAATTCAACAGAAGGAGAAGTGAAGATCAATCTGCAGTTAAACAACTTTGTATTTGTGGATCAAAAGGAGACACTTTAAATAATTCACTGTGGCCAGGTTTTGAAGATTTCATTTGATCTATTTGTGCCTTTAGGAGAATATTACTGTACAGTTAAGACACTGTTTATACTGAGTTGCATTCTTACTTGGTATCGTGGGCCAAATTCAGAAAGAAGCCATTGCATGGTGGTAAAGACCATGCTTTTTATGCAAAAGGTTTCAACCCATGGTATCTCCAAGTCAAGGTAAAAAACCCTTACTCTGAAACCTTAAGGAGCCACTGCCAGTCAGAGTAAATGAACAACAGGTTCATGTAAGCAGAGGAGCATTGCAGTGTATTCACTGAAGCCTTACATATTAACTATATGTTACAATTACTCTGCAAAAAGGAATGAAGTTACCTATCATTAATTTTTGTTAATAGTAACATATTTTTTTATTTTTTAATTCACAAAATTTATTAAAAATACTATACATATATACATCACATACATACATCACAAAAGTAAAAGCAGAGATCACATGAGATCTTGTAACATATTGCAGATATCGTTACATAAAACATAAAATTTAGCTTTACATGCTATCCTTTTTATTTATCAGTATACTTCCTTATCTTTGTTCTATCATTTTTAGCAACAAAATTTTCTATAATCTCTAGATTTTTATTTTACAGGAGGTAGTGAACTCAGATATTTTATGAGTTAACCATACCTATAATATATATATCCATCCCCCAAAAGTATTATAGTTGGGTAAGCTGTTATTAAAATAGTAAAAACAGAAAAAGCATGGTTACTATCTTCATTTCTTATTTTGCTTAACTAGTAAATAATAGTAACATAAATAATAGTAATATATTTATGCCTTTGCATTTGAAAAAATAGACAAGGGTGTATATGCACTGCACAATTTAAGTTGTTTGACACCACTTTGACTGCCTTGACTATCCTACAGAATCCTGGGATTTGTAGTTTAGTGAGACACCAGTGCTCTCTGACAGACCAGACTGAATACCTTACCAAACTACAAATCCCAGAATTCTATAGGATAGACTCATGGCAGTCAAAGTGGTGTCAAACTGCTTTAATTCGGCAGTGTGGATACACCTTAGGACTGTGAGAGTTTATTGTACAACTTTTTCTCAGTTAGTCTCAAAGGTGCTACAAGATACCTTTGCATACTGATATTCCAGACAAAGGGGTGAAACAGATGGTCAAAATAAGCACATTTCTGGCTGGCTTCAAGGCAGGGCATTTAGACGATGCATGCCTTGAAGCCGGCCAGAAAGTACTTCCAAGCCACGTTATAGGGAGAAAAGCTGGACTAAAAAGGAGCTGGATTTTTTCTTCTTCTTTCCAGAAAGTGCACACCTTTCCATGTATGTACAAATGCACCAATGCCAGAGCAGCTCTAAAGGGGTTCTCTTTTCAAACCTTGACCCTAATTGTGCATTTAAACACCCCGTCGTAGGCATGAATTTAGAAGGGACAGAGCTGCTGTACCCAGTCGGTGAGGTGGCAATGCCCAAAAGAGAAACTGACACCTCTCATGGAGATGAGTAGAACATACACGAAACAGACAGTCAAAGAGGGGGCATGGAGTGAAGGGGGCATGATTGTACCTTGCCAGCATTTGCATGGGCTCACTTCTGCTCCGATGCCCTGTCCAAGTGAAGCACTGCACATGCAAATGTGTGCAGATACAGGGACAGCCATCCAATGGGATGGCAGTCACTGGCAGTTCAGTCGTCTGAAGGTTCACAGGGTTGGTTGGGGGAAAGTTTTAAAAAAAAAGTACCCAGCAGTGCAGCTTGAAGCCGTGCCATGTGCTCATGACATGCACACTCCAGCCACCTTGGAAGTGTGCGGTGCAGTTGGTGGGGTTTCAACGTGGCTTCGGAAATGGCAGCTTCAAGCCGCTTTTTCTTGCCCATCTTTTTCGCCCCTAACACAGCTATGTCTCTGAATTCTATCTCTTTTCATAGTTTTGCCTTTGTTACTGGAAAAAGATACTACTGTGTATACTAGACTATAAGTCGACCTCGTGTGTAAGTTGAGGACAGGTTTTGGAACCAAAATACAGATTTTGATCTGATCCTTGTATAAGTCGAGGGTAAAACTTAGAGGCATGTAACAAAGGACAGAAAGGAAAATTATGCCAAAGAACTTACAAAATTCTGCCAGGCATAACTGTTTGTGCTTTTCCAACCCAAGCATCCAAAAAGGTCAGAAGTGGAGCTATTGTGGACTGAGTAGAAGGGACAGAGTAGAAGGGCTTTTCAAGCCATGGATGGTTGACAGAGTTGGTGCTTCTTTTAGGTGCTCCTCTCCCACTTTCCCCAGAGAAAGAAAGTGGTTCCTTTTTTGACCCATGGATAAGTCGACCCAGTTTTTTTGGGGTCAATTTTTTTGACTAAAATTTCTAGATTTATACATGAGTGTATACAGTAGTTACAAGTAACACATTGTTTATAAATTTTTTCTTCCAAACTCTATAGTTAACATTGTAACTATTATTTGCCTTTTTAATATTCCTTGGGATAAGCTTGAAAAAATTACTTTTGGACTGCAACTCCTAAAACTCCCAATCAGCATGGCCTCCAATGTGCATAGCAGTTGTAATCAGAAACAAATATTTCTGAGTTCTGACTTTGGGTCATTGCATATCACGGTACATTACCTGCTGTTCATTTTACTGTAACGTGAATGCATTTAAAGAATGATAATTATGAAGATGTGATTATTAAGGTCCAAAGTATTAGGAATGTGGAATGCTTCTTGTAATCTCCCATTGTTCAAAGAATGTCCATAAAAGCAAGCAAATAAGTGTAGCGGATGATATACTGTATTTTCTGGCGTATAAGACTACTTTTTAACCCAGGAAAATCTTCTCAAAAGTCGGGAGTCGTCTTATACTCCAGATGTCATCTTATGGGGCAGGTGCTGAAACTTCCGAGCCAGACTGGAGAATCTGCGATCGCCGCATATGATCGCCGTGGCTGCATCCCCGCCGTATGCGGCGACCGTATGAAAGCACCAAGGATGGCACTGTATAAGTACGGTAGAAGAAAATCCACTGACCAGGATTCATGGAAAAAAGTGACTTAATGCGGTCCCGATGACGAGGTGAGGGGGCGCCTCACCGGGGAGGCGTAAGTGAAGGGCGAAGGAAGCTGCAGGCATCTGGGGTATGGAAAAAGAGACATGTTTGCACTACCACTCTGATAGTCTTGGAGACAGGAAGGGCTGGGCAGGCAGGGAAAGCTGACCAATCCAACAGGCTTTGTATACAACAAGTTTTCCTGCTAAGTACCTGCATGTCATAAGCATTTGAATTAAAATTACCATATTGAAATCAAATCTGATGGTTTTTTAATTTTTATTTGGTGTGCGTTAGAAGAGGGGTAGTCTTATACGGCAAGTGTATCCCAAACTCTATATTTTAACTGGAAAAGGTAAGGATCGTCTTATACGCCGGAAAATAAGGCAGTTCTTTCCTCTTTAGAGGCATCATTGCAGTCATATGGTATCTGACTGCAATCAAGGTGTATCTTTACACCATGGTTATAGCAGTCTGATGCCACTTTAATGTCCATGTCTCCATCATAAGGAATTCTAGGGTTTGCAGTTTGATTAGATCCTTTGAATTAGCTGCTACATACTTCTAGTTTATCCCTAACCTAAAGTACTAAAGCTTCCTATATTTCCATGTTCCTCCCCAAACTACAAATCCCAGAATTCCATGGGATGGAGTCCTGACAGTTAAATCAACGTGAGCATGATATGTCTATGTAGTGTGGTCCCTCCAATAACAAGTAAGCCCTTTGTATTAACTATAATGCATGACCAATAAATGGTACAGGCGGCTCTCCTTATCCATGGATTTTTTTTATCCATAGATTCAAGTATCTACGGCTTGAAAATATTTTTAAAAAGTATAAATTCTCAATAGCAAACTCATTTTCCATTTTATATAAAGGATATCATTTTGCTATGCCCTTGGATTTAACGGGACTTGTACTGCCACAGATTTTGTTATCCACAAGGGTTCCTGGAGCCAAACCGCAGCAGATAAACAAGTATTTTGAAAGACAACAGACTAGATTATGAGAACTGAAGGTACAGCAGACTGCAGGTGATTCTGGCTTAATGCTCAACTGCAGAATCTTTTTAAAGTTTCTTCTGGGTTAATATTCTTCTTTAATCATATTCTTACATACATCCCAATAATCTTGAGTGCTTCTACAACCATCTGTGCTATACTTGGGCCACATTCCCACTTACAGATAATACGGTTTCCGAGCTGAATCGATGAATTGGTTCAGCAGCAGAGCGTGGTTCATACTACATTTGTGCCGATCGAAGCCTCTCTGGCAATATGCTGAGGAAGGGGCTAGAGGCTGCAGTGTTGGGGATTCCCTCCCCGCACCTGATCTTACTTCACCCTCCATGGCATGGCGAGACATGTGGCTGCGGAAGGTGGCAACAGCAGTAGCTCATCAAAGGGGGGCCACTGGCCTCCTCTGGGAGAGGGAGGCCATCCTTGCACTGGACCATTGGTGCCATCCCACCGCCTGTCCCTTGAGGTACCTGGGGGTTTTCAGGTGGCTCCCCAGTGAACCCCTGGGAGGAGGAAATGGTGCTTAGGGAAGCAGCATTGGCAGCTGCAGCCATTGCAGCAGCCACATTTGTACAGATAGGACCCCCCCCCCCCCGGGAAGCTTGGGAAAGGGGGCAATCCCACCTTTGCCCACGTCATAGGGAGCAGATTTAAATCTGCACTGGTTCGCTCTTGCACAGAATTGATTTATCAAAAAAGAAGCGGATGAAATCAGGATTGTGGGAACCAGGGTCTTTTGAACCAAGCCACAATCCGGTTTAAAAGGTAGTAGGAATGAGGCTTTTGTTAGTCACTATTGGAGCAAGGTGGAATGAGGTGACGACTGGGATTTCAGACCTTTTCCTGGACTGTTCCAATAACATAATATATTCTGTGTGAGCATTGCTATAGGCTGTTGTTAGAAGATTAACCCCATCTGTTTATATTTCCAATTATGGTCTACATGCTGATTTTGGATGGGTTTCACTTGTGTAGAAATGTGAGGAGTTTCCCCTTCCTTTCATCCTTAAATTGTTTATGTGGCATAGGTGGATGTATGGGCATGGGGAGATATTAATTTCATGCTAGAAGAGGCAAATCTATTTATTAGTATTTGACAAAATTGTTGCTATGAAATCTCCTGTCAAAATTCAATAAAAAGTCTTTTAAAAAATGCCTTGTTTCTTAATAATGTGATTATTTTCAGCTGAAATAAGCAAGCCACTCCTCTTTTCTGGCCATACTACAAAGTGTGGGTAGCATCTCTTGTATGCTGTTCTGTGCAAAGCAACACACCTCAAAGAGATAATTCAGAACTCTTAAGGCTAAGGTTATTTCACTTCAGATCTGAAAGTCCTCTATGGTTTTCCTGTCTGTTCTGAGTGTGAAGCTGCCATGGAACTAGCATAGTATGGATCGACTTTTCAGAGATTTGAAGAGAATATAATAGCTCTGTGTGGAAAGCTCTCACAAACAACTTCTGTCCTCCTTTGGCCTCTAGTCAAATAATTTTTGAACTGGGTTGAGTGCAGACTAGCATCTGGCAGTTACCAATGTATGGATGTCTTTCAGGTACATGGATGTACCTGATGGGTGTAAAAGATAAGTGTGGATTTTGCTAAAACTGCATGTATATTGAGTAGTTGATTATACCCTTGCAAATTAGAGAAGAGCCATGTTGGGATAGCTAAATTCACATGTGGCTTCTTTCTTGTACATAATCTGAATGCATAATAGACTATAATAATGCAGGACTTCTTTCTGGTGCCTATTTTGGATACATAATAGGCTTTTTTACAATTTAGATGGAGATGTTTGAGCTTGTCTTGCTTTAGGTTTTGGCAGGCCCTGGGGAGCCACAGTTTCTCATACCTCATTTTCTACTGTATTGGCTGGTAAGGTTCAGAGTAATGGGTTTCAGTAACTGGAAGCACTACAACACATGAGTTAAACATAGTAAATTTGTTTTGGAATACCCAAGTAGCAGACTATTGCTTGATTCCTGCTGAGATCTCTGCTTGCCTCCTGTTTAAGCACGTTCATGTGTTTTCTTTTCTGAAAGCAAAACACAAATTTATTGAGGTCTTACTATGAAAGGTGAAAAGTAAAACAGTAGCTTCTATCAGCAGTCCATTTCTGTAGAATATGTTTTTCTCATTGGATGGACAAAGGAAAAGTATTGCTTGGCATAAGTCTGTTTATACGCTAACACAATGTTTGGAGATTAGTTTTGCTGCTGCTTATTTTTTCCTATCTTTTTCCCGGCAAAGCTGTTTAAAGTGTTTCTTAACCTGACAAGAAAAAAAATAACTTTTTTAAAAAATTAAGAAAATGCTAGCAGTCATACAACCCAGTCTTGTTTTACATATCCTGTAAAACACAGAGTGATGGAGACAGTGTAAGTGTGGCACATTCCATGAGATAAGAAAATGTTCTTGAGTAACACTGGTTAGAAGAGATAGTGGTTTGTCTCCTGATGCAGATATCATTGTCAACTGAATGTGGCATTGCCCTTCTTGGAAAAGGAGCCTGAGTAGCAACCCAATTAGGAGTGGGCAGGCCATTTCATGGCAGACTAGAGCTAGTATATTGGAATTAATTATATATCAGTGCCTCTGGAAACCTACGGTTTGGGGGATTATATTCACAACTTAAACATTAAATGTATTTAAGGAATCTACTGTCATATATATTGGGTTTCTTCCATTATGCTATATAATTTGTTTATACAGAATTAGCTTATTAGGATATGTCATCTCAACTCCCCATACACCAAAGGTAAATGAAGTACAGCATGTTGAAGGACCTGAATAAGCAAACAGTCTAAAGACATAGGGCTGGAATAAGCAAACAGTCTAAAGACCTCATAAAAAGCTGGCTTCTAGCTGCAGCAGGGGCAAAAAGCCGGTTTCATGCCGGTGCAAAAAGGAGCGGCTGTTTACCACTTCTTTTTTGGCTGGTAAAAAGGCAGATTGGGGCTGTGCTATGCAGTTACTGTGGCCCCAATCCGGATTGTCAGTGGTAGCTTCATGCTGCCCTTTGCCAAGAAAACCCTATGATAGGTTTGCCTTACGATCACCATGAGCTGGAATGACTTGTATGTACACAACAACAAAACAACTTCCAAAGAAGTCACCCTTCTTCTGTAGAGGACAACAGAACTAATTTCTGAAGCCCTGAATAGGGATAATGTGGCTTTAGCAACTGGTTTCTAAGCATCTTTTTGTTAACATACTTAAATTTTGGAAGTTGCCAAAATATTTGGATTGAAAATGGAGAGTAGCATTTTTCTAATGTCCAAATGTAATGTATTGTAAGTACCATGACTAGGCATCTTAAATATTTGTAGTGTTTGTTTATTGGGCACTGTGCTCTAGCAAACGTAGCTGTGCTCATCTGGATGTGATTTTTAATTTGTGCCGACAGAGTAAAAAAAAAAAATCTTCAAAAACACAATCATATAATCTATTTCTACTCTTAGAGAAACACATCATTTTCATAATGTAATGATATTCTGTGTAGTACATCTGTAATACTGCAGTTATTTCAGTTGGGGAAACTGCTTCATCCAGCAGCTTGCAAGGTCAGGCTAGAGTTGCCTACAGTTAAGGATTAGATACAGCATCTTCAGTCATGCAAATAGATGTTGGCTTCACATACTTAATTCAAAATGTTAATTATGCCCTTACTGCAATTATACTTAAACAGCAAATCTAAAATGCCAACCACAGATGTTGTCAAAATGTCAGGAATAAACTCTTCTAGAACATGGCCACATAGCCTGAAAAAAACACAAAACACTATAGCAAATCTAAGGTTTGGAAAATAAAGTTTTCTTGTCAAGATTTGTTCAGAGGAGGTTTGTCATTGCCTACCTTTGAGGCTGAGAGCATGTGACTTGCACAAGGTCAACTTGTCTGAGCAGGGTTTCAAACCCTGGTCTCCAGAGTTGTAGTCCAACACTCAAACCATTACGTCACGCCGGCTTTCACATGCTGATTTGAAATAATTTTACGTGCAATTTAAAGCAGATCTTTTAGGATATTAGTGTTATTAACTGAATGCCAGACATTAATCAAATTACTCAGTTCTTAATTTTCAAAATGTCCAGAGGGAGAAGCCAAAGCTGCATAAGCTAAAATACATTTCTATCTTTAATTAGTTATGCATCAGCTGAAGATGGTTTTTCTTTCCCTCAAGCTTTGCCCAGATACTTACTTCCCTTCAATAAAATATTCCCATTGATCTATGATGAATTTGGCAAGCCTGAGAAGACTTTGTATGGCGATCATCGAACTAGATAGGGAACATAGGAAACTGCTTCATATAGAGTTCGAAGACTATCGATTCAGGGCCGGAATAGACAGGCCCAAATAAAACTGTTTCAGGTCACTTTGGAAGTATACTATTTAAATGATGCATGCATCCTAAGAGGCCAGAAGCTGCGCTAAAGCCAAACTCCAGTCCTAAGGACTGGAGCACAGCTTTGGCGCAGCTTCTGGCCTCTTAAGATATGTGTGTTATATAAACATCATACCTCCAAAGTGACCTGAAACAGTTTTATTTGGGCCTGTCTGTTCGGGCCCTCATTTACCCTGGTATGGCCTGCACTAATTGCCATTAGTGCTCTGTAATTTGAGGCACACTGCTTTCTCATCTCTGCTCAGCTCCTGGTGGGTTTGTAGTTTGGGGATGTTCTTGGACTCTTGAGGCCAGGCTGATGGTATGTAATAGGATTTTCTCTGTAGCAGCACCTCACCTGTGGAACTCCCTTCCAAAGGAGGTCAGCCTGGCTCCATCCATTCTGAGTTTCTAGTGGACAGGGAAGACTATGCTATTTTGCTTGGCCCTTTAATCTTAAATCTAGGGGGTTTCATTAACAGTTTAGTTTTAGAGCTGTTTTTAAAAGGGAAGTCTTAATGGGTTTTTAGTGCATTTACACAACTAGAGCATTTTAAATAGTTTTTAGTTATTTAATGTTTTTAAATTGTGTTTACTCACTGTGCATTGCCTTGGGGGCCTTGATGGGTCAAGAAATGATTAAAAAAATGCTAATAATCATATTTATTTATTTATTTATTTATTTATTTATATCCCACCTCTTCCACTTTGAGGATCGAGGCGGGTAACAACAAAGTTAATACAATATGCAACAATAAAAACAAAAAGCCCCACAAGGTCCCAACCCAACCCTTCCTCCCAACTATAAAATTAAACAGTAAAAGATGGTTAAAAAGTATATAACAATACATCAAAATTAAAAAACAAATCACAAAAAAGAAAAATAATTAAAAGAGGGGGATTCAATTGGTTCTAGACATTATCAATCGGGGAAGGCCTACCGCAAGGGAAAGGTTTTTGTCGCCTTTTTAAAAGCATCAAGTGAGGATAATAGGTGAATCTCTTCTGGCAAGTCATTCCAAACACTGAGAGATAAACAGAGAGAGAGACAGAGAATCACTCTAGCAGACTTTAAACCTCAAGTAGTTGTAATATCAAGACAAGCTCCACCAGTTAGCAAGGTTCTAAGGCATGTAGGGCTCTAAATATTATCACCAGCATCTTGAATTCAGAGCAGGAGCCAATTGGGACCCAATGCAATTGTTTTAAGGTCAGTGTTATATGGTTTCTGTATAAAGTTCCAGTTGGCAATCAACTACTGCATTCTGCTGCAGGTTCTGAATTGTCTTCAAGGGTAGATCCACATAGTAATTTATGCTGCAGTAGTTTAATCAAGAAGTTACTCATGCATAACCTATTGTGTTTAAGTTATCCCTCTCCTGAAAAACTGTAGCTGGCATATGAGTCACAGTGTCCATCTTGGACTCTAGTGACAGAGATGGGTCTAGGGCCTGTTACAGACAGCCAAAATAAAGCTGCTTCGAGTCACAGTGGAGGTATGGTGTTTCAATGATGCATGCATCCTAAGAGTCCAGAAGTTGCACCAAAGCCACGCTCCAGCCCTAAGGACTGGAGCATGGCTTTGGTGTTGCTTCTGGAGTCTTAGGACGCATGCATCGTTGAAACACCATACCTCCACTGTGACTCGAAGCAGCTTTATTTTGGCTGTCTGTAACAGGCCAGGGAGTACTCCAAAACTATGGACTGCTGTCTCTTGAGGAGTGCACTCCATCCAGGGCAAGTAGCTTGCCCAGTTTCTGGACTGGAGAACCACAAATCCACAGAGCTTCCAGCCTATAAAGATTCAGCTTCATTTTGTAGGCCTGCATCCAGTCTGTTATCTGCACACCCTCAGTTGAGCTTAGTGTCGAGCTCAGTACAGTAATCTAGTCTTAAAAGAAGCAAAGTATGAAGATCAGAAACAAGATGTGTCTCATATGTCTGATTCCTACAGTTTAAACAGAAAATAATCACCAGGTGGTTTCCAGCAATTAATGATTACAATGTATAAAACTATGCAATGTTAAAAATGCTATTTTAGAAGTGGGTTGGAAAGTAATGAGAGTCTAATGCCATGGCCTGGACAGGCTTGTATGGGTGGAAACAATCCTACAGGTGATCTCATTCTAACCTTTCTGGGCTTTAGAGCTCAAAAACAGTATTTTAAATTAAGCCTAGAAATTAATATGGAACCACTACATCTGGTAGCTGATAGTTATTGAAATATATTTCTGGCTAAAAGGACCCCCATGGCAATACACAGTTAAATGGTTGTGGGGGAGGAGATTAATTAAAAATGGAGCAAGCCATTTTCAAAACATTAAAAGTATAAACTAGAAATTTTAAACCGAATTTGACTAGCCTGTTGGAAACAACAACCTTGCCACATATTACAATTGACAGTTGGGTTGGGTTTCCAAATGTATTTGTCAGAATTACACTTTTCAGTATAAATTCTGAACAAGTCCAAAGTAGAGGCAAACCATACCATGGATCAAGAAGCTTCATCTTTACATTACATAGTAACCTTGTACCATCTATATTAGGTGAATCTATCCCAATATAACCTTTAATTTTGCTGGTGTGTTTGGTTTCTTAATGATTCTGGGTCACTTTGTATCCTGTAGACTTTCAGTTGAAACATAAAAACATCAGTTCATCAATTCTTGTAATCTGAGTTTTTTTTAAATCTTAAAAATATTTTTATTCCCCTGTTGTATATATAACTGAAAAAGGTTTGCTAGTAGCCACCTCTGAATATAATTTAGAATATTTAAGATCAGAAGAAAGTAGATCTGTAAGCTTTTGCCCTCTTTTGAGTAAAAAATTGCATGATGAGCTAGGTCAGTGCAACAAAAAGCCTTTCCAAGAAAAGGAAGTCTCCTTTTGACTCACTCATTGTATATGGAAAATGCTGACTTGCATTCTTTCTTCCTGTTTCTTTTGAATTGGTCTCTGGCATCAGAATTGGTGGGATAGAAAAAGATAAACTGCTAAGGCAATGTTTCTTTCTAGTTGTTTTCTGAATGGCTAAGCTCTGAGTTCATGGGAAAATGTGCTGGAGTCAGGATGGTGACTGTCCAGTAAGATTTACTGAATGCATACACCAACTTTCACATGTACATACAAGAGTGTTTGAAGCATCTCTTAAAATAATAATGCTTGAGTAGTAAAGTAAAGGTGCCTGATGGCAGTAGAGTGAGATTATACAAAAGGGCAATGAGAAATCATGGAATATATACAGAATATATAGTCATTAAATGTGAATAGAAATCATTTCTATACCTTGGAATTCATAGAAAGACTTTACATCTTCTTCCAATTCCCATGAAACTGCAATTGCAGTAGCTGCTGAAATTACAGAGTGGTAAGAAACTGACCACTCTGATGCCTACTACGACTCATGCATTCAAAATTAATATATGTTATCACCAACAGAAATGGCTATCACAAATTGAATATGGCCACAGTTTAAGTACAAGGGCTATTTTACTATGTCCTTTGATGGAGGTGTTTGAAAATAAGCCTATACATTTGGCTCTCCATATTCACGGTCTTGAGACTCACGGTTTCAATTATTTGCAAGGTCAAAGCCACTAATGTGGGCATTCCTCCTCCCTTTCCCTGCCTGATCTCTCCTTGGGCAGCCCTGGCTGGGCTAGATCGGGGAGGCAAAGACAAGAGGTGCCCTCCCACCCCAGACCCTTCTCCTCCCTGAAGAGGATGGGGAAAAGAAGAGTCTCAGAGGGGCCAAGGCACCTCTTGCCTTCTCCTCCCTGATCCTCTCCTTGAGATGCCCAGGGAAAGGATTGGGGAGACAAAGCACCTCTTGCCTTCTCTTCCCCATCCTCTTCTTGGGATGCCCAGGGAAAGGATCGGGGAGGAGAAGGATCTCAGAGGGGCCTTCCCCGTCCTCTTCCTGGGCTACCCAAGGAGAGGATTGGGGATTAGAAAGAACAGGGAGCCAATTAAAGGGATAGGAGGGTGAGAAAAAAGGAATGTGCAGACCTACTCCTCTTCCCCCACTCACCCTTCCCTTTAACTGGCTTCTAAGTGGGGGGTGGAGTTATTTGCAGTTTTTCCATATTCTCAGGGGTCTCATTCCCCTATCCCCCATGAATATGGAGGGGGGACTGTAGTGTGCACCGACAGATACGCACACTTCTACAAAATATTATACCCTTGAACCTAACTCAGTGAGAGTGATGTTTTATTTTATTTTTTATTCTCAAAGCATTTCTGCACCATTTGGCCCAGCAGCCAATTGGACAGGGATGCTTTCCAACAGTGGGTGGGGCCAAGGGGGCAAGGACATTGGCAGGGTGAGTGCCGTTCTTGCCTGCTTGGCACATTTTTCCACCATGCAAGAAAAACGGCAGAGCCCATGAAGTGCACAGCTATGGTCCATGCAACAGCCTTTAATAAGTGCACAGCTTACTTCTCTGAAGGATTATTTAAAGGCTAAATACATTTAAATACCCTGTTCCTTTTAAATACCCTGTTATGTCCGGTTGCTGATCACAGAGCAGCTAAAATAGTTGTGGACTGACAGAAGCTTTTGTGGGCCAAATTGTATGTTGAAGACCAAGAGGTTTCTCTTTCTTAACCAAAAAATTTCCAAGGTGGTTTACAACAAAGTTGACAGTACAGTAAAATGTCCACTAGTCCCTAACTTGCAAGATTGTTCTCTTTTTGCTGGTACAGGGAAATGATCCATCTCTCTTTCCTCAATTTGAGAGTCGTGGCAATATTACAGTGTAGAGAGTAAAGTCATCACGTTTGCCTAAGAGAGATTATTTTTAGGTTATACTTTGGTATTTTGGTCATAAATGAGTCCCTTGCTGCATTCGTACTACTTCACCAGTTATCTGCTATATAAGGATGAAGATGGTCTCGTGTGCCGCCAGCTGTATGTAGTAGGGCTTCTGAATGTCTTTTTGCTAAGAAGGAAAATTGCCAAGAGGCAAACATGTTCCTAGTTCCTTACAGTTGAATTACTCACCCTGTTCTTATATAACATTTTGCTTTTTCATAGTTGTTGCCATTTTGCAGTGAATACTAGTCTGCAGCTGTGTCACCAAGCTATCATCACTGTGCAGCTAAATAGTACAATTGGGGAAACATGCAGGAGAAATCTAAGAACAGACTTTATTGTTGAAAATAATAATAATAATAATAATAATAATAATAATAATAATAATAAAAATTATTTCTATTTCTCTCCTCTACCTGTGGATTGAGGCGGGATTACAACAAACTAATTATTCCAACAATAAAAACATATGAAATACATTCAATAAAAACAATAGCATATTACCAATACAATAAGGTTAATAAAATACAATTAACTTTCATAAAACATACAGTACTAATGAGGTGGGATATTTTACAGCAAATTTGGTGGATAGGCTCGCCGGAAGAGATCCGACTTGAGTGCCTTCTTGAAGGTATCTAAGGTGGTAATAAGACGGATCTCTTCCGGCAAGTCTTTCCATAACTTGGTGGCTATGGCAGAAAATGTTCTGTGGGAAGTTGTTGTTAACCTAGTTTTTGCACTCTCTAAAACTTTCTTCCCAGATGTCCTGAGGGTGTGGGGCCGATTGTGTAGGGAAAGGCATTCCCTCAAGTAACTCAGGCCCAAGCCATATAGGGCTTTAAAGGTAATAACCAACACTTTGTATTGGGCCAGGAAGCTGATCGGCAGCCAGTGAAGAGATTTTAATATTGGTGTTTTGTGGTCAAACCTAGATGTTCCAGTGACCAACCTTGCTGCAGCATTTTGAACCAATTGAAGCTTCCGAACTTGATAGAAGGGTAACCCCATGTAGAGCGCATTACAGAAATCTAAACAAGACATCATATTGTTTGCTTGTGTGTTTCACAGGCCATTGATTGAAGCATGCCCTTCTCTTTAGAGTATATTCAAGTCATGCTTCTAGTCTGTAGGATTGTTTATTTGAAGTAGCTGGGCAAATGCACAGGTCTGTTAAATATGTCTAATTTAGTACAGGTCTTGGATAAGTAATTAGCAGCTGTTGTCCCTTACCAACCTGACTAGGAGTCTGTTGGATTGCTTAGCAAAGAATTCTCTTTGCTTCCACAGTGCTGTAATATTTAATGTACTGTATAACGGTAGTGGAAGCATCTTCAGGCAGCACTGAATGGAATGTAAAATACATTCAACCCAAATGCTTCTTCCTGACCTCTGGCTAATCCAGCACAGTGTCCAGTTTTTATGCCAATATGTTTGAAATGATGTGTCAGTACATAACAGAAGGAAATGTTTTGCGAGAGTGAATAAATTGAAGATGCGTTTCTGGGTGTAGACAAAGCCACATTCCCTGTGTGCTGGAGGCCCGGATCAGTTCCAAAAACAGAGTTCTCTTGGCATGCATATGTGAACAATTGTCAGAATGGCAAAACAGAAACTGAATAAATAAAAAATAGAAGACAAAAGTACAACAGACTGCAGACCTGCAACTAGCCTGATCCCATGCATTATTACTGTTTCTCCAGTAATACATGAAATATTGATAATTTCAAAAATAACAATCAGTTGCAACCTGTTGCAGTGAGAGATATAAAAGCATACCTGCAAATCTGAGCAGGCAGGTATATAAAAAAGCATTTATGATACAGGAGCAAGCTCTAGGAGTATCTGATATCTAGTCTTTTGCCAGTTAACTACAAAACCTACTCAAATCACCCATTTCCATGTTCAGAAGTAAAAATGTGAAGTAGCACATAGTACAAATAATTGTGTCTCTGCATGTCTATTTGAAACTAAGAAAGACAAGCAGAAAGCATTTCAGTTGAAAACATGGGCAGCACAGTAGGTTTAGAAAACATTCACAATCCACAGAAGAAATCATTTCAGCAGACCCATTCACTGGACATGCTCAGTAGTTCCCATCTATTACTGGAGGACTCAGGAATGGAGGATTCAATGGAGATTCAGCACATGACTGGAGAAGAGGAATCAAGCAGCACTTTCTGCCTTGGTGTTAGTCTCTCACCCAAACAGGGGTTTCAGTCGGTTTTGCTAATTGAACCACTGATAATCTGGCCCAAACAATTTGATCAAAAAAGCGAGTCTATGAAGACCAACTGATGGCTGCATAGAAGTACTTATATCTGGAATTTCAGTCAACTGTTTGGAATGGGAGCTAGTGAAACCAGGTTCTATCCAGCATTTAGTGGATTATTTCTACACTTGACATCACTTTAACTGCTATGGCTCAATGCTATGGAATTCTGGGATTTGTAGTTTTGTGAGATATTTAGCCTTCTCTGTCAGAGAGCTTTGGTGCCACAACAAACTACAAATCCTAGGATTCCACAGGATGGTGTCATGACAGTTAAAGCAGTGTCAAACTAAATTATTTCTGCACTATGGATTAGACATGTGTCAAAGTTTCTGCTTCTGAGCTATATACTTCTTGATGTTTATTCTAACAACAGGAGATTTCAATATATATTTTTAACAGGATCATTTTTTTTCTGATCAGCTTTCCTTGTAGCCATCCTGAAGAAAACAAACATACTGTAATCATATTCCTACTTCTCTGAATTATAAAATCCTAACACATGCAGTGTGGTGAATAATTTAGGGATCCCTAGAGCTGTCCTCCCATAACCAATTTACTCTTGACATGAGTCAAGATTTCATATAGTTTGGATGTATTTAGAAGGGACATGTTAGTTTTATAATGATGGCATCTTGTCACGTTCTCCAAGGAAAGGGGCAGGCTCACCAGAACATAGCTTCAGGCTCTACGTTTTTAGCTCAATTTTATTTATTTTTCTTACATCCCTTCTTTCTCTTGGCACAGACTGATTAGATGAAATTTAGTAACAGGATTTGCTACTTGACAGAGGAGATGGGCTGTGTAATGGCATGCCAAAGATGCAAGCCTTGGAAATAGCTTGGAGTGTTATGGAGGGAAATAGGGAATGTTTGTGTTTTTCCTCAGTAAGGAGGTACAGAAAATACAAAAATACAGGATCACAAGGTACCTATTATTTGTGTGTAAATCTGAGATTTCAGAGTTATTCCTCCTCTCTGGTTATGAGTCAGTGAAGGAGATTTCTCCCATCTTTCTCTGTGATCAAGATGAGGGTAAAGAACATAGGATTCCCAAATTTCTTTCCTATCTAGATATTGATCTGTTTAAGCAGATCTATTTAGCTTTTGCATGTGTTACATCATGCTCTGGGACCCATTCCAGTCACACCAGTCTTGTGCCTTAGCAATACTTCAGTGATGGTTTATGTCAGTGTGATAATCTGAATGGAATTATAGTGTTTCTGTTGGAGTTATGTTTATGCCTTTTATTTTGCTCATTAGGTGATAAAGCCCTTGATGGCTACAGTAAGAAAAAATATGTCTGCAAGCTGCTTTTCATCTTCCTCCTGGGGCATGATATTGATTTTGGCCACATGGAGGCTGTGAATCTACTGAGTTCGAACAAATACACAGAGAAGCAAATTGTAAGTAATGTCTTATCCTTGCATAGCAATGAAAAAATACAGTTTTCCATTAGCTTTGGGTGAACTGTGAAAGATGAATAAAGCAATTATGTTTCCTTTATTTCTTGAGTTTTGCATTGTGTACACCACTGAAAAGTGCAGTGTTTTTCTCTGTTGTTATTGGATGACATAGAACATCCTACTCCTAGGCTGCCACTCTACCAAAATGTTATAGATATCAAAGCCTTTTTGGGGGCTAAGAGGTGAAGAAAATTGGATGGTGGGAATAGGTCCATTTCACATATGTTTGTGGAAAGAGCTCCAACCCACCAAATAGGGTGTTGGAAAAAAGTGCCCATCAAGACAATGCACTGCATAAATCTGAATCCCACATGGCAGTTTGGGGTTTAAGGTGAATCTTTAGCTCAGTTAGAGCTGATCATGATAGGCAAGATTGGTACCCAACTCCTCACTCCAGGCTGATAATTTCCAACCAGCAGTTGATGCACTATAGTGGATAAAATCTGCAAGAGAGATAGGCCAGCTATATGCCAAAATGGAATTTCATCTTTAAACAAGGCAAAAAGTGTGAGTGGGAGAAAGCTAGTGGTTTCAAATTGTCAAACTTTTAAAATTATGGCAGATACAGCCTAGGTTATCACCATATTTTTTCTGGCTTTCCCTTAATATGACTTAATATAAATGTATGCTTAAATGATGAGGCTTTGTATAATCCCAAGTATCAAAGAGTTGGAAAGAGCTGGATTATAACTGTAAAATTAAAAGTGGAGATTGAAAGGACTGTGTGTGGAGTTGTGTTCAGGAGTACAGAGTTGCTTCCAGCTCCTTTCTTTGGATTTTTGTGCTCCTCCGAAAAGCTGCTTCTAAATGTCAGGGGACCCTTTTGACAGGAGAGCACCCTGCAGTATAGTTAATGTTGCCACGTTTTCAAAACAGCAGTAAGGTACTGTCAAAATTTGTGACATGGAGGGTTTGACAATCAGAAAATAGTTATTAACAAGCTTGTGTTCTACCCAAATACCCCAATGAAAGTATTTATTTCAGTTAACCTTCAGTTAACCCATGTATTTTGATGCAAAATTAGCATATTATTCACTTTCATAAATTACATGTTGCACACATTTAAGTCTTTATGAAGGGCCTACACTCAAGAACATAGGTTTGCTTGGCATCCTGTTTAGTCTATATAAAAGCTTTCCAAGCCTCAAATAGGGGACATCCTTTATAATAAGGGACACCTGCCAGCTCCATAAGGGACAAGTTTTCTGGCCCTCAAATAGGGTACATCTCTTATAATTATGGACACCTGGCCACTCTAAAAATAAGAGGTGCAGTCAGCTTGGGAAGGAAGTGGCAGTTCCATTCAGAAGTGCTTTCCATTCATAAACAACACTCTGGAACCCATTCAGGAAGACTTTCTTAAATTGTTTTGATCTGCCTGTGTCTGAACATGAGCTCAGCAATATTCTACCTGTCTCCAATCACCTGATATTTGGTTTTCCTTGTAAAGAATGAAAACTGGTTGCACTGGACGTATATCACTTTTGACCAGGATTTAGTGATGAGAGAACTGATTAATTTAAGTTATAGCTGAAGAGGCATTTTTAGAAATTATGAGTATGCATATTAAACTTTTCCCCTCCTACCCACCACTAATTCTTCTCTTAATTCCAGGGCTACCTGTTCATCTCTGTACTTGTGAATTCAAACAGTGAATTGATACGGCTGATAAACAATGCAATTAAGAATGACTTAGCCAGCCGCAACCCCACTTTTATGGGACTAGCTTTACACTGCATTGCCAACGTGGGTAGCAGAGAGATGGCAGAAGCATTTGCTGGAGAAATTCCAAAGATACTTGTAGCTGGGTAGGTAATGCCTATAGATTTCCAGTGCTAATAAAAGAGCAATTAGACTAATTCTTCTGATGGAGACAGGCATCTAAATGCTGGCATGATTAAATTGCCTGACTCTTCTTATTGATGCCCATGGTCTGGAGCCACTTCCTAAAGGAGGTCCACCAGTCCTCTTCAAGTGCTGTGGTTTTTTTAAAGTGTGGAGATTCGTCTTTTTTTGAAAGCATTTTCTCTGTTACTTGTGTGGGTTGTATCCTTGACTCTTGTGGCTGGTTTTTGTTTCCTTTGTATGAATTAGTTCCTTGCTTTCAGTATCTTGGGGCTCACAAAGGTTTTATATTGCTGCATTTTGTAAACTGCCTGAGCATTTTTATAAACAGAAATATATTTACTTAATTAGTTGGGTAGGCAGCAGCAGTATCCATAGATTTTGGGCCTTCCAACAAGTGAGAATGCTTACTTAAGTGTTGATGTGAAGTACATTTCATGCACTTGGTCAATATGGTGGATGTTTGCAGCTGACACACAGTGCCAGACAAATGTTTTTCCTGTATAAAAGAATCTTTCTGATGTAGTTCACACATTATTGTAAACATATTTATGGTCTAAAACAGGCCTTAGAAAATCTAAATGCCTGATGGCAGATGGCTGACTGCATTGCTGGAAGAGGTGGTAGCACCACTCTGTTTCTTTTTCCTTAGATTAACCCAGCATAGGTTAAAATGGATGTAGGTTAAAGATATTTCTAGAGGCAGTAACCTTGTCAAACTTCCTCTGCATGAATGTTCCTGGATTGAAAGAAGGAATATGTGGATTGGGAAGTTTGTCTGTTTTTGTGTTCTTGTATGGCCAAGATGACAGCAACCATTTCTGAGGCTGCCACAATTACATATGTACCTGTACTTCAGCTACTCACACCTCTCTCCATTATGAGTATGGGCAGGCCAGAGGGAGTAAGTTCAGTTTGTACTTGTGGAAGAATTCCATTGTCTTATAGCCACTGAAGAATCTATGTAACTAGGAATGTTGTGTGCTACTTTACTAACATATTGATATGATCCTTAAAACAATTTATCTGCAGTCAGAAATAAAATGTCCAAATTTAGAGATTATTGTTTAATTATATAATTAGTCTCTCGTATTTCTATGCTAGTGCAATTGCTGTGTGTATTTGTGTGTATATAGTCACAGTAATAGTTACATTTTCTAGAGAGCTTTCATTTAAAACAAAATGCTAAGAATTCATTTAAAACCCAGGTTGACTTATAAAGATTTCAGACAAACCATTCCTTAGATATGGTTCATTCCCTGGCATCTCCGGTTCAAATGAAAGGAACCTTTGGGGCTGGCCTGGGCAAATGTATGCCTAGGATTCTGGACAGCTGTTTATAGCCAAATGAGCCAGCACTTGACTAGATGGATCTGTAGTTTAACTCTGTATTAGAGCATGGAAAATTAATTTTGGACTACAATTCCCATAATCTTCAGCCAGTCAAACCCCGCTTGTTCTGGAAGCTGTAGCCCAAAAAGTAACTTTCCCCATTCCTGAGAAAGAGTGTGGCTATTACAGTGGTTCCCAACCTTTCTAATGCCGCAACCCTTTAATACAGTTCTTCATGTTGTGGTGAGCCCCAACCATAAAATTATTTTGTTGCTACTGCATAACTTTAATTTTGCTACTGTTATGAATGGTATTTTCATTGTTACAGATGGAACATAAGTACAGCATAGTGATTAATCACAAAAACCTTGAGCCTTGGACAAGGAGCAACACTCTCTCAGCCTCAGAGGATAGCAATGACCAGCCCCCTCTGAACAAACCTGTCCAGAAAGCCCCAGGATAGAGGGACAGAGGGATAGTGTTTCAAAGTGAAACTAGAACTCATTAGCTCTGCTGTCTCTCTTCCTTTTTGCAGAGCCCAATGTTCCTGAGAGAGGAAGGAAAGGGGATGCTGTGGGAAGTTGCTAAGCACCTGAGGGGCCTGGAGGTGGCTGCTGCTTTAATGGGCTTAGCTTGGGGGCCCTTTGTTTGGGAAGTGGTGCTCTGAGGGGGGCCCCTGGCAACCCCTTTGAAACTGTAATTCGACCCCCAAAGGGGTCCCGACCCAGGTTGGGAACCACTGGACTATTGGCACATATGAAACCTGGTCATCATGGCCTGAATATTTCGGGAGTTGTAGTTCATCAAATTCTTTTTTCTGCTCTGTATAAACAATTTCATATGAAATGGTGATACAGATGGTGTTCAGGTCATAAAATACTCCTGTTATAGACAACTTCCAACGTACCTTCAGTAAAATAAAACTTATTTCTGTTGTTCTTACACATTGAACACTAATATGCCTCAAGCTACAAAACTAGCCTTTCACAGAAGAAATTTTTTCCCAACTTCAGCTTGTGTATTAAGCACCCTCTGGACAAAACAAAACACTCCAGGAGAAGAGTCCAGTGCTTGGAATAACCTAAAGCATGTTTCCCCAATCTGTTACCATCCAGATATGGTGGACCATAAATCCCACTACTGTAGTGTGGACTACTAGTTCTATCTTCCGCAATCAGTTTGCCTGCTGACCACAGTGGTTCAGGATAGGGCAGCTGTAGTCCAACATATCTGCAGGGCACCAGATTTTGGAAAGCTGAACTAAGGGAGGCTTCGTAACTGTTTATTCATCCTAATTATTATCTGAGTTAACCACTCTAGTTGGCTAGTTCAAGCAAATTCTGGAGATTTGAGGTCTAGGAATAGTTTTATCTCTCTTCCAGAGACACCATGGATAGTGTGAAGCAGAGTGCAGCACTGTGCCTGTTACGATTATATAGAACGTCTCCTGACCTGGTTCCTATGGGAGACTGGACATCAAGAGTTGTGCATCTTCTTAATGACCAGCATCTGGTGAGTTGGTGGAATGTTTTTCCTAATTGGAACATATCTCTTAAAAGTGTGAATAATTAATCACAAATGTTCAAAATTTAATTATATGGAACTATGAGTAGGCAATGTTTTTGGTAAGTAACGTAAAGACAACAAAACAGAAATAAAACCTGACTCCAAGGGTAATTAAACAAGAAAACCAAAGAAAGTTGGGAAGATAACTTGAAATGCTACTGTGCTGGCCAAATGGCTGTAATAATGTTATTAATTAATGAAATGCTACAGGTTTTCCCACAAAGAATAAAAATATACAAATAATAATAGCAAATATTTTAAACACAGCTTGTTACTCCTATTGTTGTGATCTATGCCATATTATTTTTGACTTCGGAAACTCTTTTTTAAATACAGTTTTTATACATCAACTGTATTGCCATCAGTTTGTTAAATCAGATTTAATTTACAAAATGTTTGTACGTCTCTTAGCAATATGCATATATCTTTAGTCACTCTGATGTATTCAGATTGATATTATTTTTTATTCATTCTTGACTGATAAATAGCATGTGATGTTGTCTTCCTGACTTTTTTTTTTTTTTTTTGTATTTTTGAAAAGCCTGCCACAACAAGTCAAGTCTAGCAAAGTATGCAACATGGCACTATTACCTTGGGGAGAGGATGCAGCTAGATTAGAGAAAGACAAGCTTCAGAAAGTTTTATTTGGATTGATTTAGAATTCACCAGTTTTTCTTTTTTAAAAAGCTAAAGAATCACAGTGGAGTAATTTCTCTGAGCCAATCAAAGGGTTCATCTCAGGAACCTTTCTCCCAGGTACTGAGGAACAAATTGGAATAGAAAAGCTGGTAGATTGGAGTGCATTTGAGGATGGAGATCAAAAGCCAACCCCTGGGCTGGATTACGGTATCCAATCCACATGTTTCACTGAGTTGAGTGACTGGTTTCTGTGGAAATAAACGAAAACAATACTTGAATGAAACTGGAGTTTGAGGATGGGAATGGTTCCTGAACATACCAATGGGGCTGGGGTAGTTCCCAAACTTTGCTGAAAACCAAGTTTTGTTCTTATAATACCTTTCCAGCTGCTTCCCCTTCCCCAGTAGATTAATGGAGCAGAGATGTTATATTAATTTGCTGTGTGGATGAGGATGGGGGAAACTATCATGACTTCTTCTTCTTCTTCTTTGCTCAGCTTTTGAGTGACTGAGAAAGGATGTTGGAATGGATTGCAAGGTTCAAGCCTAGTTTGAAGGCTAGGACCAATTCTGTCAAGGAAAAAGCAACATGGGATATACAGTAAATGAAATAAAACATGTATGTGAGAGTCAGGATGACTCAACAGAAGCCAATTGAGAACCACACAGGTGTAAATGGTAATACAATTAACAAGTCCTGAATGCCAAGGACAAGAAATGTAAAGTGGATAATTGGACACACCTGACAATTGTTAAGTGGTCAAGGCTGAGATGATGAAATCATTAATTGAAGGATGAACCAAGAGAACCAATGAGAATGATGTACACGCCTACTGGGTGGAAACAGACAACAGTGGGTGGTACCATGCATTGACTATAATAATGACTATGCATCCCAATGTATTGTGTGGGTTGAAGAGTGGAAAGAGTGAGGAGTAGTGTATTGTTATTGTTGGATAGTTTTGGAGCTGTATATAGTAGAATAAAGTAGATCTTTTATTTAAGACTACTGAGTGGTCTGGTGTCTTGGGTGAAGCTACAAGAACCAGCTGGATCTTGAAGAAGGGTGAAGACTTCTGTGGAAGCAAGAGTGAGAAGGCTTGGAGAGTTTGTCGGGGTCTTCAGCTTATTCTCTGTAACTCTGCTAAGCTATAACCAACTGGCCAAAACTGGTCAGCGCGGTGCACAACCAGGTGGTGAGTTCAAGCCAGAGGTGAAGAGCTACAACTCCCATCATCCCTGACAAGATGGTCCTGCCATCTTTTGTTTAGATCAGTAAATCTCAATCTTTGGTCCTCCACTTCTTTTGCCCTGCAACCATCAGAAGCCCCAATGATCATGGCCGAGGGTCAGGGAAAGATTAAGAGCCACTGTTGTAGACTACTCACCTGAGAGAAACTGTCACATGGCAGTTTACTAGACAGGAAGGAGGCAATGTCCTTCCAGTAAGTGGAATGTTAAAAATGCATAGTCAGTCAACAGGGATTTAAAAATAATAATACAGAGGAATCACTGAGAATATAGTGTGTGTCATTTGATCACACTGCATTTCCATTTTATTTAATCTTGTTGAATATAACTATAAACATGATGCAGATATCATCTTTCAGTTACTTGAAGGACCAACATTTTCATTATTCCAAGCCCAAGGAAAAATTACCAGAACCAAATAATCAGTATACAATAGGGATGGGAATGATACTGCTGTTGAGAGGGTTATTGTGACCCTTGCCCCCAGAGCACCCCACATCTCCCTTTCAAAAATTAAAGCAGGTGGGGGAAATCTGGCTGAAAGGCATCAATTTTTCAGATGAAAATTGACTCCAGGAGGCTTGTTTTGCCAAAAAACAAAACAAAGCAAAAAAACCTGACACAAAGCCATGCTACATTGACCAAAAAAAAGACTTATAGCCATCTGAAATATCACTTCCAGGCACCTCCAGGCATGCTGCTGCAGCCTGCCAAGAGATCAGAGGAGCCGAAAATGGCCCTTTGACCCTTGGAGGGTGCTCACCTTTGTGTACACAAAGAGAGGATTGGAGATGGGGAGAAAAACGTTACCCAGCCCCCACTGTATGAAAGTACAAATGAAAATGATATGGATTCTTATGTGTGATTATCTAGAAGGCAAAAACAAGATTGGAACTTATGAAGCAGATCACACAGTACTCTATAGAAATGTAATCTCGCAGTTCTATGCTCAGTAACAATATAGTTTCTTAATACATTAATATAATTTCTGGAGCCACTTAAATCAGTTAGCATGTCTGTACCAGTGAAGAGCAGAATACTTACTAGTGTTCTCTGACCTGTAATAGGCAAACTTCATGTGATGTGGGACATCTATAATCATGATCTTGCACAGTTTGTGCTTTGTGTCATTGAGGAAGGGACTGGAGTGAGACTATGAAATGGGGAGTGGGGGTGGAGATAATCCTTTTCCACTCTCACATTCCTTTGCCTCCTTCCTCCAAGCTGCTCTTTGTCCTTTCTGCCATATCAGCGCAAACAGTAGCCATGACCCAAATCCTCTGTGAGTGCTTTGAACTTTGGAAGGGAAAAAGAAAAAAGAAAACTGTGGAAGAGCCTCTGTATGGGTCTCCTGTCTGGTGTCTACTTTTGTCCTATAAATACCCAGAAAAGGCTTGTTAGGGAATGAATATACTTACAAGGTTTGCAAATGGAAGGGTTCACAGCTCATTGAAAGGGCACATGCTCTGCATGCAGAAAACCCAAGGTTCAGTCCCTGGCATCTCTAGGAAGGGCTGGCAAAAATTCTTATCCTGAAATTCTGAAGACCTACTGATGGTCAACATAGATAGTACTGTGCTCAGTATTTTGATGTAGACCATGCCTTTATGATCATCTTAACTGTCACCCTCTTGCCATATTTGGAGAGCAGCACACTTCTCCTTTGTTCAAGTTTTTATTTTATATATTAAAATATTTTAAAACTGCCGTTCATCCTGAGAGATGTCATGTTGGTATACAAATGCAATTAAAATAGGACATAGTTAGTGCAATAAAAACACAGCACAATAAAAACAAAAATGGTAGCAAATACAAATGAAATGCCTAGGTAAAGACTACAGTGGCAGTGAAACAGTTGCAATGTAGACAACAGTCCCATCTTCTTGGGGAAGAGGGTTCCATTTGTACATCCTGGCACCTGAAGCTAGCAGGTGAACTAGTAGGCTCTAGGAGTGTTCACAAGCTGGTGTTGGAAAGTGACAATGGTATTGGGTATTTGAAAATCAATTCATTTGCGATGTGGTGCTGAAGAAGAGTACCATACTAAGGATTCCATAGACAGCCAGAAAGGCAAACAAATGGATCCTAGCCAGAAATCTCTTTGAAAGCCAGGCTGACTAGAGTGAGGCTGTCATACTTTGGCCACATCATGAGAAGGCACATCTCATTGAAAAAACAACAACAATAATACTAGGAAAGGTGGATGGAAGCAAAAAGAGAGGAAGTCCTCATGCAAGATGGATGGACTCTATTAAGGAGGTCATGAGAATGAATGTACAGGAACTAAGCAGAGTAGTGGAATATAGGGAATCTTGGAGAGGTCTCGTTTACACGGTTGTCATAGGCTGAGATCAACTCGAGGGTGGTTAACAACAACAGACTACATTACTTGACATTCCCCAACATGTCCCCCCACCTTTTTGCATAATTAAAATGCAAAAAGAATTTTTTTTTCTCATTAAACTCTATCGTTTTAAAATAGCAGTGAACAAGATTATGCTTTTCATATTCAACTTAAGTGCTTAGTGATTAGAGGGGATTTCAGGGAATTGTAATCTTGTCTTTTTCCAGGGTGTGGTTACTGCTGCTACCAGTTTGATCACTACTCTGGCACAAAAGAATCCAGATGAATTTAAAACCTCGGTATCTTTGGCTGTCTCCAGACTCAGCAGGGTAAGTAATCTCAGTTGTGTACAAGTGCTGGAGTAAAACTGATCTTAAAATGTTTTGTCTTATGGGAAACTATTAGTCATTCGGCACTGAAGTCATTCTGATGGGTTGGCAAACAATTTAGCTGAACAGTCACAAATTTCTCTTACCATCCAAGATCTCATGCACAGTGTGACAGTATGGGACTCATGCCAGTCTCTTGTTGACTTTTTGCTTTGTGGGTGATGACTGTCTTAAGCACGTGTATACAGAACCCAAGCAGCATTTTTGAAGGCTTGTACAAACATGTAACACAGACCCTGTTATTTACACAATCCTTGTTCCTTGCCTGAATGTACAATCTTACAAGTCAAGAATGAAGTGGGGGGTGGTTAATTCTGATACTGTGTTTTCTACACTCCTGAAGTAATACTCTGGCCCACACCAGGGCTTTTCTATTATGCCTCAGAATACTCAATTTTTTCACTTTGCAGAACATCCAGCCTAAAGTTGACCCCTGCAAATTTTTGCTGTTCATTTTATAACATTTTGTATGGTCATAATTCCAAATAAAGGTTTATCCTGTTGATGTTTTGGTTTCTTTTATTCTAATAAGACAACATGGTTGTAAGCATTTTACAGACACACCAGTTCTCTTTTCAGCTGTGTTTTGGGGAGGGAGGGGGACACTTTCATTGCAAAATCATGAATTATCTCCCCCCCCCCCCCCCTGGAAATTTCTCTAGTACATCCAGAATAGACAAAATACCTAGGTAACGTTATCATTCATACCTCATAGTCAGCTTGTGGTTTTTGAAGGCTAGCTTGCAGAAATGTTTTTGGCCTCTGCCTCAGTAGCCATGGTAAGAGAGCTACAGTCAATGTATACATGCTTACAAATACACACATAAACATCCAGGCTGTTAGTGTGTACAAAGGAAAGTAGCCAGACAAAATGAGCAGCCTCTGCTTCATCCTGTAAGTATGTCAGTGGGGACTTCTGCTTCATCAGTGTGATGTCAGGTCTAGGTTTGGATATCCAGGCCTCAGTAAAGTGCATCCCCCCCCCCCCCCGCTAGGCACCCGAGGGGTTGTGGATGTGTTTAAGCATTATTTACACTGTGATTTTACTCATTTTCTGGTGGGCTTATCAACAACTGTGAGACTTTGGGGGTGAAGCCACTGGTTTCTTGATTATAAGCTTTAGTGCAGTTCAAAGAGCCAAAGATGTGTTTTAGTGGCCACTGCAGCAGCAGGAGGACGAAGAAAATATAATCTATGGCTAGGTCTTTGTTGTTTTCTTTTCTAGTACAGTTTGCCAAATTGTGTGTGTGTTTGTGTGTGTGTATAGTTCTCTCTGTACTTTCATCTAGTCTTGTAGCTCCTTGAAAACTGTCCTGCAGTATTGCACCTCTGAACAGTTTGATTATTAAATTATTAATAAAATGTCAGACAATTCAATAACTGGTATTTTAAACCTCTTGGAGGATTTCCTCTTAATAATTATGCTTGTAGGCAGGCACAGAAACTTTTCTCAGTGTGTTTTGTGTTAAACATAAAGTTACATTGCCTTTTTTGGCAAAGCTTCTTTACCTGTCTTTATCAAGCCTTTCTGTATGATACAAAATATGTAAGCCGCTCTGAGAACCTTTGTGGCTGAAGAGCAGCGTATAAATACTCTAAATAAATAAAATACAATTTCTTGTTTTGCATTTCTTAGTTTCAACAGTGTGGAACCTGATGGTGTACATGTGGAGATTCTTTATTTGCCAGGGCTAGTCTAGAAATTGTCCATACTATTACAAAATTCCTCACTCACTTCTAACTGGTGGCATTCTGACCAGTTTATGGCAGGTATGGAGCTTTTAGGAACCTGAGGGCTTCAATCAGGAAAAAAAAAAAAAAAAGAATCGTGATTTTCTCCAGATTTTCCACGAAAATTTGGATGAGTGGATAAGTGACTGGTGGATTTGCATTGGTAGCAGAGGGAGAAATTTGTAGTGGTTGGGGCATGATAGACAAGAAACGACAGTTATATGATTATTCCCAACAAGAAGTGACAGTTCTGTAGAGGCTTGCTCACTATTTTTTAAAGAATGCTGCATTTATGCATATAACTGGGTATTAGTATATCTGCTTGGTAGATATTTGTCTCTGCACACCTCTGATTAACTCCTCAATATAACTAATGAAAAGTGAAAATGCATATATTTGCATGCTAGATGGATGGATGGGGGGTGGGGGAGAGGAGAGCAGTATGGCCACAAAAGTCTTCCTTTCTCACTCTTTCTCCTTCCACAGTATTTCCAGGCATAATTGGTGTCATGGCTTACTGCTTCATGTTAAATGATTCTAAGCAGTGCTCACTTTTCTTTCAGGCTGTGTTCTCCTTGTTTTCCTTACCCATTTCTTGTTTTCTTTTTTCCCCTCATTTAACACAAAATACTTTAAAAAAACTAGTTCATTCTGTCCCGCATCTTTCCATTCTTTTTCCCAGCCTAATCTCAAGCAGTCTTTCCCACCTCCCTCCCCTCTAGGAAAACATGATGTAATGAAGAAGAATCCACTGTCTCTAAGCAGAAAGTACAAAGGGCACATTGAAATGTTTCACACTGGTTTGATGCAGCTGACTTTGTAAATATGTCATGTTGGCTTCTGCTCTAAAACAGTGTCACCCTAATTTTTTCTTCCCTTTCCCCAATACTGTGCACAACACTTTCTGCCTCTGTCAGACTTTCCCCTATCATTGCTCCTATTCTGCTCCTATTCCCATTCTTCATATGTGTAAGAATGCAGAGACAACCTTCCTGAACCAACTGTTATCCTTCCTCTTACTGCAACCTTTTAGAGGCAGTGTACAACTATACAGAGCAAAGATTGAAAGTTCCTGTTAAAATGCTTTTGATGTTGCGCAGCGCGTGAGGCAACATGTCAACGTTTGGCACCAGATTTTCCACCTTTGTGACTGTAGTCACCAGCATGTGAGCTGAAGAAACACCTCTCCCTTTCTTAATGAGCAAAGAGACACTGTAAACTTCTCTCAGATGAGGCTTTTATTCTTAGAAGAAGTTCCACAGTCTGTGTACAACAATATATACATTGACACCATCCACGATCCACACTAGTAACAACCCACTCTATGATTCTATGGCCCGTTCCGCACGGGCCAAAAGTGCACACCAAGTGGACACCTCTAACCCTAGTATGCACTCGGCGCGTACAAAATGGCGGCGCCCGTTCTACACGGGCGCGCCATCTTGACATTGCAGACACCTAGTGTCCACACATCGCGCGACAGAAGTGACGCCGTGAGAGCGCGACTTGCAGCGCCACTTCTGGGGTGCAAAAAAGCCACTTTTAGCAGCTTCTTTTTGTTGCGTCCAGGAATTGCACAGTTTGTTCACTATGGTTCCCGGACGCAGCAACTAGCAGCGCCAGCAGAGTGCCTTTTTGGGCGCTCTGTAATGCGCCTAAGATTATATGATTGGCTCCATGAGGCCTATTAGGCTTTGCCTCTCCCTCTGGTGTCACAAAGAATCCAGCCACCCTGCCTGAGTGACTTTTCAGACTGGCAGCATTTTGCAGTACTGTACAGCACTTGTTGACTATCTTTTGATGTCACTTCCTGTTTAAATGCCTAATCATTATGGCTCACAGTAACCTTTTAATGCCTGGTTACTATTAAAACCCACATTGTACATTTTCCTTGAGACTCTATATCCTAACAGTTCTGACTCCAGTGTCTTAATTCCTGCTTTGGGGAGTTGGTTTGTCCTCTGCCAAGTGATTGATAATCACTGTTATTCTGTATTCCATGATTTTAACAGGTTCTTATCCAGTTAAAATATGCAGAGTTTAAACAGGAATTTGTCATAGAATCATAGAGTTAGAAGAGATCACAAGGGCCATCCAGTCCAACCCTTGCCATGCAGGAACTCTCAATTAAAGCATCCCTGACAGATGGGCATCCAGCCTGTTTAAAGACCTCCAAGGAAAGAGACTCCACCATTCTCTGAGGGAGTTTGTTCCACTGTTGAACAGCCCTTACTGTCAGGATGTTCCTCCTAATGTTTTAGTGGCATCCCTTTTCCTGTAGCTTACATCCATTGTTCCATGCTCTAATCTCTGGAGCAGAAGTAAACAAGCTTGCTCCCTCCTCAATATGACATCTCTTCAAATATTTAAACAGAGCTATCATATCACCTCTTAACTGTCTCTTCTCCACCCCAGAAGACAAGATCAAAATTCAAAATGACCTGAATAAACTGGATAGCTGGGCCAAAGCAAACAAAATGATATTCAACTCAGAAAAATGTGAAGTAAAGCACTTAGGGCAGAAAAACGAAACACATAGATATAGGATGGGGGACACCTGGCTTAAGGAGACTACACGTGAAAGGGATCTAGGAGTCCAAGTAGACTACAGGTTGAATGTGAGTCAACAGTGTGATGAGGCAGCTAACCAGGCCAATGCAATTTTAGGCTGCATCAGTAGAAGTATAGTGTCTAGATGAAGGGAAGTAATAGTGCCACCCTACTCTGCTTTGGTCAGGCCCCACCTGGAATATTGTGTCCAGTTCTGGGCACCACAATTCAAAAAGGACATTGAGAAACTGGAACGTGTCCAAAAGAGGGCAACTAAAATGGTGAAAGGTCTGGAAACTATGACCTATGAGGAACGACTTAGGGAGCTGGGGATGTTTAGCCTGGAGAAAAGAAGGTTAAGAGGTGATATGATAGCCCTGTTTAAATATTTGAAGGGATGTCATATTCAGGAGGGAGCAAGCTTGTTTTCTGCTGCTCCAGAGAACAGGACCAGGAACAATGGATGCAAGCTACAGCAAAAGAGATTCCACTCAACATTAAGAAGAACTTCCTGACAGTAAGAGCTGTCCAACAGTGGAACAAACTCCCTCGGAGTGTAGTGGAATCTCCCTCCTTGGAGGTCTTTAAGCAGAGGCTAGATGGCCTCCTGTCGGGGATGCTTTGATTGAGAGTTCCTGCATGGCAAGGGGTTGGACTGGATGGCACTTGTAGTCTTTTCCAACTCTACGATTCTATGGCAGGTTACAGACCACCATTTAGGACGCACTCCACGCATCCTAGGGTTAGGAAGGGTTGCCCCTTCCTAACCGGCCTCGTTCCCAACATGTGCGGAGCATGTCCTAAATGGCAGCGCCCATCCACATGGGTGCTGCCATTTTTACGTCTTGGACGCACAGCGTCCAGACGTGGCACACTGGAAGTGACGCCGCGAGTGTGCGCCTCGTGGCGTCACTTCCAGGGCCAAAAAGGAGCGCCATTTTGGCGCTCCTTTTTCGCTGCAGCCAGAAGCCTCACGGTCTGGCCGCTGGGGCTTCCTGCTGCAGCTAATGGCGGTGGCGGCAGACCACCCGCTTTAGGGCAGTCTGTAACGCACCTAAGATTCTAAACATCCTCAGCTCCCTAAGTCATTCCTCATAGGGCATGGTTCCCAGACCCTTCACCATTTATTCATGCTCCAGTTTCTCAACATCTTTTTTGAATTGTGGTGCCCAGAACTGGACACAGTATTTCAGATGAGGCATTACCAAAGCAGAATACAGTGACAGTATTACTTCCCTTGAGCTACACACTATGATGCAGCCTGAAATTGTGATGTACATGGAAGAGAATCTATGTATTTATGTGCTAATTCTAGTCTGTCTCGTAGTTGTAGTATTGTGCATGAACTGGTAACTAGATTTTTAATGTTCATTTCCTTTATATTAATTCATGATTTTACATATCTGCAGCACAATCCCCCTTATGTTTTCTTCTTAGTACCTGCTTATATCTCTCAGAACTCCTGGCAAACCTTCTACTTCACTTAATGTATTCAAAGTATTTCTCATGCAGGTCTCATGCAGATCAATTTACCATATGCACACAGTGTACAATATTCTGCTTTCTGTCCTCTGGGCTTTATTTTTGCTTTGCTTTTAGACTTCTTCAGGGTTCAGAATCCACAATATGGATTTCCTAACCTTGATGAAGTGCTATACAAAGATACAAGAACAATTTTTGCCTTACAGATTGTGACATCTGCATCGACTGATCTCCAGGATTATACCTATTACTTTGTGCCTGCTCCCTGGCTGTCTGTGAAATTGCTTCGACTGCTGCAGTGCTATCCACCCCCAGGTAAAGTAACAAAGAATCATGATGATTTTTATACTCTGCTTACACAGCACAGAGATGTACCTCTTTCATTAAGAAGAGCAGTTTGTTGCTGGTCAAAACAATAATTACTTCTGTGCTGTTATCAAGAAACAGTGGCTGAACATAATATGCAGCCCCTGCTATCTTATCCTAAAACCTTTGAAGCAGGTTTTGTCTGAGGTATAGATAAAAATTTGAGAGAACTTCTATGTGTACAATGAACCTAACGGATTGCTTTCTTAAACATACAGGCTGCTCAATATTCCAGAATCTTTCCAATTTTGACTTGGTCTCAGAAAGCAGATGGGATCAATCCTTCCTGTAGACAGGGTTTTTTTTGCCTTGCCCACGTGCCTCCTTAAGGAATGTGATGCCGTAGGATGAATATTCTTATCCTATTGTCATATGGTTTGGATTCCCTACCTAGGCCAAATCTGTACAAAAATGACTTTGAAACTTTCTGCATGATTACGCTGAAATTTCAAAGTTGTGATACATTGAGGATTTGGATGATTTTAATGCTACTTACTGTGTTTAAGCTGAGCATATGTAGACCTGTCAAGTGGAAAACCACTAAAAACACGAAAACAACACAGAATTTCCAAGGAAAGGAGAGAGAGAAATATATGTCTTATATTTTAACTGTATTGTTAATTGTTTTATTGAATGAATTGTCAGAAAATGATAAGCTGCTCATTTGAGCAACTGGTTCACCTCCACAGTCAGGTGTGAAGCACCTGTAGTATTCTAGAAGTTGCTAGACTGCAAGTCCCATCATCCTTCACAGCTGTCCTAGCTAGAGCTCATACAGTTCCAATTCAAGAACCTCTGAAGGTCCAAAATTTCCCCCGCTACCCTCTTTTTAGTAAATTGATTGATATTTGGTTCTTCTAAAACAAGAATTATGTGATAGTTGTTTTAAAGTGATCAAAGTATAAACAACTAAGGCCTGTTACAGACAGCCAAAATAAAGCTGCTTCGAGTCACAGTGGAGGTATGGTGTTTCAATGATGCATGCGTCCTAAGAGTCCAGAAGTCGTACCAAAGCCACGCTCCAGCCTGGAGTGTGGCTTTGGTGCGGCTTCTGGACTCTTAGGACGCATGCATCATTGAAATACCATACCTCCACTATGACTCGAAGCAGCTTTATTTTGGCTGTCTGTAACAGGCCTATGATTGTAAAACCATCATGGTGCAGCTTTTTGAAATTGGAGAAACATTGCCATATAATGTGCATTTATAGATAAGGGGCTCTCACAGTTGCTTGGGGAATGTGCCTAAACAATCTCTTTGTCCTAGAAGACCCTTCAGCACGAGGTCGTCTCACAGAGTGTCTAGAAACTATTCTTAACAAAGCTCAAGAACCTCCAAAATCCAAGAAAGTACAGCACTCAAATGCAAAGAATGCCGTGCTATTTGAAGCCATTAGTTTAATTATCCATCATGATAGGTAAGTTCATAATACATAGTTGGGAGTAACATTGTGGGGCCATAGGATCAAATCTAATGTACAAAATGTGCCTTGCAGCAAACCTGTGCTCTTTAAACATGATGCAACATATAATTTTGTACAACTGTTCTTCCATTTGAGAGATTCATGAATGAATAACAAAAGACTGATAACTACAGGGTTCTTTTTTTGTTCTACAGACATATATCAGATCATTTTCCAGGCATTTCCCCTCATAAAAGTTAAATTCCATTTCTGAGTTCTTTTGGGAGAAAATGACTTTTGGACTGTGGGGAAAGATTTGGCTCAGTGTGGTGAATTTTGAATCATCTCTCTCTTTTACTATATTAAAAATCCTGGTAATAACACAGGGCTGTCAAAGTCTCTTTGTATCTGGATCTGTAACCCTTTTATTGTAACCTAAATCGTCTCCTGAAACTACAGTGTCAGTCATGCACCCATGCTGAGCATATTGTTGCTGGGTGTCTCCAAATCATTTCTGACTTACGGAGTTTTGTGGACTTATCATAAAACTGGGTCTGAGAGTGTGTGATTCACCAAAGTTCACCCATTCAGTTTCCATGGCCAAATGGGGAATTGGACCCTGATCTCCAGAGTCATAGTCCTACTCTCAAACCACTACACCATTCTGTCTGTCATAACCAACACTATATTAAAAACATATTGTCAAGGACCCTGTTTAGTGGGCCAAAATGACATAATTTTACTGATACTAGTATATTTCATTGGCATGAATGGAATGTAACACACACACACAAGCCAGCTGTGCTTCTTATTTGCCTGGATTTTAAGCATTGATATTGTATCTCTTTTGTGTTCAGATTTGTACCTTATGTATCTTGGTACTTCTTATTTTCATTTCTTTGAGCAGACAGTAAGTGGATTTGGCAACAAATGAGTTCAGTAATATTTAATCAGATGTGTTTAATAAGGTTCGTTCAATAATGTAAAGTTATATTCTTTCCTTTCCACACAGAATAGGCCAAAGTGTACTTTGCCTCTTTGTTAAAAAAGAAAAAGAAATCTTGGGTGTTTTAATTAAGAAAAATACTTTGTATTTTATACTTCACGGTTCGCTTTAACTTCTTTCATTTGAGAGAATATAAGCCTTGGAACTTGGCCAAGAATAGTCTGTTCTGTTTTTAAACACCTGTTCAGCACACATTTCTAAGACCTGCATAGCACAGCTGAGAACAATTTCTGTTCTTATGAGAAGTTATAGGAATTGATTACATTTGTTTTTCTTAGTTTCTAAAGTATTTGATGCAATATACAGCTGATTCTAATTTGCAGATTGTTATTTGGCTATCTCTGGCCTAGTTGCTGTAAAATTGAAGTGACACAGTGGTTACTTTATATACTGGTGTAGGAAGTGTGATCACATAGGTAGGACCAGCACTAAAGAATGTTCATTCTGCTTGCAGAGTGACCCACTTCCTATATCATAATAATACTGTTATTTTCTGCATTATTGCAACATTGTATGTTGCTGGGGCATCATGAAAGATAATCAAATCTTACCCACAACACAATAACTATACCTGTGACCACCACTAGAAGACATTAGCAGAACATCCACCCACCCCTCATGAGATGCTCTGTTGCAAGTAAATTACTGTATTAAGCTTTTGGCTTCTGATGTGGAATTTTAATTACTTGCTGAAATATGTAACTGTCATTACTAACCCTCCAGAAGGCATTAGCTGCCATTTTTAAAGCTCCTGTAGTACAGGATTCTGCTCAATATTCTCTCTTATTAATGATCTTCAAAACACTTTCCCCACAAATAGTTTTGCCTTTTTACCTTTTCACGCTCTCTCTTCTACCTAGTGAGCCAAACCTGCTTGTTCGTGCCTGTAATCAGTTAGGCCAATTCTTGCAGCACCGGGAAACTAATCTCCGTTACCTAGCATTGGAAAGCATGTGCACGCTTGCCAGCTCTGAGTTTTCACATGAGGCTGTGAAAACACACATAGAAACAGTTATCAATGCATTGAAGGTAATTAACTATTGGTTCTGTATATTTCCTGAAATCCAAATTCTTACACACATTCACCTGTATTTCCTGTTCCTTGAAAACAGTGGAGCCAATCATTTGAAGTTGCATTCAAACCATAGAAGGCTGCAAATGATCTTTGCATTGCAAGCTCTTTAAAATGGCAAACAGAAAATTTTGACTAACTGAATTTCATTTGCCATTTCATTGCCTATTTCATATTTGAAGAATGTGCTTTGAATTTCATCATCATGAAACCATTTATGACATCTGAAAACTTAGTTACTTCACTCTTCATCCCTATTGCAAGATCATTTATTAAAAAGCTGAAATACACCAATCCCGATACAGAAAGTCACTTTAATTCATTATTATTGTGAAAATGGAAAGTGCAGCCTAGGTCAGGTGCCAAAAGTTTTATCAAATTGAACAAAGATGTGTTAGTAGAACTAGAAAGGACTCCTAAGGATGAAGGAGTAGATTCACCTTGCCTCTTCTTCCTTATGTTCACATGCTGTTGGCTTTAGAAATATTTATTGCTATGTGCCTTCAAGTCGTTTTGGACTTAGGGGGCAAAATTTATTCAGAGCCAGTTTGCTTTTGCCTTCTTCTGAGGGTGAGAAAATATAATTTGCCCAATATCACCTGGTAGGTTTCCATGGCTGAGTCTCCATAATTGGACTCTGGTCTCCATAGTTGTAGCCCATTGCTCAAACCACAACACCATGTTGACTCACCGTACTAGCAGTGTATTCCAGTCTAATGTAGGATGCTTTCTAGCTAGTTTTGGAAGTCACCAGACAGAGTGAGTGAAACAAGCTATTCATCCCTAGGTTTTCTGTCCCTACTATGTGAATTATAAAACAGTCTTGGCTTTATTTAATATATGCCTTCCCTACCATAATACATGGACATACATTTTTAACTTCACTTACAGGTACATTCCTGCTTCTGACCCAGTTTGCGACACTGAAGTTAATTTTTTAAATTGTTAAACATCATTTAAAATATTTTATTTCAAAACAAATCTGCCTTTTAAAGTTTGTGGAGGTGACTTAAACACCACTTCTCAATGTCTCTGTGTGTTCAAATAAAAAAAGTTATTCTTGAAACATTAGGAATTTGTTGCTTGTTTCTTCTTCCGAAAACTCTTTTGTGCTGGCCCTTACAATTTATAATGTTATTATTCATAGACAGAGAGAGATGTAAGCGTGAGACAGAGGGCAGTGGATCTCCTATATGCCATGTGTGACCGAAGCAACGCCCAGCAAATTGTAGCTGAAATGCTGAACTATCTGGAAACTGCTGATTATTCTATTAGAGAAGAAATTGTAAGTTTTTAAACATCAATATGAGCTTATTTAGCAAATCTGTATTGCTATGAGTTTGTAGTTATGAAATTTAGATGGTTTTTGCAGGCTAAATAAATAGTATGTGAAAATATAATGTGATTGATCTCTGCAGATAACTACAGTATTTTACGTGGCTTGTCACATCTCAACTTCTTTGGCAGCTAAGATTATGTGAAGAGAAGTACGTAATAAGAAAATAAAGCTAATGAAATTGGGAATAGGGGATTTTACTACTTTTGGAGGGCTTAAAACAGTGTGCTCTGGCTTGTAAGTGAAAATGTTCAAAGGAGCAGCTAAATTGTGTATGCTGTGCACATATGGTCATAAAAAAAAGGGGGGGGATCCTGAATGTAATTGTAGAGGGAAAATGTGAAGTTATGCCAACCATTCCTGTCTATTAAAGTGGCTAGTCCTTATATTCTTGATATTTGTTAGATTGCATGTTTGAAGTAATTAGAGTAAAATGTACTTTGTTTATCCTTTCCCCCCTCAAATTGTGTTTACTCTTTTTTATTACTTGAAGCTACTAATTTGTTGGGACTATGTTACTAAAGAGGATACCTACTTATAATAGTTAGCACTGGTGAAACAACATATGAACAACATCTGTTCTGTTTTATTGTTTAATTTACTGCCTCCTTTTTCTTGCTGGATGTTATGGAAATCCACTGTCCAGATCAGAATACCTACAAGTTAATATTACTTATTTTTCATCAGGTACTAAAGGTTGCAATTCTAGCTGAGAAATATGCCGTGGACTACACATGGTATGTAGATACCATCTTGAATTTGATTCGAATTGCTGGAGATTATGTCAGTGAAGAGGTGTGGTACCGAGTTATTCAGATTGTAATTAACAGAGATGACGTTCAAGGATATGCAGCAAAGACTGTTTTTGAGGTAAGACATCGTTGTTCCAGGGACTTTTCTATTGGTGTCTCAATGTTGGTTGGAAATAAAATGAAGTGTTAAAGAATGAACTTGGTTTAGATGGATTATTGATTTTACATGGTCCTCTTTTTCCTCCTTATGCTGTCTCACATTTGCCTTTGACATTTTCATGGCAGTTGTTACTTTTTAAGTTGCCATGTGTTGTAGGATTAGTTCTCTTCGTTTGCCTTAAATCAGTAATCAAGTAGATTATCTGTATTCATATTTTACTTATATGGAGAAATCTTTGTCTCAATAAAATTAGTCCTAGGATTGTCCTAGGATCTAAAATTTTAACTGGAAGATGTTTTTGAGCCCATGGATTGTTTTGTGTTAGAGTAGCCAACCCTCAGAGTAAGTTGTATCCAAATAGTTTCCTGACTGGTCTAGGGGAGATTTCTGTCATGTTATTTGTCACAACCCTGGACAACAGAGAGAGAGCCAGCTAGCTCCCAAACATCTTCTCCATGCTGGTTTCCAAGAGAGAGCTTATGAGCAGTGCAGCAACAGGAGCAATGAGTAAAATGATGACAGAGAAATATTCAAGCTGAATCCGAACAGACACAGGTTAGAACCCACATTAATTTTCTGGCGTTGATGATGAAGGGGGAGAAATGTATGTTTTCACCACCACTGCGTTAGCTGATGGCATTTCAGCTCTATGTGTTCTTGGATGAAATACTTTGCATACCCTCATTTCAGCCCACCTGTTTGGAGGACAACAATCTTATCAGACTATCCATAGTAGTAGCTAGAGAAAAAGATAACATTGTTAATGGTTATGTTTGACCTCTCAATAGCATTTAATAGTGTCAATGCAAAGAATCCTTCTTGACTCCTTGACTCCCCTTAGTTTGAACAGTTTCACAATGATCTCTGTATTTCGACAGGAATTAGTTTCAGAAGGTGCTAGTCAGAAAATGGCTCTTCTCTGTGTTCCAGCTATAAGTAGAAATGCGGCTATTTTATAACCTGAGAGGACTTTCTCCGAATCAACATCATAGAACAACTTGCTCCATGAAGTTTGGGTGGCCTATCTCTGCTTCTTTTCCAGTTATCAATTCTTTCTGTAGATCAGCAGACTTTTAGCTTGCCGGGTGGAAAATGATTAATCTGCTGTGTCTACTTCTGTCTTTTGTTTGATATTACTGTTATGTTGTGATATTGTTGTTCTAACCTTTCTGAGTTTCCTTGAGGAATGCATGTGTAGTAGAAAGGTGGGGTGAACATTGTCATATATGCTTGTTAATATTTGGTGTGTTTTTGTGACATTCCAAGTGGCAGCAGTTAGCAGAAGAGTAAATATGGATTTATGTGGCAGTGCCAGCTGGCTGTTTCTTGTGCTTTATCAGCCATCAGATCTGCAGTGTTACACCAGTAGCTCTGTTTTTATAGTGTCTCAAGATACTAAGAATGAAGTAATATTATTAAAATCTGAATGTCAAAGGACAGGAGTATTCCAGTTTGAACGTAAGAAATTATTATTGATTTTTAGAATTACTGTGCTCTGGAGAACACCTCCAGTAATCAGAAGGAGTGCTTTGGTAAAAATAAATCAAGCTTTGTTGAACAAGTAGCATTGCCACATAACCAGGATATGAGAGCTGCTGGTACACTAAAAATTCATGCTATCAAGACTTTGCTATTTGGAAGGATCTGTCCACTTGAATGACTTCTGTTCTTAGTGGATGTGTTATCTCTAATGGCTGGTGGTCCTTTCAGAGCAATCCTGGGAAGCCACCTCTCCCTCTTTTTGTACTTAATGTTTCTATGACAAGAGTCTTTGGTCTTTACAACTCATGGGATCCCAGCATCACCACCACCATGCATATCATAACCCAAATGGCACTTTCCTTTCCTTTTTTGTCAAGATTAAGTAGTCATATTTCATGAGTCATATACTTGGAACCGATCCTCATTCTGTAGGTGTGAGATAAGGCTGCTGTCTCCGAGGGAGCTTTCTAGATGCATTATGTTACTCCTACTACAATGAGATAAGCCTGCTTTGCTACTAACAACTAATCTTCCATCTGTCCCACTAATCCATTGTGCTGTGATCATGTAGGCAGAATGATGTTTTGAAGGGTGAAAATCATTGCTCAGACTCTTTATCTTTCTCTTTCCTGAGTATAAGGAGGGGTAAAGTGGTAGGTTTAGCTCAGGAAAAGAAGATGAATTAGCCCCTCAAAACCTAGTTAGTTTTGTTACTCAGATTGTGCATGCATGTGTGTTTTTGTAAGCCACTTTTGAGAGCTTAGGCTAAGGAGTGGCCAATAAGCATACTGAATAATGCTGTTTATTTTACTTGAGAGTTGTTGTGTGTCTTCAAGTCATTTCTGATTTATGGCAACCCTAATACAAATCTATTACTGGATTTTTGTTTTTTGTTTGTGGCAAGATTTATTCGTGGGGGTTGTCCTTACCTTCCTCTGAGCCTGAGAAAGTGTGACTTACCCAAGGTCACCCAGTGGGTTTCCATGGATGAGTGGGGATTTGAAGCCGGATCTCGAGAGTCATAGTACAATGCTCAAACCACTACACCATGCTGGCACATGAGAACTGCCTTTCTCTCACTTCTATATCCTTTCCTTGAATGGTATTTTTCTTCCTTTTTCCCAGCCAAAATTTCTACTTGTGATCTATTTTTTATTATTAATTTTGAAATGTTTTATATTTTTTTCAACATAGTGATTTATTATGGGTTCTGGTCAAAATGCAAAATAGAGATTTCAAATAAACAATAAACACATTGGGTGGCAAAAAGCAGGACTTCCATTAAGTGACCTTTTTATGTTCTGCAGTGTTTGTGCTCCTGGTACCTTTGCAAAATGCTAACAATTCATTCCATAGAATAACCCATATACATCCTGCCAGGGTGGCAATGTTATTTTTATTATGCTGTATTTGTACACATGGTAGTGATGTAGGGCAGCCAGAACTGTTTTCAGCTCTGAGAATATCTTGCCCAGATGTAGGTCAAGGTGCTCTGAATTACACCAGTAATTTTAGAAGTACTGTTTTGGAAGATGTTCAAAGGTCATTAAGACTCGGATGGACAACAATCTTACTCTTTTGCATTATGAATCTTTGAGACAGAATGTGTGTGTGTGTGTGTGTGTGTGTGTGTTGGTGGGAGGAGTCTTACACACATACACAGCCATAAGCACAGAGAAAGAACCATTAATAGATTTTAGGAAATGGTGAGATCCTTGAATGAATGTGCTAAATGCATGGTTCCAAGAAAACAAGCTCCAGTACTCACACCACTACTTAGTCCCAATGATAATAAATAGTTAACATTAAAGCTTACAGCCAGCCCCAAATAAGGAGTTCAACCACACTACGCTTCTTCACTGGTGGTCTCATTTTGAGGGCCTAAATACCCTAAAGGTAATTACCTATAAAGCCCTAAATGGCTTGGGCCCAGGATACCTAAAGGACCGCCTCTCCCCGTACATTCCGCCTCGCACCCTCAGAACGTCTGGGCAGCAGCTACTGAAGGTGCCTGGGGCTAGATTAGTCTCCACGACTCGGAGGACGTTTTCCATAGCTGCCCCAGCCCTTTGGAACGCGCTGCCCGCTGAGCTCCGCTCGTCCACTACCCTGGCCCAATTTAGGAAGGATCTCAAAACCTTCCTATTCCAGCAGGCATTCCCCGAATAAACATCCTGTGGGCCTCCCTCCTCTTTTCGTGGCCAAGAGGCTGGGCTATGGGGCTTTTACTGCTGTTTTGTTTTAGTTGTGTGTGTCTTTTTAACCCTGTACGACTGTTTTTAATATGTTGTGAGCCGCCCTGATCGAAGGAAGGGCGGCATATAAATAAAATTTTTATTTTATTTATTATTTTATTAAAGGCACTAGATCTTGTCTGCTCTTGTTTGACCTTGGAAGCTAAGCAGTATCAGCTCTGGGATGAGAAACTGCCAGCAAACACCAGGTTCTATAGTCTGTTTGTCAGAAAAAGGAACTTGTAAACCCACCTCTGAGTATTCCTTGTTTAAGAAAACCTAATGAAATTCATGAGGTTGCCATAAGTGAACAGGTGACTTGAAGGCACATACATGCACAGTGCCATTGTATCCTGTTCACAATTTTTATTTTTACTATCATAAGGGATGAAAGCAAAACTTTCCTGAGCTTTCTGAGAGAATACTGTCAGAAATGAAATGCCACACTTTTTCATCAGTACTACATTTTTGTGTATGCACATTTTAATCTAGCAACTCTTTTAATGGATTCCAAATGTTTCCTTCAACAGGCTCTTCAAGCACCAGCATGCCATGAGAACTTAGTAAAAGTGGGTGGCTACATCTTGGGAGAATTTGGAAATCTGATTGCTGGGGATCCAAGATCTAGGTAAGAGCATACTCTTTAAAAAGGATGAGCAATTGGCTGGTACAATGGCGGGTTACAGACCGCCTGTTTGGGGCGGGCTGCACCCGCCCCTTTCCCTGGGGTATCGGAGCCTCAGCGTCTAGAGCGGCAGCCACTGAGGCCCCGATCCACCGCTTTCCAGGCTGCGGGGAAGCGGCAAAAGGCCCCTTCCCTGCAGCCTGGAAAGGGGTGTCCTTGGGACTTAAAGCGCCAAGGACACCCCGCGGCGGCGGGGAGGAGGAGAAAAGGGCCACTTGGCCCCTTTCTCCTTTGGTCCGCTGGGCACAGTCGTGTGAAGGCTGCGCCCAGCGGACCAAACCAGGAAGGAGCTCCAAAACGGAGCTCCTTCCTGCTCCGCACTAAGGGCACACTAAGCTCCCTGGTGCGGAGCAAGGACGTCGTGTCCACGCTGCCCTGTATAGAGGCGGCACAGTCGTGACATCCTCATGGCGGCGGCCGTGTGGAACGGCCATCGCCATTTTGTGCGCGTGGAGCACGCACTAGGGTTAGGGGTGTATGGAAATACTGCCTCTTTCTAACCCTAGTACGCGCTCTGCGCGTACTTTCCTGCCCGTTTGTAACAGGCCAAAATGTACTCAGCATGCACATTTACAAATAGTTCCACAAGAATTCACTCCATACATCTTACACTCAAGTCTGACACATATAATATATACATGTATGCTTACAATTCTTGATTTTCAGATGTATTTACTGCCATCAATTACTTGATTTTCAAATGTAATTACTGCCATCATTAGTTCTGTTTCTCTGCAGTGGAGTGGAGCTTTGAACCGGTCTTTTTATAATCTAACCCTTGGCTGACTTAGTTAAGGCAGAATTTGTTAGTATAGCAGACAAAAACAAAAAAAGGCAGAAGGTCACATGGAAGGACAGACCTTGATTACACAGGCAGACCTTAAATTATCCATTCCTGTATCAAAATTAATATGAAATCCTATAGAATACAGAATCCTAAGGCCCATGGCAGCAAAACTTTCATTTTTTCAGAACTTAAAACTTGAGATTTTAACTCCTGTTTTGATTTACCATCCATCAAATAACTGAATTTGCTTTGTGCTTTTTCCCCTTCTTCCTTCAGTCCTCTGATCCAGTTCAACCTGCTGCACTCTAAGTTTCATCTGTGCAGTGTCCCAACGAGGGCACTGCTTCTGTCAACTTACATCAAATTTGTTAATTTGTTTCCTGAGATAAAAACTACCATTCAAGATGTACTACGCAGTGACAGTCAGCTAAAAAATGCTGATGTAGAGCTACAGCAGAGGGCTGTTGAATACTTGAGGCTCAGTACTATTGCAAGCACTGATATCTTGGTATGTATGCATAAGAGAACTTGAAATCAGTGGGATATAAATTAAAAATAATAAACAAATTTTGCATCCAAAAAATAAAATAAATGTTAATGCTTTAAAAGATAGTCATCATTCATTTGACTGGTGGTTTGGGGAGCACTGTATTTCTGACCACAGCAAATAAATGTTTAAACCACACTTTAAGACATCAGTGTGTGCCTCTTTCCTTTCTCAAGTGCATCTACCCTAGTCTTATATGGATTTTTTTCCTTGTAAGGCAACAGTGCTAGAAGAAATGCCTCCATTTCCAGAGAGGGAGTCATCCATTCTGGCCAAGCTCAAGAAGAAAAAAGGCCCCAATACAGTTACAGATTTAGAAGAGACAAAAAAGGAGAGAAATTCTGATATGAATGGCAGCACTGAAGCTACAATCATGAATGCCAGCACTGCAGTAGGTGTCTTTGAGCAGCATACTGAACTCTTTTTTGCAATCTAGGTATCTAGTAAAAGGTGGCATTGGCTGACATCTGTAGGTGGTGTAAACAAGCTTCTTTGTGCCTGCATATGACTCCTGTTTGGTTATTGAAGATACTGGTATTCCCTTTCATCTTCCAGAGTGACCAAAGTCCTCCCCCCTGATTTACTGTACATCATTTGTAGCCACCACCACCACCACCACCACCCCCCCCGTGGGAACATAGCCTTCTTCAAGGGGCTCCAGTCCCCCTATCTATTAGTCACAATATACTGGGGCAGGGTGCAGTGGCTCTATAGTAAGGCTGGTGGGTGGTGAAAGACTTCTTGTAGCTTAGCTCCACGTACAGAGCTGCTCTGCTACCTAAGCCATACTAGATTCTAGTGTTTATGTTCCGGTATATATACACCAAAAGATAATTTGTTTTCAAAACCTTCGCTTTCTTCTTCGTGGTCTCTGCGAATCACACAAATGGGTTTATTCTGCGCCTGCGCAGCAATCCTCGGAAACTTCTAGAATCTCCAGGCAGAAAGTAATGTATCTTTCTGCAACTTTTTGGCGGTAGCCCCGCCCACCCATATATAAGGCCCCTGGTGGCCCGCTCCTCTTCAGTTCCTTCATTCCGCCGCGCTAAGCAGCTCAGGGAACTTCGCTAGCGTTACTGCTTATCTTCTTATTGGAATCTCGGCTTGACCTTCGGACTTTCACTTGACCATTCTTTGGACTCTCACTAATCGGCTTCACTTTCTTCTGACCTCACGGCTTGACCTACGGACCGGTAACAGACTTGTTACCATGGCCTCATTCAAGCAGTGCACTAAGTGCGGGGTTAAAATCCCCAGGGCCGATGGCCATGAGAGATGTGTCCTCTGCCTGGGGGAGTCCCACATTCCGGGCAACTGCCCCCACTGTAAGGCGATGTCTGCCCAGGCCCTCAAAAATAGGGACTGGACACTCAAGGCCGCGCTCTACGAAAAGGTCTTGAGCCAGCCTGGCGCTTCTGGGGATGCGGATGCCCCCAAAGCCCCCAAGAGAAAAGGGGACAAACATGTGGACAAGAAGCGGGCTCGCTCGTCATCACCACCCGCTAAGAGCCGTTGCAAGGGTCCCCCGAGCACGGTCTCACTGCCTCCGCCTGAGTCGAGGCCGGTGCCATCCACATCTCCGGTCACCGAGTCGGCGAAGACCCCGACTCCTGTACCGATTGTCTCCCGGGTGGTGCCTCTCGAGCCCAGGATCTTGCTTGCTAGCCATCTGTCTGCACCGGCGGACGCCCTGCAGATTGTGGACGTGGACTCCGAGTCTGAAGGGGAGCTCCATGACTCTGATGCCCCCTTGTCTCCTCAGAGGATCAGAACCCGCTCTCCTTCCCCTGAGGCAAGGCCACAAGTCCCACCACGGCATAGAGAGCGTCCTCGCTCCCCCCCAAGGAAGGATCGAGCCGCATTGGGAGCTGAGGCGGACGCTGCCTTGGGATCAAGCCGTCCGAACTCCACAGAGCGTGACCAAGACTTGTTCGACGCCTTCCCGGACCTGGTTGTCATGGCCAGCCAAGATGAGCTCTCGGAGGATGAGGAGGAGGATGAGCCTCCTCCAGAGCAAGGGCTGATTGAGGCTACGCCAGGTGTTAGTTCTGCTCTGCCAGGCCCCAGCTGTGCTCCCCCAGTCCCAGAGCAGGAGGTCCTACCAGGTCCTAGTGCTGAGGAAAGGCCTTTTATGGTGCCACAGCCTAGTGGTGATTCAGGAGACGAGGCATGCCTGCAAGTACCTTCTTATCAGGAGAGAAGGGCCGAGAGTGCTTGCAGGCGCAGATCCAGGAGGATTGCAGAAAGACAGTTAGCAAACCAGCCTCAGATGGCTCGAGGGAGAGCTTCCCTGATTTAAGTGGAAGAGAGGCTTGAGTTTGTTGCTAGAGTTTATTGCATGAGCCCTTGGTGTGATTGCTGTCGCTCTAGCTCCAGACATCTTGTTACCTTACTTCCTTGCTACCTTGACCTCGGACCGGACCTTTGTTATCTCTTGGCTATTGTGACCTCGGACTGTTTTGACCACGCTGCTTTCTGGCTTCCTGACTTCGGCTCGTCTTTCGGCACGCTTGACTTTCTGCAACCCCGACACCGGCTTGTTTCCACGGCTTGCTCTTTGACTGCTTCTCCACAAGGTTTGTTTTGCCTACACGTGTTGGTTGCAGGCATTGGTTATCAGCATAAGTCAGAGATTGCTGGCAGCAATCCCGGACATAGGTATTTGACCATCGTACAGGTCAGTACCTAATCCCCGTGGACCCGTCCCGCTTGCGACGTAACATATGGGGCCACTCACGGGACCATCACCAGACTGGTGCTTTCCACGGACTGGACGATTTGGGCGCCACCGACCCTTCACCCAGAAGGCATAGCAGATCACCCTCAAGGTCCAGGTCTAGGTCCCCGCGCTCAGCATCTCCACTCTCTGAGGAAGATGATGCTCCGTTTGTCCCAGAGGGACCGGCAGTCCCATCGCCCACGGACGACGTTAGGTCTTTCGCTGATAGGGTTATCCGGATGGCAGATGCCCTGAAGCTAGAAGTAGCCCATCCAGAGGATGATGCCCTTGATCCTGTGGAAAGGAGGATCCACGGTTCCGCACCAGCTCCACCGGCCTTAGCATATCTACCGTCATTGGAGAAGATTGCTAAGCATTCATGGGACGCACCAGCCACCATCCCGTCCACGTCCCGCAGGATCGAGAACCTCTATCGGGTCACTCCTTCTGCTCCATCTTGGCTCTCCAACCACCCTAAGCTGAACTCTGCGATAGTGGAAGGAGCCCAGTCCACCTTTGCTCCAAAGTCCTCGTCTTCTCTGATTGACAAGGACAGTAAAAAGCTGGACGGATTGGCCAAGAAGTTTTATGCCTCAGCGGCCCTGGATTTAAAGGTGGCCAACTACGCGGCCTGTATGGGAGCTTACGTACAGTACCTCGTGGAAAAGATGGACCCTACTATCACCGACCTGCCAGATGACAGAAGGCGCATGATGTCCGCACTCAGGAATGAGATCCACCTGATAGGCGGACAGCAGATCATCTCCGCCAGACACTCGACGGACTGTGCGTCGAAGATCCTTTCTGGCTCCATAGCCCTCCTGCGCTACGCATGGCTGCGATCTTCGGATCTCACCCCGCAAGCCAAGGCAGCGATAGAGGACATGCCCTTCGACAACTCGGGCTTGTTCCACCGCGACACAGACGAGAAGCTCAGCTTCCGTTATAGGATGAAGACCGTGGCCAGAAAGCACGGTATGTCATCCACTGCACCCAAGGCCTCACGCCAGAGGTACCCTAGTCAGCGCCCTTGGCAGCCAGGTGGCCAGTACCGCTTCCAGCCCCAAGATCGTCCCTATCATCATGACACTCAGCCTCAAGGCCGGTCCTCTCGGTCGCCTGCCTTACCAGCTGACAAGCGCCAGTCTTCCCAACCCACATTCCAGCAGGGTTACAGGAAGAAAGATGGCAGAGGAAAGAAAAGATTCTGATGTGTCCCCGCGCACCTCGTCACCCCCAACAGATTGAGCCCCTTCTTTAACACCTGGGCCGCCATTACTACGGACTCTTGGGCACTTAACATCGTCCATAGGGGCTATGCCCTAGAGTTCTCTGAGCTCCCACCAACTGGAGCCTTTATTTCAACTGTCCCCTCGGACACCCTTCTTGACGAAGTGCACACTCTTCTAGACAAAGGCGCTATTGAACCCGTGTCCCCCTGTGAGTTCAAGCGCTGCTTCTTTTCCAGGTACTTCACCGTACCGAAGAAAGACTCTGGCCTTAGACCCATAATGGATCTTCGAGCCCTCAATACCTTTATTGTTTGCAAGAAATTTAGGATGGTAACCCTTGCTTCTATCTTACCACTCCTACAGGAAGGCCACTGGTTCGTGACTCTAGACTTAAAAGATGCCTACTTTCACATAGGGATCCGGCACGACCACCGCAGGTTCCTCGCCTTTGCCGTCGGGCTCCAGGCATACCAGTACAAGGTCCTTCCCTTCGGCCTTTCCACAGCGCCAAGAGTCTTCACCAAGTGCATGGCACCCGTGGTGGCATACCTGCGTCAAAAGGGAATCACGGTCTTCCCATACTTAGACGACTGGCTCTTCGCAGCGTCCTCCAAAGACACATTGCTCGAACACCTCAAGTCTACCCTGTCGCTCCTTCAAGCATTGGGACTACAGGTCAACTTCGACAAGTCCAACCTGATTCCCACCAAACGCATCGACTTCATTGGAACCACACTGGACTCTGTGTCAATGAAGGCATACCTTCCAGAGGCAAGGTTTCAGGCCCTCCGCTCGTCACTGCAGCCGTGCCTGCGTCAGAGACGTCTGCAGGCCCGTGTGGTACAAGTTGCCATGGGACACCTGGCCTCTACCACCTTCGTCACACCGTGGGCCAGACTAAGGCTCAGGCCCCTGCAATCATGGTTCCTATCCGTGTTCGACCCTGTCCGAGACACGCCTACCAAACTGCTCACCATCCCGAGGACCGTACAGAAGTCCCTTCGATGGTGGCTCCAGCCCGACAACGTCTGCGGGGGAATGTCATTCTTACCCCCGCAATCGGACCTCTCTCTGACTACGGACGCCTCCCTGCAGGGATGGGGCGCCCACACTCTGGACCTCACAATAAAGGACAAGTGGTCACCGGCGGAAGCCACTCTCCACATCAACGTCTTAGAGATGCTGGCTGTGGAAAAGGCACTCAGAGCCTTCCAGACGGTCCTCGCAGACAAGGTGGTGCTTCTTCTCACCGACAACACCACGGTCATGTACTACCTCAACAAGCAAGGGGGTACAAAGTCGAGGACCTTGTTGGCAGTCACCATCCGTATCTGGGAGTGGTGCATACAGCACAAGATCCTACTGCAGTGCATCCATCTGCCAGGCGACCAGAACGACCTTGCAGATCAACTCAGCAGGTCATCTTCCACTTGCCACGAATGGAGGCTGCATCCAGAAGTGGTGACCCAACTTTTCGATCGCTGGGGACCCCGTCTCTTGGACTTGTTTGCCTCCCGGCTAAACTCCCACGTACCAAGGTTTTGCTCACGGTACGGAGAGCCCGGGTCGGAAGGGGATGCCTTCCAAATCAAGTGGACTCAAGGCCTCCTGTATGCCTTTCCTCCATTTCCTCTGATCACACGGGTGATCTCGAAGATGTTGTCAGACCACACAGACACAATTTTGATAACTCCGTGGTGGCCCAGACAGCCGTGGTTCGCCCCTCTCCTACAGCGAGCACAGGACCATCTCCGATTGGAACACCGGCCCGACCTGCTTTCGCTACACGACGGGCAAGTCCACCATCCCGAGATGCAGTCTCTCCCATTGGTGGCATGGAGGATTCGGTCCTGAACACGCTTCCATCCGGTGTTCGGGATATCATCAAAGCAGCACAGAGACCATCTACACAAAGGTCCTATGCCTACAAATGGGATAAGTTCCTTGCCTTCCTACAGACAAAGGACATTCCACCATCCCGTGTCTCCATCCCAGTCGTCCTGGACTTTCTTATGTCACTGGCAGAATCGGGTCTCTCCTTGAGTTCTATCAAGTGTTACCTTTCTGCCATCTCGTCCCATTATTTGTTCTGAGGCAAACTTTCTCTGTTTGGGGACCCTCTCATAAAGAGGTTCCTTAAGGGATTCAACAATCTGCATCCACCGGTTGCAGATCCTTCACCTCAGTGGAGTCTAGACACCGTCCTGGCACAGCTGGTGTCTAAACGGTTTGAGCCCTTAGCTACCACGGACCTGAGACACCTGACTTGGAAAACAGCCTTCCTGGTAGCTATCACATCAGCCCGCCGGGCTGGTGAACTGTGTGTCCTGAGGGTGGACCAACCCTTCCTCCGTTTCCATAAGGACAAGGTGGTGCTCCGTACGGACATCACTTTCTTGCCAAAGGTGGTGTCTGCCTTTCACATCAACCAGGACATTGTTTTACCGACTCTGGCTCCTAATCCGACCACAGACTCTGAGCGTCAGCTCCATGCCCTGGATGTCCGCAGGGCGCTGGCGTTCTATCTGGACAGGACATCTGCTTCCAGGCGTTCGGAGAGACTTTTTGTGTGCTACTCCGAAGCCAAGAAGGGGCTGCCGGTGTCACCACAGAGGTTCTCCAAGTGGGTGGCCAGCACCATCCACCTCTGCTACGAACTGGCTGGAAAGCCTCCACCAGGTCGAGTTAGAGCCCATGCAACTAGGGCGGTAGCTGCATCCTCAGCCTTTTTGACGGGGATTCCCCTCGAGGATGTGTGCAAGGCAGCTGTCTGGTCCCAGCCACTGACATTCATTAGACATTACAGGATGGACTCAAGGGCCAGGCATGATGCAGCCTTTGGGAGGGCAGTGTTACTCTCTGCCATGCACTAAACCTGTTACACTGTTAATAAATAACACAGTTGTTTGGTTTACATACTTTATTGATTATGTCATTTGTTGTTATTGACACTCCCTCCTCCACTGACTACAGCTCGCTAGTCTAAACCCATTTGTGTGATTCGCAGAGACCACGAAGAAGAAGAACTGCTTGCTCACCTGTAACTGTGTTTCTTCGAGTGGTCATCTGCGAATTCACACAAACCCGCCCATCCATCCCCTCAGTGTCTGCTCATTTGACAACGCTTGTTGCCACGCTGATTAGCGGCTCATTCGGAACTGAAGAGGAGCGGGCCACCAGGGGCCTTATATATGGGTGGGCGGGGCTACCGCTAAAAAGTTGCAGAAAGATACATTACTTTCTGCCTGGAGATTCTACAAGTTTCCGAGGATTGCTGCGCAGGCGCAGAATAAACCCATTTGTGTGAATTCGCAGATGACCACTCGAAGAAACACAGTTACAGGTGAGCAACCTGTTCATCTTCCAATAACTTGGTTTGTGGTGTGCGGAGAGTGGCTGCTTCGATTTTTAAATATGCCCCCCTCTCAAATATCAGTTTGTTTCAGTATTTTTGTAAATCTCTTGTGGGATCATGTTTATGCCTGACATGTGATATATGTGTGTGTGTGTGTGTGTGTGTGTGTATATATATATGTGTAAAAAAATTAAGATTAAGTAATGTCTGTTTTGACAACTATTTTACATTAGGTCTTCACATTGCTTTGTATTGTTTAGAAGAGATTTCTGTAATAACTTTCTTATTTTTCCCTGCTATGTTTGCATGAACATGTTTATTTGATAGGGTTTATATTTATAAAATGCTTGGAGGGAGGTTCATTAAGGAAAATGTAAGCTTTCAGCATTCTTAATTTTCACTATAAAGTCGGTTTTCTTTAAGAAAATTTCTTATTTTAGATTTAAAGTAATTTTTTAATGGATGTTGGTTATTTTTACAATTACACTTGCTACAGATGAATGTGCATGCATACAGACGCACACACTATCTACAGTCTTCCACATTGTGGATTTTACATGGAATTGAAGTGACATATGATCAGCCATTTCAACAGTATTTCCATCTTCAGACTGCTCTCTGCAATAATTGCTTCTCTGTAGTTTTATTTTTCTCTGCTGTTTGTGTTTCTTGTGTTGTCTTGAACTAGACTGTATCATAATTGACTACTTTCAGTAGTTTGCAAGCATTTTTAGAAGCCAGTTTTAGGTTGGAATGTTAATATCATTTCAAAAACCAAGGTGCCAAACACATGCTGTTCTAGTGAATGAATTTATACTTGCACAGGGACTTTGCTTGGTTTGCATCTTATTAACGTTGTAAAATATTTATAGGGTTTTTTTTCTGGACTATGTGGCCATGTTCTAGAAGAGTTTATTCTTAACGTTTTGCCTAGAACATGGCCACATAGTCTGAAAAATCCACAAAATACTATGGGTGCTGGCCATGAAAGCCTTTGACTTCACATTATAATATTGATGTTTTTGTGTGTTCTACAGTCAACTCCATCTCCTTCAGCAGACCTTTTAGGTCTCGGTGCAGCTCCAGTTACAAATTCAGTTCCACCCCCAACATCTAGTGGTAGCTTGTTGGTTGATGTGTTTTCAGATACTTCTGCAACTCCTGCATCTCTTGCTCCTAGTTCCGAAGACAACTTCGCAAGGTACACCAGGACGTCTAAATATACTAAATAAAATCATAATATATAATTTGTTTTATTTATATACCATTATGCCAAAGATCATAGTGAACAGCAAGTAAACTAATTAGCAAGTAAGCTAATTTGCCCCCAACAGTCTGGGTACTCATTTTAGCGACCTCGGAAGGATGCAAGCCTGAGTCGAGCTTGGGCCCTTTTGCTGGTCTTGAACTCGCAACCTTGTGGTTTTGAGTGAATGGCTGCAGTACAGGCATTTAACCACTGCGCCACCAGGGCTCCTTATAAGTTATATTTGGGGCAATTGTGTCTTCATCCCTTCCATCATCCCCCTTTTCTTAGCCACTACCTGGTATAATTTCTGCACATTTCACTGAAGGAGCAAAAAGTGTCATTTTAAATGTCATTTAGTTGACTGTTCCCTATAGCAGGACTGGTCTCTCACTGTTTTTTGAAAGAGGCCTCCATAGTAGTCTGGGCACTAGAATGTCATTTGCCAGTCCTGCATAATAAGGACAGTACCATCTGGCTGTGGCTCTAGCTTCCTAATTAAAGAGTATGTGCATTCAACCATAACTCCATATACCTATTGTTATTTTATGTATTACATTCATGTCATATATGAAATTCTGCATCAGGGATGTGGAGTATCTTCCTTATATGAGGAGCCAGTTTGGCATCACAGTTTGAGCATTGGACTATGATTCTGGAGACCAGTGTTCAACTCCTGCGTTGGTCATGAAAACCCACCTTGGACAAGTAACACTGTCAGCCTCAGAGGATGCCAGTGGCAAATGTCCTCTGTAGTAACTTGCCAAGAAAATCCTTAGGGTCGCCATAAATCAGAAACGTCTTGAAGGCATCCAGCAGCAGCAATCTTCCTTAAACAAAGAAGACATTTCTCTCTGTGACTGAAACTGCAACTGAGTCTGTCATATAGGTCTATAAAACAGATGAAATAGCCTGGAGGGCCCAACCTGTATCACCAGGCATTTAGTTGACTACCTTGGCCTTACGAAAGTTTATGTACAAAAATGAAACTAATAATATGGAGTGTTACCTGAGTAGAAGATACTCATGCACATGGTTGGGATGTGGAGAAACAGAAATAGAAAAGAAATAGAAAAGGAACAACAATTGATGATGGTCTTAACAATGGTTGCTTAATAAATGGTAGCTTAGCAAGGTGAGAAAGACATTCTAGCATTGATGAACACATAAACACTCAATCATGCTACAGCCCACTGCAAAAAAAATTTCCATAAGACTTTGTAGAATAAATCACTTAGATCCACTCCAGTTTGGATGCTGATGTTGATACAGTTCCAGTGGATGTAGCCTTAGCTCCTGCTTGCCCAGTGTTATTGAATACTTTTTAATTTGAGCAGTCTGAGGATAGGATCCTTTGTATGGTGAGAGCCACTACATGTGTGTTAGACTGTTTCCCTTCATGACCTTCCAAACAGGCCAGAGGGGGACTTGCTGAATGGATGAAGGAAGTAGTCAGTGCCTCCTTACAGCAAAACAGAGTTCCAATTTGCCTAAAGGAAGTATTTGTGAGACCTTTGTTGAAAAGCCCTTTCCTGAATCCCTCTGTAATGGATAATTATAGGCCAGTGTCCAACTTACCATTTTTGTGCGAGGTATTGGACCATGTGATGGCATCCCAGCACTAGAGATTTCTAGGTGAAATGGATTATCAGTAGATCCATCTCAGTCTGGTTTTAGGCCTTGCTATGAGATACAATCAGCTTTGATCATCTTGGTGGATGACCTACCTAGGGAACTGGACAAGTGGGAGTGTGTCCTTGTTGGTTCTGCTGGAGCTCTCAGTGGCTTAACCCCATCAATCATAGTATCCTTGTGGGCCACCTCACTGGGATGAGACTTGGAGACATTGTTTTACAGTGGCTCCCTTCATTCATGGAGCAGCAAATCCAATGGTAGTGCTGGGTAACTCCTGTTGGATTGTCTGGCTGTTGACTCTCAGTGCTTTGTTTTGCCCCCCCCTCCCCCAATGCTATTTAACACATACATGAAACTGCTGGGAGAGGTCATTTGGAGTTTTGGAGTATGGAAATGTCACCAAACTCTACTACTCTTCACCCGATTCCAAGGAGGCTGTCCTAGTCCTAGGCCAGTGTCTGTAATGAGTAGTGGAATGAATGAGGACAAACAAATTGAAACTTAATCCAGACAAGACAGAGGTGCTCTTGGTTAGTAATAAAACAGACCAGGGAATAAATGTGTTAGATGGAGTTAAACTGCCCTGCAATTTGGAGGTAATACTGGACTCAGCTTTGAATCCAAATGCTCAGATTTCTGTAGTGCCCAGGAGAACTTTTGTGCATTTAAAGATTGTGTGCCAACTCTGCCCATTTCTTGAGATGTCAGGTCTGGCCACAATGGTACATGCCTTATCTACATCTCGATTGGACTTACTGTAATCCACTCTACTTGAGGCTGCCTTCAAAGAGTGTTCAGAAACTTCAGCTGGTCCAAAGAGGTGCAACAAGATTGTTAACTGGGGCAGGTTATAGAGATAATATTACACCAAAGTGCTGGTTATGACCTATAAGACCAGTATGACTCAGGTCCAGACTGTCTGGCAGACTGGCTATCTGCCTGTATTAGCCGGCCCGGGCTCTGAGACCATCAGGAGAGGCTCATCTCTCAATCCCACCACCATCACAAGCAGAGTTGGTATGGATGCAATAGAGGGCCTACTCTGGACTGCCCTTTCCCCTCCTTGCTGTCCTTCAAGACTTAAACCTTTTTATTCAGACAGGTTTTTATAACAGAAAATTACTGTAAATAGTTTAATTCTATTTTAATGTTCACTTTTTGTATGTTTTTAATTGCATTGTTCTTTTAAATTGCTTTGAGTCCCAGTTTTGTGTTTAAAAAGTGGGATATAAACAAATATGATGGTTATCCTCATCGCTTATATGTGATGAAAGGCCACAAGGCTTCTTATCTTTTTTCCCCATGTTACTTGTCTTTTAGGCTTCATTTTATTTTTAAAAAACTTATTAGTTTTTAAGGTATTAGTGTGCAGCTTATCCAATTGACTGACATACAGATGTTATTATTTGAAGGTGCCAGATACATGGAAGAGCTATGGAAGCTAGATCTCAAACTCTTGGTCAGAACCAAGCTTTCTTAGAAAAATAGCCAAGGGAAATCCTGTTTAGCTTTTCATACTAAACACAACATGCCATTCCCTTCTTTTTACTAAGTAATGGCATCCCCTTTCTGTGATGTTTCCTGAGGAACTGGGAGGTTTTGTAGAATATTACTTAATTTATTTACAGACTTGCACTTTTATTATAGGTGCATGTAAAGTTTTTTAAAATGAAACATTTCTTTGAATTATATACTCAAGGTAAGTATAAATATTTGAAAGACAGCCATATCCATTTAAAACTTTAGCCATGATTCAGTTAAATACTGTAGTGTTGAAACACACTCACAATATGTGAACCTTAAAGAACTGGCCTATTTAATACAAGTACATAACACCTATATCCAAAATCCACCAACAAGGAATTGAAATCATGAAAGGAGATCTCTCACAACTGTGACCTCAACTTCTTTGTTTTCTGAATTTTGGGAGGGTATTGTGAATGGTGGTGGGTGGGAGATGAAAAATAAGTTCTGCATATATTTTCTCATAATTTACATCTGAAAAGTCTTTGTTTAATTGAATAAGAGGAGGGGTTTTACCCCTAGATTTTCTGCTAACAACTCCTTACTCACTCTCTCTCTGTGCTGCTTCCTTCTTTCCTTCTGCTGCTTACATTTAGTCCTGACCTGGTTTCAAGTGAGCAGGTAGTTTCTGAGGAGCCAGTTGATGCTGTGCATGATGCTGATGAACCTTTTCACAAGTAAGCAATACTAAAACCTTGCAGGAGTCAGCAGCTGCTACAGCTTTTCCTTTTTAAAAAAACCTCACAGCATCTCAAATGATTTATAAGGTCAGAGTAAACAGTATCTGTATCAGAGCAGGCATGACATACAGTAGTCTACACTAAACAACTGACCATATGTTGGATACTTTCATTCAGGAAAGCCAATGTGTGTAACTAAAAGATGGAAAAATAACTGAGGAGCAAACCAGTGTTTACAATGTGGTTGAAGATGATGGAAATTGCTTCTAAGATATGCTTATTTGTGAAGGCTACATGGAAGGTTTTGTAAGAGGAGGAAGAGGAAGTCAGTGGAATCCATTGGAATGGACTCATGGATTTCAAGGGGTTGATGCTTACACAGATTACTATGGAACTAGTGGCCATTTTGAAATTCACTGCTGAGTTCAGTCATCATAGAATGCAAGTTTTCAGTGTTTAGATATTGCTGCTCTCAAAACTGAATGCTAATTCACACTGGCCTATATATCACTTGACTGCATACAAATATGAAGACATCCAAATGCAGTTATTTTCAGTGCTGTTTTCACTTCACCCAACCAAGCTTTTAAGAAACCAGATGATGTAAATGTGTGTGAGAATCCATTATGTTAAAATGGTTATGCAGTATTCTGGAATTGTGGTCTGCCTCTTTCAGAAATGTTGCATTGTTGATGGATGTTTGGTAGAAGCTACTATGTGACCTTGGTTTTTACAAGGCATTCTGTTATATGCCTTTTCCCAAGAAAAATAGTAACCAAGAACTAAAAATATATCTGGTCACTTAATTATCCCTATCAACTGTTATTTATATAGCAAATTAAAATAAGTAGTATATACTGTTTGCTCTCAGAAGAGTTGTGTGAGCTAGGCCACCATGCATTTCCCCCCCAGAGATGGGAAATTGAAGCTGTCTGTTTTGGCCACAGTCAGTATTCTGACTTCTAATTCATACTGATTGTCACATTTAGTATTAACCATATTTAGTTTACCTATATTTGGATGTTCAGATATTTCTGCATCTTGCTCTAGACGATCACAATATGAACTGCACTGCACTCTGTCTTCTAAATATGTCTTTTGGTAGATGTCATTAAAATAGTGTGAAATAGTTCTTAAGCACAGTAATCACAGTGTGAGTCCCAATGTGCCAATAGGGTAAATACTCAAGGATAACAATATTTCATCTTAAACAAGTGACATGTCACTCAGATGTGGTTAATAAATATTGGGAAATACTTTATCATGTCTTGCATACTTAATAGTCATCATCAGTCCTTTTCTAATCAACTGCTGCTTTGAAAAATAAACCAGCTGCCCAACCCTCAGAAGATGCATGTAAGATGTGTTGTGTCATATTTTTCTAGCTTTACATTACTAAGGCAACTTTGAATAGTTAAGAAAAAAAAGCCTGTATTTTAAGGACCATCTGGCCTACATCTGTAGTCTGTCTTGGTTCTTTCTTTGTATTGATCCATTCCAGTATTCCTGGGTTTATGTGTGTCTGTATGCCTTCCTTTAGCCTGAGGTAGCATTGAGGAGTTTAATAACAAAATATAATGTGTGTAAACATAATTTCTTTAGTATGGCTACTCCTTTCTCTCTAGGTTCATTTGCAAAAATAATGGAGTCTTGTTTGAGAATCAGTTACTACAGATTGGTCTGAAATCTGAGTTTCGACAGAACTTGGGTAAGACCAACACAGGCTGTAATAACCCGTGTTCTACTATTAATTTCCTTAGGCTTGTTTGTAAGTAGAGTTTGGAGTGGGAGGCTTTGATCACTGAGGAAGGTGGAATTCTAAAGGATGTGTTCCATACTTGACAGAACTGATGCTCCTCTTGGCAGGGGATTTGAGGGAGGGGTTGTTAAGTTTTTGTTTTGTTTTTAGAGTTGCAGGCCCTGCTGGAACCCAGCTATTGCTCCCATTTTCCCTGCTGAGGCTTTCATGCCAGCTTTCTGCCATTAGCCCTCCTGTTGGTTTTCAACTCCAAGGGAGCTAACTTGCTAATCCGAATTGGTCATGTTGTATGTATATGTTACATTAGCATGCACATGACTAAGCTCACAAAGAACCAAGAGGGACAAATTATTCCACTTCTTCCTTGAAACAAATACCACTGAAGACATAGGCCAGTTACACACCCGGCACTTGGGACATCCGCAGGACGTCCCATTTTAAAAAAGGGGCGTCTCTTCTAGACATCCCTGGGTCTAATACGGACTCTGTACGTACAATATGGCGCCGGCCCTTCTACATGGCCGGCGCCATATTGACGTATCGGACGCTGAGCGTCCGAACGTCGCGCGGCGCTAATGACATCACGAATGCGCCCTTGGCGCTTCGTGACGTCATCAGTGCGCCGCGAAAAGAAGCTCCATTTTGGAGCTTCTTTTTTGCTCCGCGCAGGAGCCGCGTGGTGTGGCTGCTGCGGCTCTCGCGCGGAGCAAGCGGCGGCGGCGGCAGACCGCCTCAAAGCGGCAGTCTGTAACCCGCCATAAAGAGACAAAATGCACACAGAAATGTTTAACTCAGACTAGGAAGATTAGTTTTGCCTTATTTCCTTTTTGCAGGAAAAAGCAAAAGCAAAAAAGCAAAATATAATCTAATAAAATTGTTAACTTTGACCCCTTTTTCTCAGGATAATTCACTAATGGTATAGTGGTATATTGGTTTGAGCATTGAACTACAACTCTGGAGACCAGGGGTTGGTCATGGAAATGCACTTGATTACCTTGGCCAGTCATTCTCTCTTGGTCTCACAGGAAGGCTGAGTTAAGACCCCCTCTGAACAAATATTACCAAGAAAGCCCTATGATAGGTTTGCCTTAGGATTGCCATAAGTCAGAAATGATTTGAAGCCACACAGCACCATAGTTTCCATTAGTGTTAATATTTCTGTGGTTTCCACTGTTTCTTGAATTTATTTCTGGCACATGTTAAATATATAATTTAGTAAATGATACACTTGTGTAAAAATTAATGCCCCGCCCTTTATGAGGGGGCTGTGGTAGTAACTTGAGTCACTTGATAAAATTATTGTCTCTTTTTTTCCAGGTCGGATGTTCATATTTTATGGTAACAAAACATCAACACAGTTCATAAATTTTACTTCCACTCTGGTCTGTTCAGATGATCTCCAATCAAATATCCTTTTGCTGCTTAACTTTCCTAATAAGAGATATATATATTATTCTTGAGTATGAAAATAAACTTACAAGGACATTGGGAAAGAAGAAGAAATGGGAAGTTCTTGGGTCAAGGTGTTCTTTATGTGTCTGGAGTGAACACAGTGAAGAGAGATGTGCATCAGTATTCACAGTGAAAAGAAGACACACATCTTTTTTGGGGGGAGGGGTCCTGTGTTTGGCCTGCAGAAGGTCTGTTTCCCCTCTTTGTTGGGTATCTATTATACAGATAGTAGTCCTTGAGTTAGATCTTGAAAAAGAAAAAATTATTTATTCTTCAAGTCATAGCCTCCCTACTGATGTTTTCCCTTTGCAATTGCTAGGTTAGAGATGTATGAATTTTAGCCAAATTGGAAAAATTATATTTGAAATTGTCTATGGATATGTAGACCTAGATGCAATTGTTAGTTTCATCTTGAATCTGCTGAGTCAATGGAACAAACAGAAATATTCACCTATAATGTTTCCATTGATTCTACTCTGCCTGAGATTAGCAATTGGAATATAACAATATAAGAACAATATTATAACAATATAAGAAACCTCTTGCCCCACTGATATCATGGATCACTTGAAATATTCTGCCATGTGTGTGTTGAGAAAATACTTTGAGAGCAGCTGACAAGCACATATGTTAAATTATGTCAAGGCAAATCTAAATATGGAATTAATTGCATACACACAAGCAGGATGCATTTTTCCAATACATATAGCCATAAGGAAGCCTGAGGAGGATTGGGACCAACAGGGCAGCAGAGGTAGTATTTAACCTTTCCCCCTATGCTTCTTATGAAAAATGGTCCCCCACAAAAAGAAAGAGCAGCTCTGATGGGGGAAGGCCATTATACTTTTTGGCAGGGTCGTAGGAGATACAGGGAAGATTTAAACACTACCTCCATGGCCCTGTCAGTCTCTGTTTACACAACTCTACCATTAATCTTGCTTCTAATTTCTTCTTCTATAAGCTATACTTACTTCCATTATATAAGCAGACTAAAACATATACCACTATGCAACCTGCTGAAAAAGCTTGTTTCTTTAACCTGTCACGCCTGAATCTGCAAACAAAACCAGTTGATCCCACTGTGGAGGGAGGTGCTCAAGTTCAGCAGATAGTAAACATCGAATGCATATCAGACTTCATGGAAGCACCAGTCCTAAATATTCAGTTCAGGTACCACTCTTAATTTGATACTGTACTGTATGTGTTTGCATTTAAACAGGGTTATCTTTCTGGGGAAGTGAAAGCAAAAAGGAAGGGGGACTATAACTTTCAGACTTCGAATGGGTTCTGATTCAGTAATACTTCTGTCTAGATAGATTTAAAAAAAACAGAGAGAGATGCTATCTGGTAATGGCCAAAATGCCTTTCTTTTAAATAACTTACTTGTCATTTCCAGATATGGAGGAACATTGCAAAACATCTCTGTGAAGCTGCCCATCACACTGAACAAGTTTTTTCAGCCTACTGAAATGGCCTCTCAAGATTTTTTCCAAAGGTGGAAACAGCTGAGCAGGTAAGATGACTCAAATCTTTCATTACCTTTATTTGTACACACTGTGTGACTTTGTCTAGAGCAGGGATGGGAATCATGCAGCCCTCCAGATGTTGCTGAACTACAACTGCTAGCAGCCTAGCCATAGGTGAACAAAGCTGGGAGTTACAGTCACCATCATCAGGAAGTAGCACAATTCCCACCCCTGGTCTTGAGACTGCTTTTTATTTGAGTTTCCAGCAGGCATATCCAGACATAAATCTAATATTTGCAGTCATTCTGCTAGAAGATATTTAGTGCCTTTCACACAAATGTGCATCTCCAAATGATTCTTCAGGAAGAGGAGCAGTAAAGCCAACTATGAATACCGCTTATTTATTTAGATAGTTCAGTTCCATGTTACCTTATACAAATTTTTAAAATGGCATACAGAATTATCAAAATACTTCACAACAATGCAAAAACATATAATTGTTTGTGTTAATTGCCAGGAAGTCAATTGCTAACCCTATGAATGAGAGATATATGAGTGAGAGATGAAAGTCACTCTTTCAACAGCAGCTCTACTCAAGTTAGCAAACTCAGGGCTGTTGCTTCTTTGAGTCAGTCCACCCTGGATGCAGTCTTCCTATTTTCCTTCCACCTTGTCCTTTCTGATGAGTCTTGTCTTCTCATTGGTGTGTTCCAAGTGCAGTAGTTCCAGTTCAGTCATTTTGGCTTCTAGGGTGTGTTCAAGCTTGATTTGCTATAAGACCCATAAACCAATCCCTAAATTGACTAAAACAGTATATTTTTATACAATTAGGGTAAAAACATTAAATCACATCAGACCTTGGTAAAATAACAGGCTCTTGCATGTACGCTTGAAACTGAATTGAAAGAATTCAGTTACACATCTGTAGGCAGGAAATTCTATACTCTGTGCATTTGAATAGAAAAGACCCTACTTTACAACCCAACCAGTTATGCTGCTCAAATTGGTGGGATACATAGCATGGCTCCAAAACACAGTGAACAAGAAGAGTACTGTAGAAGAAGTTGGTTCTTCAGATATCCCACTGGAAAATGGTTCAGACTTTTTAATTTTTTAATCCCACATTTCAGGTTGCTTAGGGAAGCTTACTCGGAACCAAAGCAGCTCTTACAAAACTGTACTAATGTGATCAGCAAAGTAGGCTGGGTGGTGTGGGTCTCTCTCTCTCTCTCTCTCTCTCTGTGTGTGTGTGTGTGTGTGTGATGGTGGCAGAAAGCAGAATCAGTATTTGGTTAATTTGCCATTCAGTTGATTTATAAGAGAGAAATCCAGGCTCCCCCTTTAGAGCAAGTCCTGGGAACCCTTAGACCGCCAGATATTTTGGACTACAACACTTATGATTAAATGATGGCTGATGCTTTTTGGAGCTGAATTCCAAAACATCTGGGGGGTTGGACATTCCCTGTCTTGGTGGAAAAAGAAAGTGCTGCAAGTCTGGATTTGTACTTCTACACACATTGTATACTGCTGTTTCTATGTAAAATCTCTACTTACTCATCTTTCTCTGAATCATAAATGTTTACTGCTTCAACCTTGATGTTCCATTATAGTCCTCAGCAAGAAGTGCAGAACATTTTCAAAGCAAACCATCCAATGGATACAGAAATTACGAAGGCAAAGGTGGGTATGGTTTTTCTTTTCTTTTCTATTTTACTTAGCAGTTATATCCTACCCTCATGAGCATAGCAGTTAAGGTAACTACAGAATGTTTAGAAGAATCAGTATAAAGGTGACACAGGCCCCATACAGACAGGCCAAAATAAAGCTGCTTTGGGTCACTTTGGAGATAAGCTGTTTAAATAAATAATGTGTGTGTCCTAAGAGTCCGGAAGCCGCACCAAAGCCACAATCCAGTCCTTCTGGCCTCTTAAGATGTGTGTGTCATTTAAACAGCACACCACCAAAGTGACCCAAAGCAGCTTTATTTTTGCCTGTCTGTATGGGGTCGTAATCACATAAACTATGCCAGTACTAATATGGGGCCTAAAACCCCAAACTGAAGTTTTCAATACATTTTCAGGAGTTGGATGGTGAGTAGTAAAACAGGACAAAAGAACCAATAGCCTTTAGCTGGCTGCTAAATCTTTTAACTTTTGGATTGATGGTGGGGGAATTTATACTTACAATGGCTTGTAGCAAAATGTTCATCATCTTCTTCCCCCTGCTTCCTTTTAAAACTTATTTTGCTATTGCTTACCATATGCAAGTACTGTATATGTGAAAAGCCAACTCTGAGAGGTCTGGGGGAGCAACCTCCCCCTAGACGTTAGAGAGCCACACATATCCCCACATTGCATCCTGTTTTTATTTGTTTTGCTTTGTTTTAAGGTTCGGATTTAAAAATCTTCCTCATGCCCTGTAGAAGACATTGGGGCAATTTCACCGTGTTTTTGCTTCTGTTTCTTTTAGACCCTGAAAAGACCTTTTGTTGAAACCAGAAGTCCTTTTGATGGTTTTTTTTTTTTGGAGGGGGGGGTGCTCCATAAAATAGACCAGGGAGGCAAATACTTTTGGAATTATCCATCACAATCCCAAGAGGACAAATGGAAATTTCTAAATACAAAAATACTTTTGGGGGGGGGGGGGGTAATAGAGGCAGAATGCTGTAGCAAATATTCAGAGAAGGCTATGACAAAAACTCCTCTGACTAAAACGTGCCAAGACCTCCTATGGGGTGGTCACCATAGTTCGGAGTCAGCCTGAAGGCACATTACAACAAAACAACAATGGAACATCATTGGGGTGTTGGGAGGCATACTGAGGAGTCTGCACCTGGCCTATGGATCACACTTTGTTTACTCTTGCTGTAATGTGTGGAGCAGTGCCTCCCACAGACACCCTTTCACTGTAACTAGAGAAATCACCATAGGGACATATCTTGAGATAGTACAAAGACCTAGGAATAGTTGTGAGGAATAACATGGAGGTTATTTGCATATTTATGCTTATGTCTTTGGCATAGTGATCAAACCTATCACTAAGATTTTGTGTGTTCCATTATCTTCTTCCATCAGCGTTTTGTCATATGGTTTCCAGTTCAAATCTTATTTTGGCTCTCCTGTTACAGATCATTGGCTTTGGCACAGCTTTACTTGAAGATGTGGATCCCAACCCTGTTAATTTTGTGGGGGCAGGCATAATACACACAAAATCAATCCAGATTGGATGTTTGATGCGACTTGAGCCCAATCTACAGGCACAGGTAATATCTTCTTGTTTAATTAGCAAATGCTTAAGTATATGCAGTGTGAAAAATGCTACTCTTTGCCATCCCCCATTCTTCATGTTGTTTTATGCAAACCTCTTCTGTGGTTGTACCAGCTAATGTTGTAATAGAAACTTATCACAGAGATTAAGCTTTCTTGCAACAATAGATTAACATAGAATTACATTTCCAACTTCTTTGCTTTGTAGTTCTAAAAAACCTTGGAATGTTAGATTGGGATGTTAGTTTGATAATGTTAAATGTTGCAGACTGGAAAATTAATTGATTACCATATATAGTAATAATCAACATTGTTTAATTGAGTTCTGATTAATGAACTTATTGGTGAAGTTATCATTGTTGGGGAAGATCTTGGACGTGACAGAGATTGTTTTAAATACTGTTATACTACTACTGAATACTGAGTATTACTACTAAAACATAGTATTTTTCTCTCAAATCTCCACATTTGCTGTTATATCAGACTTGCAGACTGTTTTTGGGAGGAAGAAAAGTGGAATTAGATTGATTAAAAAAAATACCTAAATTTGGTACACTAAAAAACTGAACCACATCTTTAACATACTGTTTTTCCCTCCAAGTTAAAAAGTGAAAAACAGTTTCTTGAATTGCTTAAAAACAATTACCTTCTTTCTGCCTAACGTCTCTCTTAAGATTTGATCCTATTCTCCCATCAGCCTGTGTTCCAGCTTTTAAAAAACATTTAAAGGTAACAAATAAAAAGTTACGAAGAGGGCAGTGACCTGAAACAAGCACTGCAATGCTGCAGCCATGATGTGAATTTACATCCGTGGTGTAAGACATTGTTCACTTCTATCCAAATCTTAACCTGCATAAAGTGTGTTATTTTTGGAAACTCAACAGGTTTTATAGCAGCCCTTGAAAATTGTTCTATTGTCTTTCAGATGTACAGGTTAACATTACGAACAAGTAAAGAAACTGTATCCCGAAGGTTATGTGAACTTCTCTCTGAACAGTTCTGAACAGTTCATAATGCAAGACGATTCTCCAATATTATCATTGTCCTTGTCCCGCTCCAGAAACGTCTGGTACACCAGTGTCTGCGAAACTAACTCCCACCACATTCACATCCCTGCCTTAAATTGTCCCTTTTATGTGAAATAACTGTATCATAAACTCATGTAAGCACTGGGGGTGGGAATGGTTTTATATATCTGGTGGAAAGAGGCTGGCAGGTCTTGTGTGTTTCAATTTAACTGTGCTCCATACATTTTGGCAAAAGTTGTTTCCAACCCCTCCATTTTTAAAAACTTTTTTGATTGTTTCAGCACGTTTCAGTGAAATTCTGTTTAATGGAACTTGAAAGGGTCACATTGTTGTGCTGGTCTGCTAGTCAACATGGCTCAATTCCTCAGAAGGTATACAAGGGAAATCTTCAGAATGTTTGACAGACAGTCACTTTCACTACTCTTGTTTATTGTCACTCAAGTCCCTGTTTCTGAAGAAAACTATGAGCACTTGCTTTGTAAAGGACACTAAGAGGCACATGCACATATTATGATGCATATTTTAATATCCTCAAACTCCTTGCTTTAAAAGCTTTAAATTCCACCCTCCCTGCACCCAAGATCTGAACTACCAAAGAGTACTTAATTGTCTTGTCAAATGCTGAAGTGTGAAATTCAAGATGGGTTCTTGGGTTATTACGTGTTTCTCCAAAACTCTAGTTGATCTATCTAACCATCTGTTCACTTGGGTTGTAAATAATTAAAAAATCGAATTGAAACATTCTGACATGCCAATACTTTCCAAGGGAGCCTATGCATCTGTAATTCTCATTCACCCACTCCTCCCATTTTTTTTTTGTCACTAATGTGGGTTCCCCATTTATTACTTTCTTGTTCACATTGGCTAGCTTCAACTACGGAGACTCTAGCCTGTTCAATATGGAAATAAACTATATGGGCATCAGCAAGTGCAAAGGACCTGATTATTGTTAATGTCATTATTTGGAGCAACTGTCTTTATGTCACCAAATCACTTCTCGTCTTAGAAATTTACTGCTCTGTTTTAAGAAAGTCTAGTAATGGTGTGTTGCATTTGTTGCTTGGTCTGATGTCAGCATCTATACATATGTAATAGCAAGATGCCAATTTCTATAAGTAGAATTGTTCTTAACTGACATCAGCCATGTCTCTGAAGGGCTTCTAAGCAATAAGTGGCCACTATAATTATATATGCGGGGTGGGTGGGTATGCACAAATTAACTATATGAAAAACTGTATTGGGCTGATCATAAATTATTTTTTATATTTGAGTTAGCCATTTTTTAAAAAAGAAAAAAGAAGAAACAGATCAAGATCTCCTGTCCTGGCAGTCTGGAATTTTTTTTGTTTTCTTTAAAAAGGATATTGGGGTGAGATTGGGGCGTGGGGGGGGGGGGGGGGGGGTATTGTTGGTTTTGGCCAACGTCTCCAGTCAGATTTGATTTACTGATACACATCATGTTGCGCTACCTGGCACATAATGATAAAAGTAATACACTTAGGGTGCTTTTGCTAGATTTTTTCCTATCATGGAGGAAATTCTAGGAGCTACTATAGTTGTTCCCAGTGCTATTAAGAGTGAATTTAAAAAAAGAGCGAGAGATCTTCTGAAGCTTGTTTTGTCATATAGCATATGCTGTTAGGACGATTTGTCATCTTGCTTTTGAACATTGGTCTGTCCCTCTGGAAGCCTGGGTTTTTTTGTCCTCCTGTAATGTCACTTGACAATACTATTTCTGTGTGCTCTTCGCTGGTACATTTTTCTGTGTATGTAAAAAAACGTGATTTATTCATAAAGAAACATGGGGCTCTACATATATGGCTGAATGATTAACTGTAGATATGGGTAATTGTACTTTATGCAAAAGTCTTTGTTTCCAAAATGAGCCATATAGGCATTCTTTTGAGGAAAAGACACACAAAAAAATCTGTCTTTATTGGGATAAATGACTTGATCATCAAAGTTGTGTATCTTTCTCCATCTCAAAGTGAAGTAACAGTTTCTGTGGCTAAAGCAGTATTAGTAATCCAGGTACAGTATTTGTTAACATTAACATGTGAAAAATACCAGGATAAGAAGACAAAATATTTTGCACTTTTAGGCCTACACTCCAATATGTAATGTGTAGCCATTTCCCTTGTAAAAAAGAAGAAGAAGAAAAGAAAGAAACAAACTTATATGGTAGACTTCCATTATTATGACTGTTCAAATTTTTAAAATACATAAATCTAATCATGTTGTCTTTAATGAAAAAAAATAAAAGGCTAGAAGAGCAAAACATAAACCCTTTCCCCGACCCCATTATTGGCTGTAGAACTGTCATGATACTGTATCTTAATTTCACAGATAATCCCCTGTATAAGAATGTCTGAACATCATAGAAACATAGCAAGTGGTCCTTTACTAAGTCAGACTTTTGGTCCATTTAGTGTGGGACTGTCAACTCTGGCTGACAGTGATTCTGTGGGATTTCAGGCAGGATTCCTTTACTAAAACCTACTTGCGCGTCCCTGATACTCTCTGATCCAAGTCCAAACCAAGCTTGACCCTGCTTATATGTCTGAAATCAGATGGGATGATGTGTGTAATGGTAATGGTGGTCACAAAGGTCCATGAATTTTTTGATTTGCAATAAGAGTAATTTTCACTGTGATCAAAATCTTTTTTTTTAAATGGCTAGCTTATCTCTGAAGCTAACTTTCTGGTTCACATACTGTTTGGACAAACATCAGCAGTAAATCTGGTGTCAAAGCACTTTAGCTTGCAACCAGAACTTTCACATCTGCTCTTGCATAGTTGCCTTAAGAATATGGTCAAACCGCCTGGGTTTATGGCCAGCATTATTTCCTGCAGTACAAAATCTATAGCTGGTTAGTGGAAGAGTTATGACACTGAACTTTGCTTGCTTGGCTCTCAGTACATGCAAAAAAATATAAACCAAGATATCTTGCACAGAAATTTCCATAAGCAAGGACCAGCAGGGACTGGGGAAAGGAGCATTTTTCCAGAACATGAGAAGTTATGGCCACGAGACTGAGCTCCAAAGACTGAGGCAGCATTTATATAGAGCTAGTGGCTGCTAGCTCCTCCCCAACAAATCAATGATGCAACAAAAGCCCCATCCCTTGGACCATATGATCAGAGAACCAAAGAGAAACAGCTCCCTCCCCCCCCCCCCCAAAAAAAAACTTAAAACAGCCAAAGAATCAAGGCAGAGACTATTCTTCCTCATTCTTTTTACTCTATAAAAAAAGAGTTTGAAGCTAATGTGTGTGCACATGTGCAAGTGCACTAAAGAAAAATCTCAAGAGAAAGGCCAGTTCCAATGATATTGCCATCTCTGAATAGGATCCTCCACTTCTCTCTCCCCTCCCCTTTTTTTTCTGCCTTCTGCATATGCTCTAGGGTTAGTTTCAATATGGCACTGGGCTTTTGGCTCAAATTTGAGCAGGGTTTTTTTTTTTTTTTTGTTAAGCATGATATAGGCAGAAGAAGAGTGGATTTGCTGAATTTTTGTTACTGACAATCCTTAGTAGTCTCAAATTCATTTTCTGTTGTGTAGTTAAAGTGATGATGTTCTCAATCTTGAAGCAGTTTTTCCTTGAAATACATTCCTAACACCATTACTAAGAGAGTCAGACAGATTTCAGGGAAGTTTGTATGGTATAGGAGCTTCATAATAAGAAAGAAGCAGACAATTATGCAAGTGTGATTCCTCTGCCTCATATCTTGAAGACTGAAGATTCTTTGTTGTATACCGGTTGGTCTGTGTCTAGATAGATTTCCTGGATTTACTATTGTGGCCACCTGGACTCCCAAGGCTGCAAAGTCTTGTTTTAGCCAGTAGTCAAATCAACATCCATATCTCCACTAAGTACCTCTTCAGCATTCACTTATCAATAAATTATTGTAGGAGAATAGGTTGCAGCTTTATAACGAATGCTTATGTTTCTTGAGCAGGTTTAACAAAGGTAAGTTCATTTTCCTTAAGGGGACAGCTTACATAGACCTTCTACAGTCAAGACACATGTATCACAATACATACCAAGATTTTCACTTCTTTCAGAACTATGGCCTAGAGCAGTGATAGTGAACCTTTTAGAGGCTGAATGCCCAAACTGTAACCCCAAACCCCTTATTTATCGCAAAGTGCCGTGTCCCTCTGGCTTTCTAATAACAAACTCTGGCAAACTCTGTGCTGGGGTGACAGCACATATGCCCACAGAGAGGGCTCTGAGTGCCAGCTCTGGCACACGTGCCATAGGTTCGCCATCACTGGCCTAGAGTGATAACCCACCTTCTAGTGTGTATAAGTCTATTTCTACACCCTTTTTTTTGGGGGGGGGGTTATTAGTTAATCAAAATACTGCTTACAACTCTTAGGACATCAAGTTGTGAACTATTGCCTCATGTAACAGCAGCCAAGCGCTAGACCAGCTTTGCTATGAGCAAAATCTGATACCTTGCTGCCCAAAGGCCTTGGCTTTTATATCATTCCCAGCCTCTGTCTGATTAGAGACAGATTTCACTAGTTCTTGGTAATGCAAATAATTATCTTTCCTCCATTGGAATGTTTACAATGGTTTCCAAACTTTGAACCTCCAGATGTTTTGGACTTCAGGTCCCAGAATTCCTGACTGTTGGCCAAGCTGACTGGTGCTTCTAGGAGCTGAAGTCCAAAATACAAAGTCTGGGAATTTACTGGTTTCTGAGACCACTTTAGGAATCAATCAGCTGAGAGTGTCACTAGCTACTGTTTCCTTCCTACCAGCCTGCCATCAGTGGATTGCATGAAATTACATCACATACAGTTGGTCTTCCTTATCCAAAGATTCTTTATCTATGGATTCAGTCATCTGCAGCTTGAAAATATTTGTGTGTGTGTGTGATATTTCAAAAATCAACTCTTCATTTTGCCATTTTATATAAGTGGCACCATTTTACTGTGCCATTGTATTGCGCATCCACAGATTTTGTTATCCACGGGGGTCCTGGAATCAAAACACAAGAATATCAAAGGCCCACTGTATTAGTAATCTTTTGGTACAAATAAACCCTTCAACTGTTTTATTAAAGTTTGGCCATTTGCTTATACACACACTCTCACACTATGTTCTCCTTATCTCTTTGTTTCCAGTTAGACTGGCTTCATGCCCAGAACTAGCTGGTAAGTTTGTGCTATTAATAGTTTACAAATACACATATCTTACTTTCTACTATAACAAGACACCTGTTGCCTTTTTATCTTCAATATGCAGTCTTCAGGGACGCACATTTCCCAAGTCTAGTGTCCAGCCTACAGTAATAGAAGTGCATTTTTCTTCCTTTTTTGGACTATTGAGAGATTTTATTTTATTCCAAAGAAGTGTAGAACATCGCACGGGAGAGAGGAAAATCAAATGGTTTTTTTCCTACTTGAACTCTTACTCCACCTTTATATTTTTCTATATTCCTGTTTCTTCCTCAATTCTATCTTGTTATGAGCGTTTTTAGAATTTCAGTGAGATTTTTCTAGATTCTTCAACATTTATGCTGATTTAAAAACCTCAAAACAGCTATGGTGGATCAAACCAAAAGTCTGCCTATCTGATATTCTATTCACATAGTGGACAACAGTTGTTGTTTTGTTGTATGGATGCCTCCTGCCTGTATATTTTAGGCTTGTGTGGCCTCATGAATTGCATTTCCCAGAATTTTGCACCATCCCCTGTGCTGGCTAGGACTGCTTGACGTTAAAGTCCAAAATATCTAGATCTGAATACAATGGGCAGCCTCAACTTGAACAGAGCAACTGAATCCTAAGACTCGCCACTGATCAATCGGTTTAAGGGCTTTACTCCACTTGGGACTATCAGTAAAATTCAGATTCTAGAAAGCCACAAGATTCCCACATTTGATTTAGTGGGTTGTTACTAGAATAGGAGAAAACTCTGGCTTACTATTTGGCTTGTGCATTATTAAATGCACAGGAATCCAAGTGGTTAGAATGTTGTGATTTAGAATATCTGGATTCTAGTCCTTACTGAGAAAAGAAGCTTCCTGTGTGATTTTAGCACTGTCTCTCTCAGTCTTTGTCTCCCCCTGATCTACCTCACAAGGTTATTGTGCAGATACAGGGGTGAAGAGATCCATTTACGTCACTTTGAGTTCATTGGTGCAAAAGACAGCATATGAAGGAAAATAATAAAATGAAGAAAATAATAAAATATGCCCTTTATACTGCAAGCAGGGAAAATTCTGAACTGAGGACATGAGTGCTTTGTCCACGAGTGAATGATTTGGTACTGATGACTGCAGAAACACCTCTTTTGAAGAGCATAGATCTCAGTGGCTTTGCACAAGCAAAAGAAATGAAAGCTTATTTGTATGGAATTTATCACATGAGTGAAATCCGAAGAGAAACAGGAGCAAAATGAGATTTAAATTTGTGGGAAGTTTATCACACTATGTTATTGTTAATGTGAAATAACGTGGTCAAAGCGAAGATGAAATGGAGAAAGGAGGCAGCTTTTTACTTTCTGAACTTCCTGAAAGTAAAAAGTTGTTCCTTTTCTCCATTTTCTTTTTTTTATTTCACTTTGGCAGCCATTACGAGTGATAAACTTTTGCAAGTTTTTTCTAATTTTAAATCTCATTTAAATCCTGTTTCTCTTTGGGATTTTGCTCATGTGGTGTTAAGTTAGGAATCTACTTACTACAAATGTTCTTTCAATAAAGAAAAGTAGTAATCCAAACGTCAAAACGCATCTTTTTTACATACACACATGCAGAATGTTCATGCAGGGGTTGGGAAGTGAGGCCCCATACAGACAGGCCAAAATAAAGCTACTTTGGGTCACTTTGGAGGTATGCTGTTTACATGATGCATCCGCCCTCAGAGACTGGAGGCTGTGCCAAAGTCATGCTCTAGTCCTGAGGACTGGAGTGTGGCTTTGGTGCGGCTTCGGGAATCTTAGGATACATGCATGATTTAAAGAGCATACCTCCAAAGTGACCCAAAGCAGCTTTATTTTGGCCTTTCTGTATGGGGCCTGAGATTTTTTTTTTCTCCTTTTGACATTATTCTAATTTTAGTGATTAGCATCTTTAGTATCTTTAATTCTTATCTTTATATTTTTATGTTTCATTCCCAAATTTTTCAAAGCGCTCACTTCAGTCTAGATCGGGTTTGGACAACTTGTCCAGTTTCAAATTCTTCCTGCAAACATCAGTTCAGAACAAGTGGAAGGGTGCTGTGGAAAGTCACTGGCAAAGATGGAGGTCTGCCTGATGAGTGACTATAAAAGGGGAGGAGCCATTCAAAGGAGTAGAACTGTGTCATGTACTGCTAGAAGTGAAGAGGTTTCAGTACAAAGCCTTAATGGAATTCAGACTTCTGTATAAGGAATAGAGAGTTAAGATGAATGAAGACGTTTAGTGAAATATATGAGGGTGTCATTTGACAGATGAAGAACTAGAACTTGTGTTTAGAGAAATAAAACACTGTTTCAGACAGGCCAAAATAAAGCTGCTTTGGGTCACTTTGGAGGTATGCTGTTTAAATGACACATGCATCTTAAGAGGCCAGAAGCTGCACCAAAGCTGCACTCCAGTCCTTAGCCTTTGGCACGGTTTCCTGACTCTTAGGACACATGTGTCATTTAAACAGCATACCTCCAAAGTGACCCGAAGCAGCTTTATTTTGGCCTGTCTGTTCAGGCTCAACGTCTGTGAGGAAACTGGAACAAAGACAATTTGTAGCAAGCACTTCACTTGCTGAACACAGTGTAACCACACGATTTGATAACCACATGTGAAAAGATACTAACTTAAGTTCTGTCTGTAAATAAATATTTCTTCTTGTTTACAAAGGAGTGGCTTGAGGTAATTTGTAACTAAAAACATCAAAAGCATGCTACTAAAAATATTAAAGCACTTATTAGGTAAGGATAGTGGGAGCCCATCTCTGAGTCCCTTATTAGGTGAGTGGACTAAGAAAGAAATTGGGGCCAGTAAAAGGACCAAGGGTCAAAGGGATATTTCTGACGAAAGGAAAGCCTCAGACTATATTTTAAGGAAAGAAGAACCCTGTGGGCCTAGAAGTGACAGGTGCCTACACCCAACACTAGCTTCAGCCATCCAAGAGTCCCCAAACGGATTCTGTAAAGGGAATGCAGCCCTTTACAGAAAATGAAAAAATGTCTGCCATCCTCAGTCTAAAGCTGAATCTGCACTGCAGAAATAATGTAGTTTGACAGCGCTTACTGTGGCTCCATCCTATGGAATCCTGGGATTTGAAATCTGTTGTGGCATCAGAGCTCTCACAAAATTACAGATCCTAGAATTCCATACCATAGAGCCATGCCAGTTAAAGCAGTGTCAAACTGCATTATTTCTTCAGTGCAGATTCAGCCACAGTCAACTGTTGTCAACTGAAACTGGCTGAAACATCCAAAGCAAGAAATCAGACTTGGTTTAATTTCTCGTGGAAAATGATGAGAAATTGAGTACTTCCAAGTATTGAAATAATGACTGAGTCTGTGAACGTGAGTTAGACTATCATTGCTTGCATGGGGAGACAACACTCTATGAAGTGTGTAAGGAAACACCTTACACAAGCTGGAAGCTTTTCTTCTATCCTCATCTCTTGTACGTTTAGGGCATTCCTGGTTTGGGTCAGATGACACAACATAGGTGACATTTTAATGTATATTCATGCTACCTCTGATTTTGTTGGTTGGCTTAACTATGTTGGGAGTGGCATAGACTTGGTGGCAAAGGCAAAATGACTGCAGGCATTGTAGTGATGGTGACTGGGAGAAGTGGTAGCGAAAGAGAAAGGTGCCTTCTGGATCCAAGCTGTTCAAGAGCTGCCAGAATGGCTTTCTCTAGGACTAGAGAAGGCTTTCCTTGCCACTCCCATAGCAGTGCCATGGACTGCTCCAAAAAGTGCCTTATACTGGGGATAAATCTCTGGTAGGATTCCATTCTTTTTCTGCAATGCACTGATGAGATGCTCAGGTAAAGACATTCAGCAGCTCTGGCCTTTGATAAACATAAAACATCTTTGTATTAGGAGAGAAATCATATGCACAGCTCCATCTAAAGTTTGGTTTCTAAACCAACCTATTCTTAAGGCCAAAGCCCCTTTAAGGCCAGGGCAAGCATCTTAGCTAAATTTGCTCCTCTGTTGTGTGCTGTGTGATATCAACCAAGCTCCTTAAATGAATTCTTCAGCTGCTTTTTAAAATAGGTTCTCAACTTAAGTTATAACTGCCCCAGAGAAGTACCTCAAAATTTAATATTTTCAATAAAGTCTTATAAAGTGGTTCTTTCTTCTACTAATCCACCTGCCAGCCTTCCTTGACTCCATCTCATGGTTTCGTACAGCTTTCAGTCTTTGATCGACATAGCTCTTTATGCTTGTTAGTTTGTTTATGGCTCTTTATTTGGTTGCCTGTTTTCAATATGATGTTTATTTTCCCACTCTGGGCTTTAGCTTTTCCTTCCCTCCATTCTCTCCCCACTTTCCACACTACTTAACACTATATAAGATTTGGGTATTTAACTCTAGAAAGCAGATGAGCATTTTAACCCAACAAATGAGCCTTTAAATTTGCTGTGTGGAGTGGTTTTATTTTGGATTCCAGCTAGTTGTGTCCTATTTTGGAATATTCCATTCCATTCTTACCCTCTGACTTTCTCATTCCCCAACAACCCCCCCCCAAAAAGCCAGACAATGTTCAATGCTTTGTCCCTGTTACACTGTCGATAGTGTGGTGTAGTGGTTTGAGGGTTGGACTATGTCTCTGGAGACCAGGGTTTGAATCCCTGCTCAGCCATGAAAATCCACTGGGTAACCTTGGGCAAATCACACACTCTCAGCCTCAGGGAAAGGCAAAGGCACAACCCCTCTGAAGAAACTTGCCAAGAAAACCCTGTCATATGTTCGCCTTAGGACTGCCATTAATTAGAAATTATCTGAAAGCAAACATCACCACCGCCACACTATTACACTGTTGATATTGTCTTTTTATGGGGTAGGTGTGTGTGTGCTGCTTGAGTAATACAAAGATCATGAAAATGGGGGTGATCCGAACATTGGACGATGACTGGAGACTAGAGTTTGAATCCCGGCTCAGCTATGTAAAACCCACTGGGTGACCTTGGGCAAGTCACACTCTCTCAGCCTCAGAGGATGGCAATGCCAACTGAAGAAAATTGCCAGGAAAATCCCATGATTTGTGTGCCTTAGAGGTGTGTCATGACTTAGCTTCTCCATAATTTGCTACATGACTTGAAGACACACAACAGCAACAACAAATTGGTAAATATGATTATCACTTGCTGGGAGCCAGTCTGGTGTATGTTGGACTAGCGCTCTGGAGACAAGGAAATTCCTGGTCAGCCATGGAAACCTTGGGCAAGTCACACTCCTTTAGCCCCAGAAGAAATCCCATGATAGGTTTATCTTAGGGTTGCCTAAGCCAAAAATGACTTGGAAAGCACACAACAATAATACCAACCAATTGCTCACTATCAGAAATTAGAATGACTAGCTAATCTCTTTATTAAACCTATTAACTATTTTACAATACACTTTACTTTGGCAAAAACCTTGTGAAGACATCAGTTATTCCTTTTGTCTTCTCGCTCCAAAAATAACAAATAAGTTAACTCGTTATCAGTATCTCATTATCAGTATCAGTCTTCTGGAGAGCGTACCCTGGTTGCCTTCCCAAAGTTTCATATAAACATTTCATATAAACAAAGGGGTGTAGCGCCAGACATTGTTTGCAGCATAAGTCATCATGTGATTGTTGTAGTTGTGTTCTTGTTTTTTTAAATCATTTCACAGTTGACATACTTGGACATGGTTAGTCTGTACATTCATCATAGTCGCATACACAATCACCAAATATGATGATTTCTATAAAAAGAGGCTCCTCTGGGTCGTCGGGGTCTTGGCAAGGCATCTTGAATTCCTTCTTGTAGTGTGTTTGTGGCATGCAGCACCCACACTCCTTGTCTATTGTCATCGTGGAAAGATTTGGCCTGTGAAAGAAAACAGCCTTGCTTTAGAAATTCCATGTTGTGTGTGCACATACATATTTGTTATTTAAAAACAAAACAAAAATAAAAAAGAGATTGTTTCCCTCAGTGTAATAAAATGCTCAGATCCTGATATTCCGCTTATACCACTTGGCATGTTTGCATGCTCAGTCCTGGGGATAAAAATAAGTGGTTTGACTCTGGAGACCAGGATTTGATTCTTTGCTCAGCCATAAAACCCACTGGGGGATCTTGAGCAAGTCAGCAGATACCAAGGGCCCGCTGTATTAGCACAGGTGACAACACATTACAATGAATATGCATTCACACAGCATCCATGCTTGCTCAGACAGTTGTAAGAATCTAGCCCTGTTTAGGTACTGTACCTATATAAAGGTACAGAAAATTGTATATGAGGTAAGAGATATGGGGGCCTGCTCCCAATGACTGCATGCTTGCTGTTCCTGCTACCTAAATCCCTGATCTCCCATGTTGAGTAGGAAGGCCTAAAGAGAGCTTCTTTTCACATTCTCTGGACTATGAGTAGAAGCCCTCACATGACCAAAAAACCTGCTCCATCTGGATTCCTGATTTTGCAAAGCATTCTATTTGTGTTCCCGGTTCAACAAGAGGTGGTTGAGATGGATGTGGGAATGGCAAGCTTGCACATATCCTTTTCCAATCCTCTATTAAGGTATCATACCTTGACAAAGCTTGAAGGACAATTCAACAAGGTGTTTGTACAGATTGTACATGGATGGAATATAAAGTTATGAGCAGCCTAAATATGTTTCCTTATATTAAATATCACATTGGCTTAAATTCTGCTGCTAGTCCCAAATATCTTCTTTTTTCAGTTGAACTGTACTGTACGCCAAATGAAGATACTGTACTGTACTCCAAAAGTGGTAGTTTTATTTTCCATTCCTTTTCTAATTATTCCCAAACTTAAATTTGCCTTTCCCCCACTAGGCCAGCATTTTCAATGAGCTATCCATTGCAAACTTGCAAATCTCACATCCCATTAGTGTAAAAATGAACAGGTTTTTTTTTAATCCCAGCATATAACACTTTACACTTGTCTGTGTTGAGCCACATTTGCCATTTTAATGCCCTTTCTTCTTGCAATCCTGAAATAATTCATGCCAGCCATGAATTTGGCAGCCTTACTGCTGCTCAGCCTTAACCCAAGACCATTTATGAACAAATGAAAAAGCACAATACTGACCCTTAGGGAAGTCCACTATTTGCAGTCCTTTTTTAATGGTAAAAACTGTATGGTTTTTTGATCAGATAATGGGACACAAGTAACTGTGGTTTGAACAATTTGTCACAGATTCTTTCTTACTTTGTTGATGATGGACACAATCCTGCACAGCGCCTCAGTGTGACATTTGCAGCACAGCCCTTGTATACCACTTTTTCTTCATATTCAATAGCATGACATGGAACTGTAAAATTTAAAAAAACCTACTGTAAAACCAACACGGGAAATGTGGGGAATCTTCTTCCAGCAATTTAGATCTAGGGCTTTCCTATTATTCCTGACCCATGCTAGTCATTCTCTGCAGTAATTCTCAGTGGGGTGAGAGAGTGACAGTAGATTTCTTTATCAAGTATACCACATGATCAGACTTGGCTCTGTTGATTTTTATAATCCTTCCAGCTCCTACTACTTAAGGTTTTAATGTATGGAAATTACAATATGGCTTGTTAATTTCCTTTGGTAAATATATGTGATACAAGAAAGTTATGCTATTGTTGATTTAAACCAGGGTTCTAGAACTTGTGGATCTCCAGATATTATGAGACTACACCTCCCAGTATTCCTTACCATGCTGTCTATGGTGGGTAGGGGTTTGAGTGGAGCAATATTTGTTTGGCCATTGGTCCTTCCTTCTCCGTCCTACCCTTCCAGCACGTAGTAATTTTACTGGAGATATAGGGTTTGTAATCTGAGCCATCTACTGGCAAATGCAACTATTATCATCATTAAAGAATATCAAGAATATTTTTTGTGAAATATCTGGAAGCAACAGAATTGTGCAGCCTAACAGAATGCTTTAGAAAAATATGGCAGATAATTCTTCTCATGAAGAAGAATGGATCTGGTGGAGCATAAGGCTCTGCCAGATGGAATTCCAGTCCCTCTCTTAGCAACTAAGGAGTGTCCGGCTATGTGCCTACAATTGGACCCAAGACAAAGAAGGCATTTTTCCAACATACACTGGGGAGCCTCCGGGAGACCAGAAGGAGAATGTTGTAGGAATATAACCAGACACTGCTTGGCTGCCCCATTCTCCCTTAACCATTAAATGACTGTATTCAAGACTGACTGGGGGTCAGTGGCAGGAGACAGGTACATTCTAGGGAAAGGGAGAGTCATTGCATGGAGGAAGTAGGAGGGCCAAAACACACTTCAGAAATAAACTGCCTTGGCTCAATGCTAGGAAATTCTGGGCAACTGTAGTTTTCTGACACATTTAGTCGCCTCTGTTAGAGAGCTCTGCCCACAACAAACTACAGTTCCCAGAACTCCCTAGAACTGATCCAGGGCAATTGAAGCAATCTCAAACTGGATTATTTCTGCAGTGTGTTTTAACCCACGGTGAATAATTTCTTTTGCAATGACCATTATCTCAAGCTTTGAAATGGAAGAAAGGCATTTTTCCCTTTCAAGGTGCAGAGACCAGCACCATCTTTGTTTGTTTCTTTTTTTCCTGGAAACTCACCACGATCAGCACCTGTGTCTTGGGGACTGGGACCAGTCATGGACCACCAGTTTGAGTAGCACTGCATTAAGGTCATATGCAGGTTTGACATTATGTCTGTAGATCACAAACAGGTTTCTGCCCTCCCCCTCTTTTTTTTTGAACAATACAACTCAGACAATGAGGAGGTCATTAGTAGTAGTAGTAGTATTAATAGAATGAGAGCTTTCAGTGTGGGGTTCTGTGCTACATTCAGTTTCAGTGCGCTTCCTTGGATGTACAGTGTACAGTGGCTTGCATCCATAGAAAAAACATTTTTACCTAGACTTTACTTTTTAGCCAATAAATGTTAGTCAGGCTTTACTTTTCTTTAGTGGAACTAACCTGATAGAGGTCTTGAGACTGGTACAGTAGTTGTTGGAGCGGTTGGTGTGGTGATGTTGACAGGATGAGAAACTAACAAAATAAAAGGAAATGTGTGAATGGAAAAAATACACTGGAAATAAATTAAAATAATGGACTTACTGTTTATAATGATTACTGAGGTCTATGATCCTAACTGCAGAAATAATGCAGTTTGACACTGCTTGAACTGCCATGGCTCAATGCAATGGAAACCTGAGATTTTTAGTTTTGTGAGATACGGTAGTTAGCCTTCTCTGTCAGAGCTCTGGTGCCACAACAGACTACAGATCCCAGAATTCCATTGCATTGAGCCATGCAGTTAAAGTGGTATCAAACTGCATTGTTTCTGCAGTGCAGATTAGACCACAATAAGGAAAAAGTGAGAACGGTAAATCAGAGAAAAGAGGAAATGAACAAGAAAAAAGACAAGTTTTTTCTACTCTGGGGGAGAAAAGAGAGGATTAAAGTAAAAACAACAGCTACTGTAACTGGCGGAGGCCTTGCTATATCCACCTTAAAAACAAATTAGGCAAAAAAGCATGCTCAGAAAGATCATTTATTGCCAGGGAGTAGGACATTTGTTTGATTTTGTCTCCTGAATTGAATTTTTTAGTGCAGGAAATGACACCTTTCAAGCTGAACTGGTATGCTTATGGAATTGCCTAATGCTCAGAGTGAACCTAGATCTGAACTTTAACCAGAGCCACTGATTGTGCTAGAATTTATATTTCTGGCCATTTAAATTAAAAATTATAAATATTTTTTTTTCCTTGCAACAAGTGGAACATCTTTAAAGTTTTATTTCCTTTTACTTATGCTAGGGCTCTCCAATATGATGAGTAAAAATACTGTTGCTGCTGTTGTTCTCATTATTGCTATCATCATCTTATTTAAACATGAAAAAGTATCTCCTTCCCTAGAAGAAATATCTGTTCCTTTAAAGGCTTTTTTAAATTAAAAAGTTGCATCTTCCATTCATGCCTTAGCATGCTCTGTGTCCAATTTCAAAGATTTTTTCTTTTTTTTTCTTCCAGCAAAACATAGCTGAATTTTTTTTCCTAATATTTTTTTTTACTCTTGCTTGACTGCTGGTGAGTGCCTATCAAAAGAAAAACCTAAAAAAAAAAAAAATCTCTGAAAGACATATAAAACATGATCTAAAATAAGGAATGTTTTGTTGACATCAAACCCAAAGTCTCTTTTCTTGCAAGAAGACACAACAGAGAGGAGGAAGGCAAGGGATAACAGAATCCCATCATTATAATAAAGAAAAGGATCTGGGGAGGGGGGAGCAAATATACTCATCCACACTCTTAAGTATGCTCAGGAATGCCATTTACTGTTAAGAAAACTTGTCCTGTCTCTGGAACTGGGGTCCCCTATGTAGTGGTGCTCAGGGGCACCAAAGGTGTTTGCAGATTCCTTCCTTGAAACCCACTCAATTTCCAAACTGTTTTGATTTTTTAAAAGGTTTTAAAATTATATTAATTTTTTTTAATTTGGAGAGAGACGTGCCATAAAATAAAGCCCCGACTTCTGATGACATCTTTCTTTTCAAGAATTATCATAATTATTTACAAGAATGTTTTATTTTCCAAGGGGCCTTTTACTCTTATACATTTATAATGATATGGCTCCATTTCATCCTGTGGGATGCTGGGAGTTGCAATTCAGGGAGGGATGTTTAGAACTCTCAGCCAGAAAGTCCTATTGCTTCACAAAACTACAAGCTCCAGGATTCCATGAGGACGTTGCCAAGGCAGTTCAAGTATTATGACTGTGTACTGTGAAAGAGTCCTTCAAGAGGCATGGCTAGAAAATAGGAATTGTGAACTTAGACAGTGAAGATTTTCCTCTGGATATGTGTCCAGTGGCAGCCCAGGAAGAAGATAAGGTAAGCTGGAGAATGTCATGGAGTGTCCTGAGGAATTACTAGAAGGGTCCCCTCTGGAGATTTCCGCAGTTTTACCTGTGCTTTGTCTTTTGCATAGCTTGTGGGATGTGCCTGAGGATAATAGCTTAGTTGTGTGTTTGTAGTTATTGGGTAGCCTATGTGGTATGGATAGATGTTTATCCCTTTATTGGTATGTAGAGAGATCTCGTAGTACCTTTGAGACTATGGGGCAGAACAGACGGCCCCAAAGAGGCTGCCTGAAGCTGCCCCTGAGAGAGCCAGGTTGGGGCTAGGGCCACCGCATGCCACGGCTTTTTGGTGGCACAAAAAGAAGTGGCAAATTCTCGCTCCTTTTTCAGCTGGCAAAAAGATTACTTTTGCTGAGCTCCTATAGCATACGGCAGGTAAACACTGCGCCACCAGAGTGTCACAAAGCCAGCACACATGTGGTGAAGCAGGCAGCATGACACTGGCTTTGGGTGGCATCAGGGTGCGCGGCGTCTAAACACCATGCCCCCAAGCCAGCATTTCGAGCCAATCTGTTTTGGCACTAACTGCAAGAAAGAAGTTGGCAGCATGAGCTTTTGTAGACTAAAGTGTAGTGTGGAAAGCCAGGGACAGACTTGTATGAGTGAGAATGTCAATTCAAATTCAAAATCCATTGTGTATGAAAATGAAGCGGCCAGTTTTAACAATGGTCGTTTGTGAACAAAGGCATAGGAAACTAGCCTTTGTGTATGGAATTGAAGTGGTGTGGTGTTGAATATGGTTTTCTATCTTGCCTGTGAATATGGATAGTTATCTCTCTCACTATAATCAGTTTGCCTTCTGTTATGCTTTTTGGGGATAAATTTGGCTAATTCATCTTTCACATTTTGCTGTGCTTTTTGGGGATAAATTTGGCAAACTCATATTTCACATTTGTCTTGTACACATCTCCTTCCCCAATTACTTGTCGCTGGATCAGATTGCCTTTTGTGGAATGGATGGTGATTTGGAAAACTGTTGGTTGAAAAAAGTGAGTTTATATTCGAAATTCCTTCCATTCTAAAATATCCCAGATTATCATCTGACACCACCAGGAGCTTTTGGAAACTTCTGTTAATTTATATGAATTGAACAAAATTAATCACAGGTATAGATTGTGTGGGTGGCCACTGGCCAGGGTGAAAATAAGAGACAACTGGGAATATGGAGAGGATCCTCATCCAGTTTCGCACTATTTTCTTTCCATGCAGTTGATTGAGATACCTTTCTTAAGTTATCAACTGGAAATTTCCTTTCTCTCTGATCACTGAATGGTCACCAATTTGGGGATGTGTGGACTGCCAATCCCAGCACTAATTTCTGCTCACTCACTAGTGGTCAAAATCTATATTTTACCAACAGGGAAGCAGAAAGAAATCTAACAAAAAACAAGTACTGTGACAATGGAAGGCCTTACCTGAAGATGATGGTGTTGGAACCGTCACTGTAGTTTTTGTTATTGCTGTTATAGAAGAGCAAAGAATAACAAAATTGGAACCCAAGAAAAATTAAAAAAAATCTATTTTGAAAACAAAATAGCAATTGGGAAAATAAAGAGAAAGCCCAAGGATTATACAGTGAAAGGGGACTTTAATAGAATCAAAGAATCATAGAATAATAGAGTTGGAAGAGACTTTGTCTTCCCTAAACATTCCCTAAACATATATAAATTGCAGCAAGGAATCAAGAACCCCAATAATATGAGGGAGAGCCTAAAAGCATTCTGTAGTGGTTTAAGCACTGCACTACGAAACTGGAGATCAGTTCTGTGTTGGGCCATGCCAAAAAAAAAAAAAAAAGAGTGATGTTGGGTGAGTTGCACATTCTAAGCCCCAGAAAACCACATGGTAGGGTTACTTTATGGTCAAAATAAGTTAGAAGTGTCTCTAAGGAAAACAAAAAATCGAAAGAAAAAGAAAGCTCATAGGAGAAAAAAATAGGAATTGGGAAAATAAAAAGAAGGCCCCAGGATTATACAGTGTAAAGGGACTTATACAGTACATAAAGTATGATGTGAAAACCAACAACTTACCAGTGGTAGAAAAGATGGTTGTTGTTGCAAAAGTAGTAGTAGCTGGAGATGAGGTAGTAGGAGTAGTAAATGTTACAGTTGTCGAGGTGGGTGTGCTTAGTGGAGAGCTAGTGGATGTAGAGGTAGCAGTTGTACGTACTGGTGATGTACTCAGACTGACAGCGGTTGTACTCAAGGTAGTGAAGCTACTAGGGAGATTTGAGGTGATGGGAGCAATAGTGCTAGTTGGAGTATAAGGGCTGATTAAAGTGGATTGAGTAGAGGTATACGTAGGTGCAGTTGTGGTTGGAGGAGTGGTAGTCTCTGTGGTGCTGGGTGTTGTAGTTGTGGGAGTGGTGGAAGTGACAGGCGGTGCTATAGTCGGGGTGGAGGAGATGGGCGTGGTCGTAGTCAAGGGGGTGGGAGTGGTGGGTGGGCTGGGGGTGGTGGGTGGTTTTGTGGTAGTTGGGGTGTGCGTGATTGGGGCAGTGGATTGGGTGGAGGTCGTAGTGGGAGGCGTTGGAGTGGTTGGGTGAGGCGTGGGTGTCGTAGGAGTGGTCTTTGGCGTGCTGGCTGTGGACATCTCTGTGGATACAGTGGTTCTGGTGGTTGTGGAGAGGGACATGGTTGGCGTTGTTTTCGGTGTCGGGCTGGGAGGCGGCCTTGTTTTGGGCGTGGGAACTGGAAAGGAAAAGAAACCGATTTGAAGGGGTTGAATTAGGAACGCACAGGGCAAGGGAAAGCGAGCAACAGTAAGCTGAAGCTGAGCAACTGCCATGCTCTTTGAGCGACTTACCAGGTGTGCTGGTCGTCGTCACCGTCGTGGTGCTTGTCGGCATTTCTGTCAAAGAAAGGGGCAGAGGATAGGAATTTTAGGAGAAATGCAGCAAGGGAAGGAAGAGCAGCCTGGGCTGAGCCCCAATCACATCCCAGATCTGCAAGGATTCAGGCCAGCAAGCAGAAGGCGGCCTGTCTCCCCAAGGTGAGGGTCTTTCCACAGGCATGAGCGGTCCACGGCCAGAATGCAAGAGGTGACCCACAAACTATCGACTTAGGCCAACACGTTGACAAGTGCTCCGGAGTAGCAACTGCAGGTTTCCAGCCTAGCCTTTTGGGGGGTGGGGCACACTTACCACTTGTGGTGATGATGGGTGTCGTGGTCGAAGGAGTGGTTGTGGTTGGAGGAGTGGTAGTCTCCGTGGTGCTGGGTGTTGTAGTTGTGGGCGTGG
>NC_056522.1:265760305-265832473 GCF_019175285.1 Sceloporus undulatus
ACCTGGTGGCTGGTCGTCGTCACCGTCGTGGTGCTTGTCGGCGTTTCTGCAAAAGAATGGGGCAGAGGCAGAGGATAGGAATTTTAGGAGAAATGCCGCAAGGGAAGGAAAAGAGGCAAGCCGGGGTGAGCCCACATCACATTCCCAATCTTGCCAATGATTCAGGCCAGCAACAGAAGTCGGCTGTGTCCCCAAGGTGGGGTCTTTCCACCGGCGTGAGCGGGTTCCATGGCCAGAATGCAAAGAGGTTGACCCCAAGCCATCGACTTAGGCCAACACTTGGACAAGTGCTCCCGAGTAGCAATGCAGTTTTCCAGGCCTAGCCGTTTTGGGGGGGTGGGCCCACTTACCACTTGTGGTGATGATGGGGGGGTCGGTGGTGAAGAGTGGTTGTGGTTGGAGGAGTGGTGTCTCCGTGGTGTGGGTGTTAGTTAGTGGGGCGGGTGGGTGGTGCTGAGAGGAGTGGTGGAAAGGACGGCGGGGTGCTGTAGTCGGGGTGGATGAGAGCACGGCCGTGGGTCGTGTCTCAAGGGGGTGGGAGTGGGTGGTGGTGGGCTGGGGGTTGGTGGTGGTTTTGTGAGTTGGAGTGTGGTTGATGGGGCAGTGGTATTGGGGGGAGGTCGTAGTGGGGGCGTTGGAGTGGTTGGGTGGAGGCGTGGGTGTGGAGAGTGGTCTTGGGGCGTGCTGGCGTTGGACTCTGTGGATAGATAGTGTTCTGTGTGTTTGGAGGAGGGACGTGGTGGCGTTGTTTTGGCGGTGTCGGGCTGGGAGGCGGCCTTGTTATTGGGGCGTGGGACAACTGGAAGGAAAAGAAACCGATTTGAAGGGGTGTGATTAGGAACGCACGGGGCAGGAAAGCGAGCAACAGTAAGTGAAGAGTGAGCAACTGCCATGCTCTTGAGCGACTTACCTGGTGTGCTGGTCGTCGTCACCGTCGTGGTGTTGTCGGCGTTTTGTCAAAGAAAGGGGCCGAGGTGGAATTTTAGGAGAATGCAGCAAGGGAAGAAAGAGAAGTGGGCTGAGCCCCAATCCATCCCAGTCTGCAAGGATTCAGGCCAGCAAGAGAAGGCGGCCTGGTCTCCCCAAGGTGAGGGTCTTTCACAGGCTGAGCAGTCCACGGCAGAATGCAAGGAGGTGACCCCAAGCTAGACTTAGGCCAACACATTGACAAGTGCTCACGAGTGCAACTGCAGGTTTCAGCCTAGCCTTTTGGGGGGTGGGGCCCACTACAACTTGGGTGATGATGGGTGTCGTGGTCGGAGGAGTGGTTGTGGTTGGAGGAGTGGTAGTCTGTGGTGCTGGGTGGTTGTAGTGTGGGGGTGGTGGTTGTGGACGAGAGGGTGGGGAGTGACAGGAGGTGCTGTAGTCGGGGGGGTGGAGGAGACGGCGTGGGTCGTCATCAAAGGGGTGGGGTGGGAGTGGTGGGTGGGCTGGGGTGGTGGGTGGTTTTGTGGTAGTTGGGGTGTGCGTGATTGGGCAGTGATTGGGTGGAGGTCGTAGTGGGAGGCGTTGGAGTGGTTGGGTGAGGGTGGGTGTCGTAGGAGTGGTCTTGGCGTTGCTGGCTGTGGACATCTCTGTGGATACAGTGGTTCTGGGTTGTGGAGAGGGAGTGGTTTGGCGTTGTTTTCGGTGTCGGGCTGGGAGGCTGCCTTTGTTTTGGGCTGTGGGAACTGGAAAGAAGAAAACCGATTTGAAGGGGTTGAATAGGAACGCACGGGGCAAGGGAAACGAGCAACAGTAAGCTGAAGATGAGCAAATGGCATGCTCTTTGAGCGACTTACCTGTGTGCTGGTCGTCGTCACCGTCGTGGTGTTTCGGCGTTCTGTCAAAGAAAGGGGCAGGGTAGGGATTTAGGAGAAGAGCAGGCAAGGGAAGAAGAGCAGCCTGGGCTGAGCCCCAAATCACATCCAGATCTGCAAGGATTCAGGCCAGCAAGAGAGGCGGCCTGTCTCCCCAACGGTGAGGGTCTTTCCACAGGCGTGAGGGTCACGGCCAAGAATGCAAGAGGTGACCCCAACCATCTGACTTAGGCCAACACTTGACAAGTGCTCCCGAGTAGCAACTGCAGGTTTCCAGCCTTAGCCTTTTGGGGGGTGGGGGTGGGGCACACTTCACCTTGTGGTGATGATGGGTGTCTTGTGGTCGAGGAGTGGTTGTGGTTGGAGGGTGGTAGTCTGTTTGGTGGGGTGTTGTAGTTGTGGGTGGTGTGTGCTGAGAGGAGTGGTGGGTGACAGGGGGTGCTGTAGTCGGGGTGGAGGAGAGGGCGTGGTCGTCGTCAAGGGGTGGGAGTGGTGGTGGTGGGCTGGGTGTGGGGTGGTTTTGTGGTAGTGGGTGTGCGTGATTGGGGCCGTAGTGATTGGTGGAGGTCGTAGTGGGAGGCGTTGGAGTGGTTTGGGTGAGGCTTGGGTGTCGATTAGTGGTCTTTGGCGTGCTGGCTGTGGACGATCCTGTGGATACAGTGGTCTGGTGGTTGTGGAGAGGGAAGTGGTGGCGTTGTTTTCGGTCGCCGGCTGGGAGGCGGCCCTGTTTTTGGGCTTGGGAACTGGAAAGGAAAAGAAACCGATTTGAGGGGTTGAATTAGGACGCACGGGGCAACGGAAAGCGAACAAAGTAACTGAAGATGAGAACATGCCATGCTTTTGAGCGACTACCTGGTGTGCTGGTCGTGTCACCGTCGTGGTGCTTGTCGGCGTTTCTGTCAAAGAAGGGCAGAGGATAGGAATTTAGGAGAAATGCAGCAAGGGAAGGAAGAGCAGGGCTGGGCGAGCCCCAATCACATCCCAGCTGCAAGTTCAGGCCAGCAAGCAGGAAGCGGCCTGTCTCCCCAAGGTGAGGGTCTTTCCACACGGCGGTTGACGGCAGGGGAATGCAAGAGGTGACCCCAAAGCCATCGACTTAGGCCAACATTGACAAGTGCTCCCGAGAGTAGCAATGCGTTTCAGCCTAGCCTTTTGGGGGGGGTGGGCACACTTACCCACGTGGTGATGATGGGTCGTGGTCGAAGGAGTGGTGTGGTGGAGGAGTGGTAGTCTCCGTGTGTGGGTGTTGTAGTTGTGGGCGGGTGGGTGCTGAGAGGAGTGTGGAGGTGCAGGCGGTGGCTGTAGTCGGGGTGGGAGGAGACGGGGCGTGGTCGTGCAAGGGGGGTGGGATGGTTGGTGGGGTGGGGGGGGTGGGTGGTTTTGTGGTAGTTGGGGTGTGCGTTATTGGGCAGTGGATTGGGTGGCGGTCGTGGGGAGGCGTTGGAGTGGTGGGTGGTTGGGTGAGGGGTGGGCGTTGGGGGTCGTAGGAGTGGTCTTTGGCGTGCTGGCTGTGGAATCTCTGTGGATACAGTGGTTCTGGGTGGTTGTGGAGAGGGACGTTGTTGGCGTTGTTTTCGGTGTCGGCTGGGAGGCGGCCTTGTTTTGGGCTGGGAACTGGAAAGGAAAAGAAACCGATTTGAAGGGGTTGAATAGGAACGCACGGGGCAAGCGAAAGCGAGCAACAGTAAGCTGAAGATGAGCAACTGCCATGCTCTTTGAGCGACTACCGTGTGCGGTCGTCGTCACCGTCGTGGTGCTTTGTCGGCGTTTCTGTCAAAGAAAAGGGGCAGAGGATAGGAATTTTAGGGGAAATGCAGCAAGGAAGGAAGAGCAGCCTGGGCTGAGCCCAATCACATCCCAGATCTCGCAAGGATTCAGCCAGCAGCAGAAGGCGGCCTGTCTCCCCAAGGTGAGGGTCTTTCCACGGCAGTGCGTGCGGGTCCATGGCCAGAATGCAAGAGGTGCCCCAAGCCATAGACTTAGGCCACACATTGACACGTGCTCCCGAGTAGCAACTGCAGGTTTCCAGCCTCCTTTTGGGGGGGTGGGGCACACTTACCACTTGTGGTGATGATGGGTGTCGTGGTCGAAGGAGTGGTTGTGGTTGGAGAGTGGAGTCTCCGTGGGGCTGGGTGTTGTGTTTGTGGGCGTGGGGTGGTGCTGAGAGATGATGGAGGTGGACAGGGGTGCTGTAGGTCGGGTGGAGGAGACGGCGTGGTCGTCGCAAGGGGGGGTGGAGTGGTGGTGGGGCTGGGGTGGTGGGTGGTTTTGTGGTAGTTGGGGTGTGCGTGATTGGGGCAGTGGATTGGGTGGAGGTCGTAGTGGGAGGCGTTGGAGTGGTTGGGGTGAGGCGTGGGTTGTCGTAGGTAGGAGTGGTCTTTGGCGTGCTGTGTGGGACATCTCTGTGGATACAGGGTTGTGTGGTTGTGGAGGGGAGTGGTTGGGCGTTGTTTTCGGTTGCGGGTGGGAGGCGGCCTTGTTTTGGGCTTGGGAACTGGAAAGGAGAAGAAGAAACCATTTGAAGGGGTTGATTGAATTAGGAACGCACGGGGCAAGAGAAACGAGCAACACAGTAAGCTGAAGATGGCAACGCCATGCTCTTTGGAGCGACTTACCCGGGTGCTGGTCGTCGTCAACGTCGTGTGCTTGTCGGCGTTTCTGTCAAAGAAAGGGGAGAGGATAGGATATTTAGGAGGAAATGCACGCAAGGAAGGAAGAGCAGCCTGGGCTGAGCCCAATCACATCCCAGATCTGAAGGATTCAGGCAGCAGCAGAAGGCGGCCTGCTCTGTCCCCAAGTGAGGGTCTTTCCAAGGCTGTGAGCGGTCCATGGCCAGAATGCAAAGAGGTGACACCCAAGCCATCAGATTATGGCCAACACTTGACAAGTGCTCCGAGTAGCAACTGCAGGTTTCAGCTATAGCTTTGGGGTGGGGGCACAACTTAAACTGTGGTGATGATGGGTTGTGTGGGTCGAAGGAGTGGTTGTGGTTGGAGGAGTGGTAGTTCCGGGTGTGGGTGTTTGTAGTTGTCGGGGTGTGGTGCGAGAGGAGTGGTGGAGTGACAGCGGGCTGGTAGTCGGGGTGGGGAGAGGGTCGTGGCGTCGTTAAGGGGGTGGGAGTGGTGGGTGGGCTGGGGGTGGTGGGTGGTTTTGTGTGTATTGCTAGTGGCGTGATTGGGTCCGTGGATTGGGTGGGGAGTCGTAGTGGGAGCGTTGGAGTGGTTGGGTGAGGCGGTGGTGTGTAGGAGTGGTCTTTGGCGTGCTGGCTGTGGACATCTCTGTGGATACAGTTGTTTTGTGGTTGTGGAGAGGGACGTGGTTGGCGTTGTTTTCGGTGTCGGGCTGGGAGGCGGTGTGTTTGGGCTTGGGAACTGGAAGGAAAAGAAACCGATTTGAAGGGGTTTGAATTAGGAACGCACGGGGCAAGCGAAAGCGCAGCAACAGTAAGCTAAGTGAGCAACTGCCATGCTTTTGAGGACTTACCTGTGTGCTGGTCGTCGTCACCGTCGTGGTGGGTGCTTGTCGGCGTTTCTGTCCAAGAAAAGGGGCAGAGGATAGGAATTTTAGGAGAAATGCCGCAAGGGAAGGAAGGCAGCCTGGGCTGAGCCCCAATCACATCCCAGATCTGCAAGGATTCAGGCCAGCAAGCAGAAGGCGGCCTGTCTCCCAAGGTGAGGGTCTTTCCACACGTGAGCGGTCCACGGCCAGAGAATGCAAGAGGTGACCCCCAAGAATAGACTTAGGCCACACATTGACAAGTGCTCCCGAGTAGCAACTGCAGGTTCCAGCCTAGCCCTTGGGGGGTGGGGCACATTACCACTTGTGGTGATGATGTGTGTCGGTGAGGAGTGGTTGTGGTTGAGGAGTGGTAGTCTCCGTGGTGCTGGGTGTTGTAGTTGTGGGCGTGGTGGTGCTGAGAGGGTGGTGGAGTGACAGGCGGTGCTGTAGTCGGGGTGGAGGAGACGGGCGTGGTTTCGTCAAGGGGGTGGGAGGAGTGGTGGGTGGGCTGGGGGTGGTGGGTGGTTTTGTGGTAGTTGGGGTGTGGTGATTGGGGGCAGTGGATTGGGTGGAGGGTCGTAGTGGGAGGCGTTGGAGTGGTTGGTGTGGGGTGGGTGTCGTAGAGTGGTCTTTGGTGTGCTGGGTGGACATCTCTGGGATACAGTGGTTTTGGTGGTTGTGGAGAGGGACGGGTTGGCGTTGTTTCGGGTCGGGCTGGGAGGCGGCCTTGTTTTGGGCGTGGGACTGGAAAGGAAAAGAAAACCGATTGAAGGGTTGAATTAGGAACGCAGGGGCAAGCGGAAAGCGAGCAACAGTAAGCTGAAGATGAGCAACTGCATGTCTTTGAGCGACTTACCTGGTGTTGCTGGTCGTTCGTCACCGTCGTGGTGCTTGTCGGCGTTTTCTGTCCAAAGAAAGCAGAGGATAGGAATTTTAGGAGAATCAGCAAGGGAAGAGAGAAGAGCAGCCTGGCTGAGCCCCAATCACATCCCAGAATGCAAGGATCAGGCCAGCAAGCGAGAAGGCGGCCTGTCTCCCCAAGGTGAGGGTCTTTCCACAGGCGTGAGCGGTCACGGCCAGAATGCAAGAGGTGACCCCCAGCCATCGACTTAGGCAACACTTGACAAGTGCTCGAGAGTAGCAAATGCAGGTTTCAGCTAGTTTTGGGGGGTGGGGACACTTAATTGTGGTGATGATGGGGTGGTGGTGAAGGAGTGGTTGTGGTTGGAGGAGGGGTATCCGTGGTGCTGGGTGTTGTAGTGTGGGTGGGGGTGCTGAGAGGAGTGGTGGAAGTAGTGCAGGCGGTGTGGTGAGTGTAGTCGGGGTGGAGGAGACGGGCGTGGTCGTCGTCAGGGGGTGGGAGTGGTGGGGTGGGCTGGGGGTGGTGGGTGGTTTTGTGGTATTTGGGGTGGGTGACTGATTGGGCGAGGATTGGGGTGGAGGTGTTAGTGGGAGGCGTTGGAGTGGTTGGGTGAGGCGTGGGTGTCGTAGAGTGGTCTTTGCGTGCGGCGTGGGACATCTCTGTGGTACAGTGGTTTGGTGGTTGTGGAGAGGGACGTGGTGGGCGTGTTTTCGGTGTCGGGTGGGAGGCGGCCTGTTTGGCTTGGGAACTGGAAAGGAAAAGAAACCGATTTGAAGGGGTTTTGAATTAGGAACGCACGGGGCAGCGAAGCGAAAACAGTAAGCTGAAGATGAGCAACTGCCATGCTCTTGAGCGACTTACCTGGTGCTGGTCGTCGTCACCGTGTGGTGCTTGTGGCGTTTCTGTCAAAGAAAGGGGGCAGGGGATAAGGAATTTTCGGAGAAATGCAGCAAGGGAAGGAGAAGCAGCCTGGGCTGAGCCCCAATCAATCCCAGATCTGCAAGGATTCAGGCCAGCAAGCAGAAGGGGCCTGTCTCCCCAAGGTGGGGTCTTTCCACAGGCGGTAGCGGTCCACGGCCAGAATGCAAGAGGTGACCCCAGCCATGACTTAGCCAACACTTGACAAGTGCTCCCGGAGTAGCAAAACTGCGGTTTCCAGCTAGCCTTTTGGGGGGTGGGGCACACTTACCATTTGTGGTGATGATGGGTGTCGTGGTCGAAGGAGTGGTTGTGTTGGAGGGGGTAGTCTCCGTGGTGTGGGTGTTGTAGTTGTGCGTGGTGGTGTGAGAGGAGTGTTGGAAGGGATGCGGGGTGCTGTAGTCGGGGGTGAGGAGACGGGCGTGGTCGTCGCAAGGGGGGGGGAGTGGTGGGTGGCTGGGGGTGGTGGGTGGTTGTGTGGTAGTTGGGGTGTGGTGATTGGGGCAGTGGATGGGTGGGAGTTAGTAGTGGGAGGCGTTTGGAAGTGGTTGGGTGAGGCGGGGTGTGTAGGGTTGGTTTGGCGTGCTGGCTGTGGACATCTCTGTGGGGATACAGTGGTTTTGGTGGTTGTGGGAGGGACGTGGTTGGCGTTGTTTTCGGGGTGTCGGGCTGGGAGGCGGCCTTGTTTGGGCGTGGAATGGAACGGAAAAAAAGAAACCGATTTGAAGGGGTTGAATTAGGAACGACGGGGCAAGCGGAAAGCAAGCAACAGTAAGCTGAAGATGAGCAACTGCCATGTCTTTGAGCGACTTACCTGGTGTGCTGGTCGTCGTCACCGTCGTGGTGCTTGTCGGCGTTTCTGTCAAAGAAAGGGGCAGAGGATAGGAATTTTAGGAGAAATGCACAAGGAAGGAAGAAGCAGCCTGGGCTGAGCCCCCATCACATCCCAGATCTGCAAGGATTCAGGCCAGAAGCAGAAGGCGGCCTGTCTCCCCAGGTGAGGGTCTTTCCACAGGCGTGAGCGGTCCACGGCCAGAATGCAAGAGGTGACCCCAAGCCATCGATTAGGCCAACACATTGACAAGTGCTCCGAGTAGCAACTGCAGGTTTCCAGCTAGCCTTTTGGGGGGGTGGGGCACACTTACCACTTGTGGTGTGATGGTGTCTGGTCGAAGTAGTGGTTGTGGTTGGGGAGTGGGTAGTCCGTGGTTGCTGGTGTTTTAGTTGTTGGCGTTGGGTGATGCGAGGAGTGTGGAGAGTGACAGGCGGTGCTGTAGTCGGGTGGAGGAGACGGGCGTGGTCGTCGCAAGGGGTGGGGAGTGGTTGGTGGGCGGGGGGTGGTGGGTGGTTTTGTGGTAGTTGGGGTGTGCGTTTGTGGGCAGTGGATTGGTGTAGTGTATGGGAGGCGTTGGAGTGGCGTTGTGAGTGGGTGGGTTGGTGTCGTAGGAGTGGTCTTTTGGCGTGCTGGCTGTGGACATCTCTGTGGTACAGTGGTTTGGTGGTTGTGGAGAGGGACGGGGGACGTGGTTTGCGTGTTTTCGGTGCGGGCTGGGAGGCGGCCTTGTTTTGGGTCTTGGGAACTGAAAAGGAAAGGAAAAGAAACCGATTTGAAGGGGTTTGAATAGGAACGCACGGGGCAAGCGGAAAGCGAGCAACCGTACAGGCTGAAGATGAGCAACTGCCATGCTCTTTGAGCGACTTACCTGGTGTGCTGGTCGTCGTCACCGTCGTGGTGCTTGTCGGCTTTCTGTCAAAGAAAGGGGCAGAGGATAGGAATTTTGGAGAAAATGCAGCAGGGAAGGAAGAGCAGCCTGGGCTGAGCCCCAATCACACTCCAGATCTGCAAGGATTCAGGCAGCCAGCAAGCAAAGGCGGCCTGTCTCCCCAAGGTGAGGGTCTTTCCACAGGGTGAGCGGTCCAGGCCAGAATGCAAGAGGTGACCCCCAAGCCATAGACTTAGGCAACACATTGACAAGTGCTCCAAGAGAGCCTGCAGGTTTCCAAGCCTAGCCTTTTGGGGGGTGGGGACACTTAACCAGTGGTGGATGATGGGGTGGTGGTCGAAGGAGTGGTTGTGGTTGGAGGAGTGGTAGTCTCGTGGTGCTGGGTGTTGTAGTTGTGGGCGTGGTGGTGCTGGGGTGAGAGGAGTGGAAGTGACAGGCGGTGCTGTCGTGGGGTGGAGGGGGGAGGGCGGCGTGGTCGTCGTCAAGGGGGGGAGTGGTGTGGTGGGCTGGGGGGGTGGTGGGTGGTTTTGTGGTAGTTGGGGTGTGGTGATTGGGGCAGGGATGGGTGGAGGTGTAGTGGGGGCGTTGGAGTGGTTGGGTGAGGCGTGGTGTTGTCGTAGAGTGGTTCTTGGCGTGCTGGCTGTGGACATTCTTGTGGATACAGTGGTTTGGTGGTTGTGGAGAGGGACGTGGTTGGCGTTTTGTTTTCGGGTGTCGGGCTGGGAGGCGGCCTTGTTTTGGGCTTGGGAACTGGAAAGGAAAAGAAACCGATTTGAAGGGGTTAATTAGGAAGCACGGGGCAAGCGAAAGCGAGCAACAGTAAGCGATGAAGATGAGCAACTGCCATGCTCTTTGAGCGACTTACTGGTGTGCTGGTCGTCGTCACCGTCGTGGTGCTTGTCGGCGTTCTGTCAAAGAAAGGGGCAGAGGATAGGAATTTTAGGAGAATGCAGCAGAAGGGAAGGAGAAGCAGCCTGGGCTGAGCCCCAATCACATCCCCGATCTGCAAGGATTCAGGCCAGCAAGCAGAAGGGGGCCGTCTCCCCCACGGTGAGGGTCTTTCCACAGGCGTGAGCGGTCCACGGCCAGAATGCAAGAGGTGACCCCAAGATCGACTTAGGCCAACACGTTGACAAGTGCTCCCGGAGTGCAAACTGCAGGTTTCCAGCCTAGCCTTTGGGGGGGGGGGGGCACACTTACCATTGTGGTGATGTGAGGGTGTCGTGGTCGAAGGAGTGGTTGTGGTTTGGAGGAGTGGTAGTCTCCGTGGTGCTGGGTGTGTGTTGTTAGTGTGGGGTGGTGGTGCTGAGAGGAGTGGGGAAGTGACAGGCGGTGCTGATAGTGGGGTGGAGGAGACGGGTTGGTCGTCGTCAAGGGGGTGGGAGTGGTGGGGTCTGGGGGTGGTGGGGTGGTTTTGTGGTAGATTGGAGTTGTGCGTGATTGGGGCAGTGGATGGGTGGAGGTCGTAGTGGGAGGCGTGGAGTGGTTGGGTGAGGCGTGGGTGTCGTAGGAGTGGTCTTTGGCGTGCTGGCTGTGGACATCTCTGTGGATCACGTGGTTTTGGTGGTTGTGGGGAGAGGGACGTGGTTGGCGTTGTTTTCGGTGTCGGGCTGGGAGGCGGCTGTTTTGGGCTTTGGAACTGGAAAGGAAAAAGAAACCGATTGGAAGGGTTGAATTAGGACGCACGGGGCAAGCGAACGAGCAACAGTAAGCTGAAGATGAGCAACTGCCATGCTTTGAGCGACTTACCTGGTGTGCTGGTCGTCGTACCGTCGTGGTGCTTGTCGCGTTTCTGTCAAAGAAGGGCAGCAGAGGGATAGGAATTTTGGAGAAATGCAGCAAAGGGAAGGAAGAGCAGCTGGGCTGGCCCCAATCCATCCCAGATCTGCAAGGTTTCAGGCCAGCAAGCGAAGGCGGCTGTCTCACAAGGTGAGGGTCTTCCACACGGCTGTGAGCGGTCTCACGGCAGAATGCAAGAGTGAACCCCCAAGCCATCGAACTAGGCGAACACGTTGAAAGTGCTTCCCGAGTAGCCACTGCAGGTTTCCAGCTAGCCTTTTGGTGGGGTGGGGCAACACTTACCCATTGTGGTGATGATGGGTTCGTGGTCGAAGGAGTGGTGTGGTTGTGGTGTAGAGTGGTAGTCTCACGTGTGGTGGGTGTTGTAGTTGTGGGCGTGGTGGTGCTGAGAGGGTGTGGATGTGAAGGCGGTTGACGTTGTAGTCAGGGGGAGGAGAAGGGCGTGGTCGTCGTTCAAGGGAGGGTGGAGTGGTGGGGGGGGAGTGGCTGGGTGGTTGTGGTGTTGGAGTGCGTGATTGGGGCAGTGGATTGGGTGGAGGTCGTAGTGGGAGGCGTTGGAGTGGTTGGGTGAGGCGTGGGTGTCGTAGGAGTGGTCTTTGGCGTGCTGGCTGTGGACATCTCTGTGGATACAGTGGTTTTGGTGGTTGTGGAGAGGGACATGGTTGGCGTTGTTTTCGGTGTCGGGCTGGGAGGCGGCCTTGTTTTGGGCGTGGGAACTGGAAAGGAAAAGAAACCGATTTGAAGGGGTTGAATTAGGAACGCACGGGGCAAGCGAAAGCGAGCAACAGTAAGCTGAAGATGAGCAACTGCCATGCTCTTTGAGCTACTTACCTGGTGTGCTGGTCGTCGTCACCGTCGTGGTGCTTGTCGGCGTTTCTGTCAAAGAAACGGGCAGAGGATAGGAATTTTAGGAGAAATGCAGCAAGGGAAGGAAGAGCAGCCTGGGCTGAGCCCCAATCACATCCCAGATCTGCAAGGATTCAGGCCAGCAAGCAGAAGGTGGCCTGTCTCCCTAAGGTGAGGGTCTTTCCACAGGCGTGAGCGGTCCACGGCCAGAATGCAAGAGGTGACCCACAAGCCATAGACTTAGGCCAACACGTTGACAAGTGCTCCGGAGTAGCAACTGCAGGTTTCCAGCCTAGCCTTTTGGGGAGTGAGGCACACTTACCACTTGTGGTGATGATGGGTGTCGTGGTCGAAGGAGTGGTTGTGGTTGGAGGAGTGGTAGTCTCCGTGGTGCTGGGTGTTGTAGTTGTGGGCGTGGTGGTGCTGAGAGGAGTGGTGGAAGTGACAGGCGGTGGTGTAGTCGGGGTGGAGGAGACGGGCGTGGTCATCGTCAAGGGGGTGGGAGTGGTGGGTAGTTTTGTGGTAGTTGGGGTGTGCGTGATTGGGGCAGTGGATTGGGTGGAGGTCGTAGTGGGCGGCTTTGGAGTGGTTGGGTGAGGCGTGGGTGTCGTAGGAGTGGTCTTTGGCGTGCTGGCTGTGGACGACTCTGTGGATACAGTGGTTCTGGTGGTTGTGGAAAGGGACGTGGTTGGCGTTGTTTTCGGTGTCGGGCTGGGAGGCGGCCTCGTTTTCGGTGTGGAAACTGGAAGGGAAAAGAAAGTTGATTGAACTTCTTAAATTAGGAATAAAGTGGAAGTAGAGAAATCAAGCTGACTAAATTCATGGCTGTGGGGTTCATGGAGGTGGGAGACGTCTTTTTTTGCTAGTTGTGGATGGTTGTATACCATAGTGGTTACTGAAGATCAAATTTTTCCTGTTCTCTCCAGTTTACTGAAAAAAATTTCTTTTTTTCTTCTTATAGTTGTTGAAAGCGGAAACAAACCATTTCATCTAACTGTGGTGAATAAAAGAATATAACCTAGAGGAACAGAGAAATTCACCACCTCCTCCTGCTCTTTTAACTATTAATCTTACCTGATGGGGTTGGTGTCAGAATCTTTGTAGTTTCTTTGGGTGTTGCTGTGGAAGATATTTTAAAAGTCTGTCAATTACAGCTTTCATATCCTTTCTCTGAAATGGTTAATACTAGAAATGTTCTGTTTATGATTCCTCCCCCCCCCCCCCCTTTTTTGGATTTTCGAAGATTTTCCTTATTCATATACAGTGGACCCTTGTTATACGCTGGGGTTTGGTTCCAAGATCCCCCGTATATAACAAAATCCGTGTATGCTCCAGTCCCATTAAATATAATGACACAGCAAAATGGTGTCCCTAATAAAAAATGGGAAATCAAGGTAAATTTATACTTTTTTGGAACATTTTCAAACCGTGTATGCTTGAATCCGTGTATAAAAAATCTGTGTATAAGAAGGGCCGACTGTAATAAGATATCTTGGAGAAGAGATACAACTCTTAGCATGAAAATAATTCATCTTCTGATTGTAATTTTGAAGACAATGGCCTGTTACAGACAGGCCAAAATAAAGCTGCTTCGAGTCACTTTGGAGGTATGGTATTTCAATGATGCATGAGTCCTAAGAGTCCAAAATCCATACCAAAGCAGCACTCCAGTCCTTAGGATTGGAGCATGGCTTTGGTGTGGGTTTTGGACTCTTAGGACGCATGCATCATTGAAATACCATACCTCCAAAGTGACTCGAAGCAGCTTTATTTTGGCCTGTCTGTAACAGGCCAATATTTTAACACTGAAGTATCAGAAAAGAAAGGTGTCACTTTCTCAGCCAACTATGTGGAGAATTCGTAATTATGGATAATTTTCTGGAGAAAGGATACTGAACCAGTTTTCTTCAAGTACTAATTTACATATATATTGCCAAAATTACATTTTATAATAGTTATTTTTCCCCCCCCCCTTTTTTTTTTGGCTTTTTGTCACTATGGTGTTTGGTGTATTTATACCATAAGAAGAATGGCCCAAGTATTTTCAGGTTTATGTTTTCCAATTTGGTGAGCTTTTTCCTATTTGAGAACTAAAATTTATAATTAAAGTGGTGGTTGGAGCCTGAATTTTTAAAGAAGAAAATTGGATATGAGAAGACATTGAATAGGTATTGGGTGTATAGGGACAGAAGCTATTCAGGAGGTGAATCCACACTAAAGATTGAACAAGTCTGAAAAAGTTAAAAGGCATTCAGACAAGTTAGAAGTATGGTGTGTTGCTAGGATGGTTTTTCACAGATTTTGAATCACACCAATCTGAGGCATGCATGTCCAGGTCAGATTCAGGCTGAAATCACAGCTTTTATCCAGGCAGTTTTAGACCCATCAGGGTGCTTTGAATGGTTTAGTAATGCTAGGTATCATTAATGCTGCATCCACAATGCAGAAATCATCCATTTTGACACCACATTATCTGCCATGGCTCAATATTGTGGAATTCTGGGAACTGTAGTTTTGTTGAGACATTTAGCCTTCTCTGTCAGATAACTCTGGTGCCACAATAAACTACAGTTCCCAGAATTCCATAGCATTGAGCTGTGGCAGTTAAAGTGGTGTCAAACTGGATTACTTCTGCAGTGCTAACGCACCCTTAGAAGCTTACCATTGGTGGATACTGTCATTATTGTCACAAGGATCATGGTGACTTGAGCAGTGGTAATTTTTGTTTTGAGGGAATGGTTGTCATGGGAGTTGTGGTTGGAGGTGTAGTAGCTTCAGTTGTAAAAGTAGTTGTGTTGGTGATTGCAGTGCAGGATATTGGCATTTCTTCTTTGTGAGTTTTACTGTGTTTGATAGACGCACATGGCAATTCAAGTATTGGTTTGATTCTCAGTACATTATAGCTATTTATTATGAAAATATCAGTTTTTTAAAATAGACTACTAACCATTCAAGTGTGATTACTTACCAGGGATGGTTACGATGGTTATAATCTCAGGAGTGGTAGTGGATGGAGCAGCTGTAGTTTCCGTAATGCTATGGGTAGTACTTATTGGAACTGTGCTTGTATGAGTGGTTGGAGTGAAAGGAATTGTTTTTGTAGCCGGCATGGAGGAAACTGGTGGGGTTTTAGTCAAAATGGTGGAAGTGGTGGATGGACTGGTGGTCATAGATGATGATCCTGTTGGTCCATGTGTGCTCACAGTTGTTGATTCAGTGGAGGTAATGGTGGACGTGGGTTTGTGTAGTGGTGCAGGAGTATGACTGGGGTGTGTAGGGGTCACAGTAGTTATCTGGGGGGTTCTGATAGTGAGAGTAGTTTTAGAGGTACTTGTAGTTGCTGATTCTGTTGATACAGTGGTTCTGGATGTTGTGGACAGTGAACTGGTTGCTGTTGTTTTCTGTGTGCTGCTGGGATGTGGTGTTTCTGGAGTAGAGGTAGCTGGAAAATAAAAGTAACCCAATGATTATCATAGAGAAGGTTTGAGAGTGGAAAGCCAAAATAAGGTAGGCCAGTTGATAAACTTTTCCAGGCTTTCTGATTCAGGTACTTACACTGAGATGTTGATGTTGGGACTGCAGTGGTGGTTTTTACTGTTGCTGTAACAAAAAATCACTGAGTTAAGAAATGTTCCCCATAGCTCCTCATTCTGTTAACTGTTTCCTTTTAAATCTGGCAGTAGAGGTGTCCTTTTATGTCTGTATAGTATGTACACATTTGTTAAAAGACAATGAAGCTATCTGAGAGACTGGCAATGAATGTGAAGAGTAAAGTGAAGGACAATGATTTTGATGGTTATGGTCACAGGTAGTCAATATATCAGTTTTGGTTTCTTTGGCCTGTTACAGACTGCCAAAATAAAGCTGCTTCGGGTCTCTTTGGACGTATGCTGTTTAAATGATGCATGCATCCTAAGAATCCGGAAGCTGCACCAAAAGCTGCACTCCGGTGCTTAGGAATGGAGTGTGACTTTGGCGCGACCTCCGGACTCTTAGGACCCATGCATCATTTAAATAGCATACCTCCAAAGAGACCCGAAGCAGCTTTATTTTGGCAGTCTGTAACAGGCCATCGTTACTAGGCATAGTAGGTAGAGAGTTGTGCTAGGAATGAAATTAGGAACACTGCTACAATTGACATAGTAGGAAGACTTGTGGTTATTTTGACAAGAACCTGTAGGTATCATCAAGGTAAATATAATACCCCCCACCAATGATTGGAGAGTGTATCTCTAAGATGAATACAGTCTAGGAGTAGAATATTTAACCCTAGAATCATAGGGTTGGAAGAGACCCCAGTCCAACCTCATGCCATTACAGGAAATCACAATCAAAGCATCCCTGACTGATGGCCATCCAGCCTCTATTTAAAGACCTCCAAGGAGGGAGGCTCCACCACTCTCTGAGGGAGTGTGTTCCACTGCCAAACTTCTCTTACTGTCAGGAAGTTCCTCCTAATGTTGAGGTGGAATTTCTTTTCCTGTAGCTGGCATCTATTGCTTTAGGTCCTGTTCTCTGAAGCAGCAGAAAACAAGGTTGCTCCCTCCTCAATATGACATCCCTTCAAATATTTAAACAGGGCTATCATATCACCTCTTCACCGTCTCTTCTCCAGTCTAAACATACCCAACTCTCTAAGTCATTCGTATTAGGGCCTTTTTTTCCTGTTGGTTTGTAAACCTCATTCCATATTGCAGTTAGGATTGGAAAAAAGCCTCCCTTTCTCTTCAGTGCAGCAGGTGATCTAGTAACCACTACAGCAATACCATTTGGAATCCTGGAGTTTGTGGTGAAGCACTAGACCTCTCTGGTTGAGAATACTAAGTACTCTTTAACCTGCAGATCCCAGAATTCTATAGGATGAGTCTGTGGCAGTTAACCATAGCACTATAATTATGTAGTGTGAAAGTGCCCTATGTGTTGGTGAGCTTGAGAAGGAGGTAAACTAGGGCTAGAAAACATGCTCCCTCCACATTGAACTGAACTTTTTGTCTTTCAAAAATTTGAACTGCATTGCTGAGTTCTCACTTTGGCTATTGTAGACAAAGCATTTTTTTTTTTTTTGCTCCAGACCAGAAATAATTGCATGTAACAAAGTGTGGACACATGCTGACTTATTTACAACTAGTAACATGAAGATATAATTTCCATTCATTCCGAATGAGACACTCCTGTACCATTTGTTCTTCATTATTATTGGGCAGTATTGGCAAAAGGACACTTCCCTTCACTATATAGTTAGTGGCCCTGGTTCTGTACTTTGTGTCCATCAGTAGGAGCATCCCCTTGCTTTGGGGATGGTTCTGCTAGTAAGAGCAAAGTAGAGTTTTATTCAGGTGACACTCCTTCCAGTGGATTAAACGGAAAAGTCATTTCCCTTTTCCTATGCAGCTCACTGTATCCTCTGATAATGTTCTCTGAAGGTTTCCAGAATATTACAGGTTTGCAGTGGGAGAGAATAATCCAGAAAAGAAATATCTTCCCTCTTTCTACATCGAATTCTCCATTGGATGAAAAGTGAATAGATGACACCTTCATATCCGTGGAAGACTAAACTAGGACTTACTCCTGTAAGTTGAAAGGCATCACAACATACATTTAAAAAATTGTACTCACCTGTTGGTGTGGGTGTGGGTGTTGGTGTTGGTGGAACTTCTGAAAAGATTAAAAAAAAGTAAGAATAATGTGGAAAATAAGATGTTTTATGATATTAAAATGATTCAGAGTTAACAGATGGCTTCATTTTTACTTTTTTCATCAGACGATATGATTTAATCACAGAAGATCATGGGTACATATCAGATGCAGTACACTGCAAAAGTGCAGCAACTTGTGATCAGCTATATAGACAAAGGCTTGTGACTATATGGCTTCCCCATGCAGAAAAAGAAAAATCATCAGTGGTGAACATCTACTTTGTTTATGGTATTGTTATGGTAAGCAGTGGTTAAATAATTTATAATAATATCAGCTTTTCCTTAATAAGGATTTTTTAATATTAATAAATCAAATTCTTCTTCTTATCCATGTCCCAATTCTGTGATGAAGATAGATGTTTGCTTATGAAGACACAAGCCAGAATTCCTAGTTTTATAAAAATGCAGAAAAGTTTGGCTACTGGAAAATGTTCTATATAAGTATCTTGATCAGTTTTCAGTGCTTTAAAGAGCTGTCTGATTGCTTTTTACTACTTTTAAATTATCTGGTGTATACAGCTGTGTCTTAAAGTTGAGTCTCCCAAGACCTGAGCAGGGCTGTTTGTAAAAGATTGACTTTGAAGGTTGTCATTCATAGGGTCCCCATAAGTGGAAGTCAACTTGATGGCAATTAACAACAACAATGACTTAAATCACCATATTGTAGTGCATGTTGCATGTTTTAAGATTAAGCACATTATTTTATTATGATTATTTTATTTATATTCCAACTTTTTCCTGATATGGGACCTGAAACAGCTTACAAAATAGCTAAAACAATATATTTGTCGTTGTATGCCTTCAGGTTGTTTCAGACCTACAGTGACCCTATCATGGGGTTTTATGAGGCTGAGTGTATGTGACTCAGCCAATGTCACCCAGTGGGTTTCCATGGCTGAGTGGGGAATCAAACCCTGTTCTCCAGAATTGTAAGAAATACATCTCACTGGCTCTCAAAGCAATATATAGTAATAGTTAAAAAGTTTTAAAATAACCAATCCAATCAAACCATTAATTTAAAACACTAGATGAATGTCACTCTTCAGTGTCAACTTTTAAGACTAAATCCTAAGCCTAAACTTTAGACTCAAAATCCATACTCTGGAATAAACTTGACTGCAAAAGAAGGCTGCAGCAGCCCTACACATCATATTCACACTGAGGAGAAAGTCCTGATGGATTCAGTAAGCAAGCATATGATTGCCATGTGAATGCATTTTCTTAGTTCTAGAACTGTTGCAAGCAAGGTATCTGAAAGTGAACCTCTTTTCTTACCACAAGGCACACACGTTTTCTTCTTAGGATCATAGTATTCATCCCCTGAGCAGTTGTAACACCCTACAAATAAAGGAAGAATAAATTTATTATCTAAGAGGCATGTAGCAAATGTTTTAGGTAGACTTAAGGATAAAAAATAGACTAAATAAAGAATACTTTCCATTTGTAAAGATGTTTTGAGGAGCTAATTAAAAACACGTGCTTTCAAACATTAGAATTTATTACCAATATCTTCTACTCATGGATGGGATCCCAATGTTAACTAGGCATTACAGGGTAGTATACAGTTGTAATAAATTAAAGGTTAGGAAAATTATACCCAGATAACTTATTCCAACATTTTATAAACCAGCATTGTTTATTCAGATTTCCCATATAAACTGAAATTGAACAAGTTTGTGCTAGTGTTGTTTTAATTGCCATGACTTCATCCTACAGAGTCCTGGGATCTGTAGTTTTGTGAGGCACCAGTATTCTTTGGCAGAGGAAGCTAAAGATCTTGTAAAACTACCAATCCCAGGATTCGATAAGCTGGAAATGCAGCATTTAAAATGGTGTCAAACTGCATTATTTCTATAATGTAGATGCACCTAATATTGAGTTGTTAGTGAATAGTTTTATCATGGTTGTAATAAATGTCACCTGCCAGTAGGCAAAATTATCTCTGAAAGTATTTAATGCAGTTTTAGGCCCTGCTATTGCAGAAGAACTTCTCCCTAAAAGCCAATGTGGCTTTAGAGCTAATAGGAGCACTACAGACATGGTATTTGCCCTTAGACAACTGCAAGAGAAATGTAGAGAGCAGAGCAAAGGACTCTATGTAACATTTGTCGATCTCACCAAAGCCTTCGACACTGTGAGTAGAAAAGGTCTGTGGCAGATCCTGGAACGACTAGGATGCCCCCCCAAATTCCTCAAAATGATCATCCTGCTACATGAAGGCCAGCAAGGGCAAGTCAGATATGGTGACGCTCTCTCGGAGCCCTTTCTAATAACTAACGGTGTGAAACAAGGTTGTGTTCTCGCTCCAACTCTATTTACCATCTTCTTCAGCATGATGCTCCAAAGGGCTACGGCAGATCTCAAAGAAGAAGACGGCATTTATATACGCTACCGAACTGATGGTAGCCTGTTTAACATAAGCCGCCGGAGGGCCTGCACTAAGACTCTAAACTATCTAGTCTGTGAGCTGCTTTTTGCTGACGATGCTGCCCTCGTTGCCCATATGGAAGCAGCCCTGCAGCACCTAACATCTTGTTTTGCAACAGCTGCAGAGCTCTTTGGACTGGAAATCACTCTGAAGAAAATGGAAATTTTCTACCAGCCTGCACCAAAGGAAGAACACTACCATCCCCACATCACCGTAGGTATATCTGTGCTTAAGTCCGTCCAGCAGTTCACCTACTTGGGAAGCATCATCTGCTCAGAAGCCAAGATTGATAAAGAGATCGATCACAGATTAGCAAAGGCGTATAGTGCATTCGGAAGGCTTCACAAAAGAGTCTGGAGTAACAAACACTTGAGGCGAAGCACAAAAATCAGTGTGTATAGAACCATTGTACTGTCTATTCTCCTCTATGGGTCTAAAACATGGGTCACCTATCGGCAACACCTACGACTCCTTGAACGCTTTCATCAGCGCTGTTTACGGACAATTCTAAATATACACTGGACTGACTATGTGACGAATGTTGCTGTCCTTGAACAAGCAGGGATCACCAGCATTGAGGCCATGCTATTGAGGACGCAGCTGCGCTGGGCAGGATACATTTCTAGGATGAAGGACCATCGCCTCCCCAAAATAGTGTGAACTCGCCACGGGTCAGCGTAAGAGGGGCGTCCCAAAGAAGAGATACAAGGACTCCCTGAAAAAACATCTCAGGCTTGGCCAAATTGATCACCCACAATGGTCCTCCCTGGCCTCGCACCGGGAGGCATGGAGACACACTATCCACGATGCTGCAGCCTTTTTCGAAACTCACGTCGAATGAGTCTCGAAGAGAAACGACAATGCAGAAAGAACCGCAACCTGGAAACATGACTCAAGGAGCTTGTTCCCACTTAGGTTTGTACAATTAAAATAAAACGTTTTTAATAAAATCGAATTAAAATAATACATTGTTATCCCACTTTCAGAATCGCTTTATTCATCGTTCCCATCTGCTTATTTAAATCGATTTTTTACTTGCAAGCGTTCATTAAGCGTTCTCACTTGGCATGAAATCGGTGTTAAAATAAAGCGATCTTCTCCTCCATACCTTATTTGGAGTTGTCAATCAATAGTACGTCAGAATGACGTAACGTTACCCGGATTATTTGGAAGCGATTTAACTTTCGTCAGCGTTTCCATTTCATGACCGTTTGTGAAATGATGTATTTTTGGCGGGTTTTTTTAATGAACCAATCAAGGCGCTTAAACGATCAAACGTCATAAGCGCTGTCAGCCTTTATACATTTTCCTTCCGAATTTAGTAGAGGAAACAAAGCTCTCTCCAGAGGAACTATGGGTAGGTTTTCCGGGCAGCATCCCCGCTTCATGTCTCCTAAGACAGCCAGCGCAGAAATCAATGGGGGATGCTTCTGGCAATGCGAATTTAGTAGGAACAAAGCTCTCTCCAGAGGAACTATGGGATAGGTTTTCCAGGGCAGCATCCCCGCTTCATGTCTCCCAAGAGAGCCCACAGAAATCAATTGGGGATGCTTCTGGCAATGCGAATTTAGTGGAAACCAAAGCTCTCCCAGAGGAACTATGGGATAGTTTTCCAGGGCAGCATCCCCGCTTCATGTTCCTAAGACAGCCAGGCAGAAATCAATGGGGGATGCTTGGCAATGCGAATTTAGTAGGAAACCAAAGCTCTCTCCAGAGGAACTATGGATAGGTTTTCCAGGGCAGCATCCCCGCTTCATGTCTCCTAAGACAGCAGGCAGACATCAATGGGGGATGCTTCTGGCAATGTGAATTTAGTAGGAAACCAAAGCTCTCTCCAGAGGAACTATGGGATAGGTTTTCCAGGGCAGCATCCCCGCTTCATGTCTCCTAAGACAGCCAGGCAGAAATCAATGGGGGATGCTTTGGCAATGCGAATTTAGTAGGAAACCAAAGCTCTCTCCAGAGGAACTATGGGATAGGTTTTCCAGGGCAGCATCCCCGCTTCATGTCTTCCTAAGACAGCCAGGCAGAATCCCTTCAGAGAGCACAGAGATCAATGAAGGAGGCTGCTGGAAAAGCAAGGAGGGGCACTCTTCCCAAAGATTCTCTTTCCAGGGTTGGAGGAGAAGGCAATTCCGTTTGAGAAAGAGAGGGAGAAAGGCTCTATCCCCCCCCCCATTGATCAGAGCCCTTCCTGTCTGGGCGAGATCAGATGCCTCCTCGGAGGAACCTTCCCTTCCCTGCCTGGGCGAGATCAGAGCCAAGCGGCAGGGAATGCCTCTTTGAGAGGCCTTCCCTTCCTGCCTCTCCTCCGTTAGAAATGGGCTCTCCCCACACAGAGGGGAGGTTGCAATCCACCGGGAGAAGCCTTGTAGTCCTTTGCCGATGCAGGCGCTGGAGCAGCCGGGACTTCAGGCGCTTAACGCTGAAGAGATTAAGCGCCTGTAAACCATTAAAATAAAAAATAAAAATAATCCTTTCTTATTGAAACACAGCGGACAAAGGGGTGAGGGAAGAAAAATGGCGACAGCCCCGACGGATGGGGACAGAAAGGGCAACTCCCCCAATGACAGCCCCCATCGCAGTCAGCTCCTCCCATCCTTCTAGCCCGATTCAAATGCTATCGTTCTCATCTAAATACTCCGGTTCCTAACTCGAATCAAGGGAAAACCATAGGTAGGACCCTAGTGTTTTTTAAACATGCGTTAATGAGGAAAACACGGATTTAAATTTTATCCCGCTTCTGGATTCGATTTCTGTGGGGACGATTCCGGGTTGCTCTAGAACCGTTCTAGGTTTAATCGGATCCTAATATGAACGCCACTCCTTGGATTCGATTAGAACGCGGGGTTTCCCCTAGTGGGAACAAGCTCAAGGAGACTTTCTGCTGTGCTTTCTGCAACCGGACCTGTTTATCCCGAATTGGCGGTTTTGTCACCAAGCGCTTGTACAAAGCGCGGATGAGTCCTTCCTGAATCTTCGTTTGCGAAGCAAAGCCAGAGAGAGAGAATAAATGTCACCTGCCAGTAGGCAAAATTATCTCTAAAAGTATTTAATGCCGTTTTTTGTGCAATGTAGTTGCCAGAAAAACTAGCCAATCTAAATTTGTATTTTAAGATATAAAGAATATTACCTTCAATATTGACGTTCACTGATGATGACTATTAAGACTTACAGGGTCGATAATGCCATACAATTTAATTCATTAACGATTAATGATAGGTGCCAATCATGCCATTCTTCTTATGGGAGTTGAGAAAAGTCACATAGACCGCTAAAGCAGAGGAGAATGTGATTGTTATTATATTTTCAGAAACTTCCTGAAAGGCAAAACAACAACAAAAAAAGAAAGACCCACAGAAAACTGATTAGAAGAATGTACATGTTGAAACATCTTCATTCCTCACCCACTAGTCGAGTTGGCAGGGCTGTAAGAAAAAAAAGACTTCAACAAAATTTGGAGTCCAACAAAGCCATTGTCCTTATCTTTGACAGAAAACAAGCTATTTGTGGGTAATTGTCCACCAAACTTCTCATTTGAGAACCTCTTAACTAGAGTTCTTAAGGACATAGTTTGAAATATTTGCTCTAAAATGTACTGCTTCTTCTCTTCTGGTTTCAGTAACAAGTAAATGTAAAAAGTATCATTTAGTTCTGTATATTATTATATGAACATATAAAGCTACATCATAGCTTTAAAAGCAATAATAACTTACGACGAGAAATCGGGGGTTCTCCAGTCAATGCAGACGCCAGCTTCTAAGCAAGCTTTTGCATACACTGCAATGGCATCACACATACATTCACAGTCTCCTCCAGTGTCACATCCACATGAATCACGGACACAAGCTCATAATGTGGCATACGATATACCTGGAGCAAGGACAGAAGCATTAAACTGGAAGGTATGTGTAAGCAACGTTTGGGTTTTAAAAAAAATACTTTCGTATAACCAGAAAAGCATACATACTAAGCAAACAAGCATCCTTAGGCAACATTTCTTCTTCGTAAACAGTATCATGGGTGAAATCTCCTTGGCTTATGTCTGGGATGGAACCGGACAAACTGATTTCCTCTTCCTCTCAAAAAAACTGGGGGGAAAGTTCTGATTTTATTTAGTATTTATTTTTTTATTAATAAAGGCTATCAGAGTGGCTTACATTATTATTCCCTGCCCTCAGGCTTACAACTCAAAGACACCCAGTTCCAAAATATGAACACTGTGTGACCTCCCAATTTCATTACTCAAAGTCCCATCTCCTATGGCTCTTCAGCTTCTAACTTTCCCAATAGCTATGGTTGCCACTGCATCAGCAGTATACGGACACCCTCACCCCCCAAAAACATGTCATTTCCCAAAGTCCCTGGACCTGGGATGATGTTACTGCAATGATGAAGGACCATGAGGTGTTCAAGTACATAGTTTCTCTCTGAGAAAATCATGATTTCAAGGGAAATGCCAATCCTTGGCCATGTAACTAATGATTACTGGCCAGTCAAGTTCACCAATCTGAGACCAGTCAAAGAGAGCTTCAGCAGCATTTGACATGGGCTTTCAGATGCGGAACACTAGCCCTTATCAGATGAGTGTGGAACTGGGGGTCTTCTGCACTGGGCGATTCGAATTCGCGTCATTTCCAAAGTACTGTCATACCTGGGGTCCTCGCATTGGCAGGATTCAAATTGGCCAATTGCATTCGCGCGAAGTGCATTCAGTGCAGAATGTTTTGTCACACCGGTGCTCAAAATGAGGATTGGCCGATTCGTATCGGGCGCCTCACAACATGCTCGTGGTGCCCTCTGGGTTGGACCTTAAACGCTTCCGGGGTGAAAGGGGAGGTCCGTCATGACAGCCCGGTAAACAATCGCGATACAACGTGATTACTGTTTTCTATCCATTCTGCTTGGTTTTAATGTTACCATGACTTTTGCAACAAATTAGCAATGCCCGGTTTACGTGTGTGTGTGTGTGTGTGTGTGTGAGTGTGTGAGTATGTATTCTGGGGGGGGGGAGGAGCAGTTCTAGCGGCTGTCAAGAGGCTGGATGGCCTCTAAGTAAATGGGATGCTTTGATTAAGAGTTCCTCCTCCTCCTCCTCCGGCTTGGGATCCCGCTGGGCTGCATCCCAGGCAGGGAACAGGCGCGGGGCCGCTAGTATCGCGGCGTCGCCGCCGTTCACACGGCTCCTCCTCCTCCTCCCGGCTTGAGAGGCAGCCTAGGCTGGCTCCCAAGCCGGGAGGAGGAGGAGGAGGCTGCTGGAACCGTGATTCCCGTTGCCCCGCCCTCTTCCCTGCCTGGGATGCAGCCGAGGATGCCTCTCAAGCCGGGAGGAGGAGGAGGAGGCCGCTGGAACCACGATTCCAGCAGCCCCCACGCCCCTTCCCTGCCTGGATGCCGCCGGGATGCCTCTCAAGCCGGGAGGAGGAGGAGGAGGCCGCTGGAATCGCCCCCCCCCGCTTCCCTGGAACGCAAGAGGAAAGACCCCACCGGAGTAAAAATTGGAATCTGGGGGTCTTGCGATGGAATTCAGGACTGGGTCGTCACACCAGACCCATTCGCACTGAGATCGAACAGAGCCCCAATCCAGGATATCGCCAATCCCCTTATCAGCGCACTGGCCAACACGCTCCAAAAAGAGGAGCCAGTACGCATTCAGTTCGGCAGCTCGCGCATTCACGTGAGTGCGGATTGGGCCATTCGAATGCTGGTATTGTGCGAAATAACGCGAATTCGAATCGCCCAGTGCAGAAGACCCCCAGTTCCACACTCATCTGATAAGGGCTACTTTCTGAACTGTAGTCAGCTTTCATCCAAAGTGTACTACATATATAGGCTATGAGAGCTTCCCAGTCCTCCACCCACATGAATTCACTCTCTGAGTCAGAAGGTGCTCCAGAACAAAATTTGATGAGATATAAAGGTCTGCTATTAATATATAGAAGTGTCCTCCATTTGCAGAAATAGGAGTGGGTCTTAGATTCTGGCTGTAGTGTCCATTTTTGAATCTCTGCAGCTAGTGCTTGGATGGCATGTTTTGTTTAATTTCTTCTATCAGTTTTGAATGATAAAAGTCATTAAGAACAATGGTAGTTAGACTCATAGAATTGTAAGGAATCTCAGTTGTCATCAATCACTTGCTAAGACAACAAATCAGTTACTATAGCATCCCTTTCCTAAGGAACTGTACAAGCTCTGCTTAAATAGGGACTCTGCCATTTTCCAAGGCTGTCTATTATACTGTTTTAACAGCTGATGCCACCAAGAAGTGTTCTGCCTAAATTTCAAGTTTTCATTCTCCATATTGGGACTATGTTTTTATTGTTATGTGCTTTCAAGTCATTTCTGGCTTATGGTGACCCTAAGGCCATAACTATTGTGGTGTTTTCTTACAAGAGTTCTTCAGAGGAGGTTTGCCATTGCTTTCCCCTAAAGCGAGAGCATGTGACTTGCCCAAGGTCACACAGTGGCTTTTATGGCCGAGCTGGGAATTGATTGCTGGTCTCTAGAGCTGTAGTCTCACACCCAAACCAGTATGCCACACTGTTTCTCACTCATGTTTATTTATTAGGCTGCCATTGATTCAATGGATATCTTCTCGTTGGGACTTAACAAGCTGTGGGCTGGGATGGGCAACTTTCCTGAGACTTGTGGGACCTTTCACACTCCTTACCACACCATGAACCTCCATGCCAATGTAGATTTTGACATTTCTGTTTTTCAAAGAAAACTCACAGTAGATCCCCGCCTTCTCCAGGGTGCTTGGAGGCAACTTTGCTCTGCTGCCCTGGAGAGGCCTTTCTTGAACCTAGGTGACTTATTTGGTAATAAAATGGTATTTTCTGGATCTAAAGGAACCACCTATAAGGCATAATTATAGGGCATACAGGCTTTTAAAAATAAATATATTTTTCTTCAAAATTCTTTTTAGAAGATGTGGGGTCTCTTGGAGGCCTCAAAAACAGTCTTGGACACTGCATTGTCTCCACCCCTAATATCAGCCATAGCACTTTTATAACCTAGAATTTGAACATGGTCAGAAAACACAGATTTTCGTCTCAGACGTTTATATATGAAGCAAACTTTGCAATACTGACATTATGAATGGTGTCAATATAGTACTCAGTGGTAAAAAAAGTCAGTTATGAATGGTATATATTTTACTGTCTTAAGAGTGTGGCTTTCTATGTGACCTGAAATCAACATGTGATTGATTTGTTGACATTTAAAATTATATAAGTTGAGCATCGCTTATTGGAAAGACTTGGGACTAGAAGTGTTTTTGATTTCATTTTTTTTCAGATTTAGGAATATTTGCATATACATAATGAGATATCTTGAAGATGAGATCCAAGTCTGTACATAAAATTCATTTATGTTTCATATACACCTTATACAGATAGCCTGAAGGTAATTTAATACACAATATATATTTTTAAAATTGTTCATGAAATAAAGTTTCTGCATACTGAATCATCAGAAATCAAAAGTGTCACTACCCCAGCCACCCATGTGGACAATTTTGGATTTTGGAGTATTTCAGATTGCTGGATAAGGGAGATTCAACCTGTACAAAGACAGCTGAAGTTTGAAAGGCTGTATACGGGAATTGACCATGTTTTGAACCATGAAGCCAACGGGGGTCCTACTCTATGGTTTACCTTATTGTGGCAGGCAGAAAATACGTTACTGTTGATGATAGAACACTTCTTCTCTGCCCATGCTTTGCGATAAGGATTCTTGCTGCATGGATCGGCCACAAAGAATACATCTCCACATAGAGGATCCTCCTTCCAGGAATTCACAAATTCCAGTTCATTGGATGCTACATATCTACTTCGGGTTTCAAAATCATCTCGTATATTTCCATTGTAATTGCCACATAAACCACAGAGATGATCCTAGATTGCAAAAACAACAACAACAATAATATAAGTTACGGACTTTTTTTTAGTCCACAAAAGTGGGCTAATAAGGTACAAGGCAGCCATGGGTAACTTGAGACTGAGGGTATGGCCCAGAAGCAACATCTTGGGAGAGAGAGGAAAAGCAAATCCAGCCCATTAATTCATCTAGGAGTGAGCAAATTCAGATGGTCAGAATGCTGCACTTCTACTTCCACACACACACACACACTTCTTTGGTCTAAAATGAGCCTGTATGTGGACCATCTGGGTCCTTCAAAATTTGGGATTTATAGAATTCCCCCCTCCCCAATAGCTGCAATTTGGAATGTGTGATTTAGCTGCCATTTTAGACCAAAATATTTTTTTGGAAGGGGGGGGAGAAGCATATCCTCCAAATATCACCATTTGTTGCCTCATATTGTCAGCTTTTTAAAAAATGTCCCAGTTTCTCTTTCCTTCTCACTTTCCTTTTGTCCGCAGCTTGCTTCAGTTGCTGCAAAAGAATTTCAAAGTGCAAAATGTAGTTTGCACTCTATTAACACAGCAGTGGGGGAAAAGAGAGGATTGGGCAGAGTCTTGCCCTTCCCAGTATGCTCAAGCAGAAACAAACTGCTACAGCCTCTCCTAGCTTCCATGTTCTTCCTCATTAAGAATTCCCCCCCCCGTGACTGCACTCAGATGTTGCTTGGCCACAGGTGCCCCAGTTTTCACCTATGGAAGGTTGCAGGGTATGACCAAGGGCTAGAGGAGAAAAAGGTTGCAATGAAGCCCATAGGCCATGCTCCACTCCAATCCCCAATTGGGAAGAGTGTGATAGCCATCTCAGGGTTTTGTTCATGGTATGACAGAAAATTATCAATGATTTAATTCACTGTATGTGTTGTGTGCCCTCAAGTTGTTTCTAATTTATGGCAAACCTAAGGCACATTAATGCAGCAAAACATCTTCAATCAGCCAAGAAGCTTGTTGATAAAGAAAAAGATAGAGGGAGAGCATCTTTTCTCCCTGTTACAGAGAAGAATAGACAAAGGTGTGATCTGGGACAGAGACGCATCTAACAAAGAAGCAGCCCCTCCTCACTGTGGTTGTGTGCTCATTTTGAAACACTGCACAGCTGCTTTGACATATTTTTAAAAAGGTAAAAAGGATTGTGAAACTACAAATAATGGTGCTCACCGGTGTCATCCAGTGCATGGGGCGGGGCTGATGGGGGTGAAGCCAAAAGGCAATGCCCCTTCACCTTGGTGCCAAGTACCATTTTACTCATAAGTAAACCAGCGTCTAGTAGGGAAGGGTTGCTCTGGGTACTCTCTTCTCCCAGCCAGTGGCGTCCCTGCACCAGGTGTCAGCCTGTGTGAGGGTCAGGGCTTCCAGGAGTGAGCGGTGCATGCTCCCTCCATCCCATTCTTTTATTGACAAGGAAAAAGACAGGACAGAGGAAAAGGAGTGGATGTGGGGATGGTGAATGGGGAGAGTGCAGGGGGCGTAACTGGATATCACCCCCCTTTCTGGGGTATCACCTGGTGCAGATTGCACCACTGCGCCCCCCAAAACTATATTTCTAAATGTGCAAATGAAGTTTTAAATTACTGCAATATGAAGGGAAATTTCATCTGGGGGCAGACTTCTTACCTGGGAAGGAAAATGCTCTCATTTTTCTGCAGCCTCATAGCTACAACCATAATATGGCACTGTAGCTACCTATTCAATTTCATTTGTATGCCCATCAGCAATATATTGGCCAATAAGATGTGAAGTAAAGAAGAAACTTTTAGAAACTGACATTACCTTTGCTTCTCTGGATATCTTGATGAATATGTTCATGTGTCTGTTCCAGACAAGGGTCATATCATATTTGCCAGGGACTGAGATCTCGACAACCAGGTAGAGGGCATTTTCTTCTATGAAGTACTCTGTGTTAGGATTCCCACCAAAGATGGTGTATGATCTGTCTGCTAAAGTGATAGTCAAATTCTACAAGGAAAATAGGTGTAAATAGAAAGACTATTTAACAGAATCTCCAACTATTACATTGTAACAAAAATACATTTTTAGACCTGTCTTCAAAACAGAACAAAAGGATTAAGTAGCAGCATAACAAACAGCAATAAAATGGGTCAGAAAAAATAAAAGCCAAAGTTTTCTGGTTGGTCTGGAACGTTTTCAAGAAATTCTCACAATGTCAATCTACACCTATATTTCAAGGTCACTGTCCTGTTGACCATTGTAACTGTGCTAATATACGTGGCAACATGACAATGGGGTTAATGGAAATAGAGGTTGCAGAGCAGGGAATGACAATGGAAGCCATCTCTGGAGTTTATCACATGGGAATGGGATAGGGACAGGATCTTTCTTCCATTCTTATCCCATCTGTGACCCATCCATGACTTCCGAGTGAAAGTGATTGTGCAAATCACTTTCACATGAAAGCGCGCTGTTCCTGTCATTCAGCCATCATGGTATCAATGGGTTCTTCCATTAATATGAAATGATGGCAAATGACAGCAGAATGACACTTTACTGATGGCTTGAAGTGGTTTTCAGCCTGCTTTCCTGTGAAAATGACTTGTGCAATCACTTTCGCTGGCGTTTCCTCGCCCAGTCAACTACAGGTTATGTGTGAAAGTCCTTCCCGCAGTCGGGAGGGAAGGACAGGACAGGGACAGACAATGGCATCCCATCCTTCATGTGATGAACTGCTCTATCAGGAGAGAACCCAACTGACCTCTGAGCTGCTTGGAAATTGGTGGAGCAGCTTTCGGTCCTGAAAAATGTTTTTTGCTCTTGTTCCCTTGCTGCTGCTACTTCTATATACTGGTTGAAAAAGCAGCTTACATTGGTAAAACTGATGTTAACCCAGTGTAAGCCACCAGCAGGATTTTAGTCCAAGTTTCATAAATGTGCATTAAGGAGCAAAAAGCCAAACCAAAATAATAATAAAACATTTTTGAGGAAGTCAAAACAAGCGAACAAGAGCCATCACTTCTTTAACCAGCTTCAAAACGGAGCTGAAGACCATCCTGTTCAGAGAAGCGTTCCCAGGCATTGCATAATTGTCACTTGTTATTTGATGTTCTTTTGTTGTCTGTTTTATTGAATCATTTCCTGTATTGCTATGTATTTTATATGTATTATCCTACTAGAAAGGCCCCTTCTCCCCCACCACTCCCTTCTCCTTTTGTGTCGTGTCTTTTTAGATTGTAAGCCTGAGAGCAGGGAACCGTCTAACTAAAAGATTGTATGTACAGCGCTGTGTAAATTTACAGTGCTTTATAAATAAATGTTAATAATAATAATAATAAAAGTTAATTTATTGCATTTATACCTTTCTTTCTCACAAAATGGGTTCCAAGGAGGTTCACAATAATTTAAAAAAAGGTCCAACTAAAACATTCATTTACAAAAGTTAAAAAAAAATTAAGCATCAGCTTTATTAAAACAGCTAAAACACCAAAACATTTAAAACATATTTAAAATACAGCGTGTATATATATGTGTGTACACACACACACACACACACACACTTGAAATACCAGTTCCAAAACCTAACTATGGTGCTTGATTTGATCCCACTAATTAATACATTTGATCCCACTGGTTAATACATCTATACTCCAGCATTTAAATTTGTATAGCATAATGGACAGTCAGACAAACACCTTAAATGACAGTATAGAAAGCTAGGACTTTGAACTGGTTTCAGAACCAAACCAGACGACAATAGGTCATACAACAGTGGAGTCATATCAGCACTTTGGAAACTTACTTTTTTGTTAGCTCCCAGAAATCTACATGGAACATGGCTATCAGTTGGGTGATCCTGGGAGTTGCAGCAGTAGTGTCACTGGGGTGTGTGTGGAGGGCGTGGACCGCACCGGGTGACACCCAAGGAGGGGTTAAATGGACACATACCCTGACCTGGTAAAAAGCAGCTTCCTATATTCCCAGGGTGAGATCTATCTTCTCTAGGAATGAGCTCATCCATCACGTTAAGTCTTAGCTGTGCTAAAGAAGCCACATCCTTAGATGGGCTTCCAGGAAAAATAGTAGGTCCAAGAACACTGTCAACATGTGATCATTTCCCCACAAGGGCAGAACAACTCATTTGAAATATGGAACTTCTAATCAGATTTCCAAACAAAACAGACAATGTTGCTATTGGTTTAGGGTTAGGATTGTTTGTTTGCTCTCATTCTACTGTGAAGTAAGTGAGGTTGCAATTTTCACTACTGTATAACATAAACTATACATTATTCTTACCCCAAGGTGGATCTTGATTGACCGGGAACATGTGACTCCAGTGTTTCCACAGATAACGTTCTCAGTCACAATTTTAAAAGTGTGAGGAGAGCCACCTTTGCCACAACCATCCTAAGAGAAGAACAGTCAGACAGCTATTAGTGTGGTCAACATCTGTGTGGATTTAAAATATACAATAGGAACCCCTAGGCATCCAGTCAAACAAATTGGAGGGTTTTTGGTCCAAGCATAATATTAATAAGGTCTTGGCCCTGAAGGCCTTGGGGTGGGGGAAGGCCCTAGTGCCAGATTAAGCTATACTAGCATTATATCCTATTTTACAGATGATAATCCTCTATTTGAAGACTTTTTTTTTGAAGGCCCATCTCAGCCTTGTAGGGTTAATGTGAACATGAATGAGATGTGGTTTTTACAGACCATGAATGAAATACAGTTTGTAAGCAGCACTATAAATAGCAGGAAATATATTACTTCAGAGAACTGCCTTAAACTTTTAGAGGTAAACCCAATTATATGTGTTATCTCTCTTAATGGACTTTGTAGTTCACCCTACTGTCTGAAATGAAGTCTTGGACCAAACCAAGTAAATGTAAAGGACTGATGTGCTCTAAGCTATTATTTTCCTGTGTCAGTTCAAAAACATTTATTATCCCATACATAATAATGTTTCTTAGGGGAAATAAAAAAACCAAGAGAGTATTAAATTCTTTGATCTCATTATCTGTAGAAGTTCCACACCATTTTACTGCAAAAGAATAACATTCTTAACAATAAATATGCAATGCACTTTATGCAATCAAAGCAGACATGGAAAAGATATTCCATGTGTAATTTTAATAAATAAATGTGCAAATTTTAATCCACGAAGAAAAAGAGAATTTCCTGACTATCAGGAAACCAATCCCAAAAAGAAAAATCTGGACATGACAAGACTCTTTACTTTCAGTACTACTTCTGTGCAGAATTTGTCTATGGTCAACCACATAGGGTTTTGGCATTGAAAAGTAGGATTCTCTGTGCAGAAAAATGATTTCAGCCCACAAAACAAGGTTTTCTGAGTAGTAAACTTGCTCCTTGCACAGAAAACCATATTTTTCTGGTCGCTTTCTTTCTTATTTATTTATTTGCATGAAAGAAGTCAATACCAATACTTCTCAAAAAATTTTCTAGGTGTCTATCATAACAGGGGGAACGTTGTTTGAATTAATCATTCTTCCTAGCAAGACCCTCAAATTATTAAAATGTATACCCCTAGGAAAGAGTTAGGCAAAAATAGATGGCTGAGGAGGGTATTTCCTCTACAGACTATTAACATTCATGGGGGAGGGAGAGAGGAAACTATTTTGAAAAATATATCCTGAAACACATGGGCCAAATAAGGTGGCTTCTGGTTGCTTTGGGGGCATAGAGTTCAAACGACAGATGTCATCAAAGCAGCAAGAAGCTGCTCTGATGAGATGCTCCAGTCCAAAAGACTGGAACAAAAAGGAGTGGATTTAATCCAGTTTCTGGTGGCTTCATTTTCGGACCGTGGCGGTAGCCTGCTTCAGGAGTGGACTATGCGATCACTGCAGTCCCAGCTCAATTGTGGCTAGAGCAGCCTGCGGCCTCCATTTACCAGTCATGTGCTTTGGCCCTTTATTTTAACTCATTTGGTAGTTTATCAAAATCTGGAATGAATTTAGACAGTAAAATGTATAGAGGCATAAAATAAAACCCTATTTTAAGATCATGGTTGCAAATATTTTAAAATGCTGTTTTACCTCAAGAAAAACTTTGAATTATAGGCCTTGATTCAAAATGCTATGCCACTTCAAATATATTTATTTTAACTATCAGTAGTACATTTATAAGGAAATTATTGTCATGCTGGATTATGATGTGCCAATGTAATTAAGATTACCATAGCTAGAATGTATTCACAGTTGCCATCAAACACAAATCGCTGTCCATCAAAAGTGGTGATATGTCCTTCCCCATGGAGGCTGCATGTTGATGAGCATTTTGCATTTTGGATGCATTTCCATTTTCCTCGTGCACAAGTGCTGATGAGGAACAAAAACACTTGTGAGAAAACCATCAGACTCATACAAAACTTACCCTCTTGCTTGATGCCTTCATATGATAACTAATATAATTTCCAGAAGATACATGTTCAGCCTAACTATGTTTTGGTACAAATTTAGCAACAAGCCATAGAAGTGCACATAATAAATTTGTATAGCTGCTGAATCTTGGTATTTTCTAGGTATATTAATAATAATTTGAATGTCATACTTGCAAGGATATTCATGTACAGAAACCTGAAGTCTTACCAGGTCTTGCATTCAGTGTGAATTTGCTGTCCCCTCTCATATGAGATACCACCGTATTCACAAGGGCACTCATCGGGTGGCACACATGTACCGTCTAGTTTCTCATATAGTCCAGCAGCACAAACACACCCTGACTCACACTTGCTGGGGACCTGGAAAAGAACAACCAACTAAGTCACACACTAACAGCTACATCTTGAAAGCTGGATATTTAATGGATCAGCATACATGTGACTTTATTGAAAAACCTAGTACTTCTAGATCTGCAGCCTCTAGAGAAACGTCAGCATACCACAACTTGCACTAATATAAAGGTGGGAAGCCTGTGGCCCTCCAGATACTGTTGAACTGTTACCATCCCTCACCAGCAAATATGGTGGCTGTGGCTGCTCCCCAATATCTGGAAGTCCACACAATCCTCATCCCTTGTCTAAGCTCTTATACAATAACTGTAAATGCCAGCTCAAACGGGATATAGTCTAGGTAATTAGCTGAGTTACTTTAGAAAGAAAAGGGTCTGAATACTTAAATATGTCCAGCCATGTAATTGCCCTCTATTTATCACAAGGTACATGTTTTGTGAAGAATATTGGGAGATTCTGTGCTGGGTTGATGCCTGCTTGGTGTTTTTGTGAATTAAAAATTGTATGTTTTGTTTCAAATATAATTTTAGAACTGAGTTATGAGAGTCGATATCTTTTGAATAAAACCACATTTTTTTAAAAAATGCTGTTGATCCTGTCAGTTTCTTGGAAGCATAAAAAGTAGAAGTTGCTTGATTCCATACTATTGGGAAAATTGATAATCAATTATAATACTTCAAAGCAAAGTGTTGTTTAAGCATCCTTCCAGCTGCTTAAAAATCAGTTCCATGGAAAGACCTGGAGCATTTGCTCTGTTCACATGATTGGTCATTTGTACACATTGTCTTAGTTTTGTGGGATTTGTTCTTAGGCAAACAGTCCCCACACATCTGGGAGAACATTTAAAGTTGTGTGTATGTTTATTTGAATGTGTGCATGCTTAGGATCAGGTTATTTCTGTTACACAAGCATTGTGGGGGATAATAGCTGTGAAATGCACATCTAAAGAAAACATGCATAATAAGATCTGGTGTAATGCACTTATCAGTTTGGCATTTTACTCATGTATAAATCCCATTATGATTAGTGGGATTTATTTCCAGAAAAGTGGACCTAAGACTGTAGCCTCATTTAGTCATTTACTGAGCTGTGATTGAACACTGTAGCTGACAGGATGGGAATTGGGAGGAAATGGTGCATCTACATTGTAGAAATAATGCAGTTTGACACTACTTTAAGTGCTGTAGCTCATCCTAAGGAAGCCTGGGATTTGTAGTTTTACAAGGCTTGTAACTTCCTCAGCCAAAGAGTGATAATGCCTCACAACACTACAAATCCTAGGATTCTTAAAATGGGGGCATGGAAGTTAGATTGGTGTCAAACTGCATTATTTCTACAATGTAGATGCACTTGTAGAATCACAGAGGTGGAAGAGACAAGGCCATCCTGTTCAACCCCTTGCCATACAGGAATACACAATGAAAGCACTCAGAACAGATTCTCATCCAGCCTCTGCTTTAAAATACTTCAAAGAAGGAGACTCCACCACACTCTGGGGCAACATAATCCACCCAAATTCCAAAGCATAATCCCAAAGATTCTCTTTTGCTCAGGGTGACCAGTTGGCTGCTCTCAAGTGAGTCTTCCCCAGTGCTATATTCTGGAGAAAGTTTGTCTCTCTCTGTTGTGGAATAATCTTTGATGAGATCACTTTAGGAAATAGGTTTTGATGCTATGATGATCAACAAATGCTTAATCACTAATGCATGAATATTCTATTTTTATTTTTAGGGAGGAAAATAGGTTTTCATGGGACTTCCTGCCTTAGCTGCCAAAATGACTTGGCAAAGAATGAAAACATTTTTTGAATGAAATAGTGTAGTTTGCTGAATGAGTCTGACATCATAGTGATTACTGAAGATGTATTGAGCTCACACATTGAATTCCAGTTGCTAGCATCTGGCAGGTTGGTGCACAGGCTGCTCCATATTTGCTTCCTGAGATTGCAGGACATGAAATGTATTTTTTGGGTAATTTGCAGTTTTCTAAGGAAAAAAAAAAAGAAATACACAAGTGTGAAGTGATATCTCTGCAATATGTGGGTTATGCAGAGATTCTTGACAAGAAAATACATTGAGATCCATACCTGCTGGGTCTACAGGTTTGCCAGTACAACTCAGATTCCCATTAATGCAGTAGCTAGAAGAGAAATGCATATTAGAATACACTAAGGAATTGCACAGGAGCATGTAACCTGATTAGTTTCCAAAAGAGCTATGCATTCCCCCCCCCCACCCCCCGGCCTTAGGCTCAAGTTCAACAACCAGGGTTGAGCTAACATGGATCTTAACTGGTTGTTGTTCATAGCTGTTAGGTGTTTCAAAACGTTGAGATGGAACAGTACAAAAACTGAGCTGTACATATGGACTGTACATATAGCATTAGTTATGTACTAGGCATGGAATACAAAATATATTACAAGTACGATTTAAAAAAAAACATATTTGCCATCATAATTAGATAGAAAGAACAATGCTGGAAATGCAATAGCAGAAGCAGTAAAGAATAAATTAATGAAGAGAGATAAACAATATTTACTTCTTCAATTTCTATTCTTGATTGATTCCCTAAATATACTGTTTAAAGATTGTGTTCCAGCTATCTCCTTTCCCTAGCAGAGAGTATACTTTTATTTATTACATTTATATCCCTTTTTTTTCTATTTTGAAACTCAAGAATGTGTGCATTTAGTCCCCCATAATGACTGGACAGAACTAGAACTACTAGGTTCAGCAAAGTTGTGATGCCATGTAAATTCAGGCAGAGTTGGTACCCTGGAACCTAGCTGGGCTGTTTGTATTTGAAATACAACACAATGTTGTACAGATAAAACCAGGACAAGAATGAGATTTAATGAAGGTTGCAGTTCTAACATATATTAAGAATAAGCTTCACTGATCTCAAATGGAATTTATTTCTGCATCAATATGTTTAAGATTGTGTAGTCAGTGGTTTTTTTTATTTATTCTTTACACTTCCCCCTTCATCAGAATCTTAGATATAGCTTGGATATAATTAGTTTTGCATTTTCTGTGGGATTTTGACCTTTCCTGTCTCAGTTTTGTATTTTTTTTCCACAGCACAGTAGGGCCTATATTCATTTCCAAATCCCAACCAGAGTAAGACTGTGAAAGTATTGGCATTACCATCTTGCAATTCATTCTAAATGAAATGGCTTACTCAAGACATGACCAGCAATTGGATTTAGGTCTAGACATCTGTTTATTTTCTTCCATTCCATTACCTTAGGATAAAACATTGGAGAAAACATTTTATCTCTCTCTTCCTCTCCCCTGAGTTTTATTTTGTTCATGCCATCTTAACACCTTTTGACATTCATGCATGTGTGCGCACACACAAGCACATACACTGCTGTGGAGACAACACTTTCAAAGTAAAATATTCCCTTAGCATTTTCTTTTCTTGCAAGATCTGGAAACAGCACAATTTTAAAGGAAACTTTAAGATGCCAAGCAAACCCACAAAGCTTGTAGCAGATGCTTACCAAGTGATTCCACCAATCATGGTTGACTGATCTGCCTGAATGAACTTCCTGTCTTTCAAGTAGCAAGGACACTGGGATTTACGGACACACTGATTTTTGTGGTTCAAGTAAGTTCCTTTGGGACAATTGCAGCCATCAATAGCGATATCAGCAGAGTGGCACTCTATTTCTCGGTTGGAAAGGGACAGACACGTCCGATCACAAGCTTGAGTGTTGTAGCTGAATGTCTGATTGCCAGTACAAGCAATGGCTGTCAAAAAGAAGAAGAAATATAATTGTGTTTTGTTGTTCAAACCCCTTCAATTTGTGACTGACTCAAACATTTCCTTGCCAGCTTTCAGTTATAGAGGGGAGCAGAGACCAAGTAGTTATCATTTCAGTGAAAGCTTATGCGGGAGACAGACTCATACTGCTTTTTTACCAGATGGGATGCTTGACTTTTGAGTAGCTGGAAACTTTTCAGAAAGTCTTGGGACGATAATGAAACTTGCTTAATTCCTCCAGTCACTCTATTCCATAAGTAAGTGCTCATTAAAAGAGAATAATACAAAAACAGGAAACTCATAGGAATTCACCCTTTTTCTCCTTGTGAAATTGAAAATTACATGTTTTCATTACTCATAAGAGTAAATCACTTAAATTACATAGTATCAAGCGAGTGAAACTAAGGGCTGAAACAGGCCAGCTCAAAGGTGAATCAGTGGATCAGGGCCTTGGCAACCACATAGCATGGCCTTGATCTGGCATTTTTCCAGCCAAAAAGGAGTGGCAAAATGCTGCTCCTATTTGGGGCAGAAAAAGGGCACCTTTTCTGCTGCAGCAGCAGCGTTTCAGCATTCTTGTGGCATGTGGCATGTAAATGCTAGGCTGCTAGCACTGCAAGGCTACCTGCCATCTGGTTGGGTGGGCAGTCAGCTTGGGGGTGGAGTTGGGGTGTGTGTCATCTGAAGACCATGGCCCTATGCCGCCCCAAAGCTGACTGAAGCTGCTAGTCTGTTTCGTCCCTAAATGTCTATGTATATTTATGAGCACTATACTGATCTTATCTCACACAGTGTGATCTTAAAGTAATGTTTCCTGGGATACATGTGCATTAGTCTCAGGAATCAAAATATGATCCTTTAAAAACAATTCTGTCACTTCTCATGGGACAGTATGGAACTGTAGCCCCTTTAAGCTTTGCTCTTTCCCTAGAGCTAGGGAATGTATCTACACTATGTAATTATAGTAGTTTTATACAATTTTAACTGGCTTGGCTTCCTGTATGGGATCCTGGGATTTGTTGTTTGATGAGACTTAAAATTCTGTGCCAGAGAGCTCTAATGCACTTCACTGAACTGTAGCACTAGAAATCTCTAACAGATAGAATTCAAAGTGCCTCCCAACACTACAGATCTCAGGATTTCCTAGAATGGTGCTATGATACTTGAAGTAGCATCAAACTTCTGTAAATGTTTAGATCTCAAGACTCTTGGAAAAGACTATAAAATACAGTCACCCAATAGTTTTACATGAATGGGCTGGGAGTTGAACCCTGGTTTACAGAGCCATAGACCATTACTCAAACCACTACGCCATGCTGTCTCTCATATAAGCAAACCTTGCTTTTGTCATTTTATATCAGGGGCACCATTTTACTATGCCATTATATTTAACAGAACTTGAGCAGCACAGATTTTGGTATCCAATGGGGTCCTGGAACCAAACCCCAGCAGATACCAAGGGCCCACTGCATCTCATTTGAGTTGTGCTAATAGAGATGTCAACTTGTACATATGTTTGACCAACTCTAATGGAGGTCTGGAATCCTCATAATGTTGAGGGCTCAGTTGGAGACTACTTACTGCAGTTATCTACTGTACTCCGCCAGTTCCCAAGGAATAGTCCCATTGATGCACACACACGGGCATATGATGCCAGGGCAGAGCAAATATATGGAAAAGTCTCTTCATAGTTACAAGCTTGGTAGACACATCTCTGAAAATAAATGGGCATGAAGTGTTATGTTAATACTCAAGCAGAATACTGTCTAGTATATATGAAAGGGTTATACATGTGAGAGCACCACTTGTGGGTCCTCCATTTCATGTAAGCCCTGACCTGGGAGTTTTGTCTTTTGTTTTTTATCTTTGATAGCTTATTGAGGCCCACAAGTTACTGTCTGAAGATGCATTTATCAAATGATGGCAATACATGTGTCAAATAGCTCTTTACTGTTGCATAAATTAAACTGTTCCTGAAAATATTGTAAAACAGTAGTTCTCAGTCATCATGACAGTGGACATTTGAGAGAGGAAGAAATATACATGTGAATCCTTGGTGGTGCATGGTTAAATGATGGTATTGCAGCCACAACATTGTAAATTCAATCTTAGAGGAGGGCTCCAAGGTCCACTCAGCCTTCCATATTTTCGTAGGTTGGTAAAATGAATACCCATGAATTGGGGACAATTGGCATTGTAAACTACTTAGGGAGTGCTAGTTCATGGATAAGTGGTATAGAAATGTACTTGCTATTGCTACATGTGGCATTCCAAGGAAAGAAAGAGCTCATAATCATCTCTTAGAACAGGAATGAAAGAGGAAGGCTTTACCAGACCCTTCTTTTTTTCCTCTTGCATTTCTTTTCACTCTTATGGAAAAAATTTCCTGAGATGACTGGCTTTTTATCTGCCTTCTTTTTCTAGCATTCAGGACCCAGAAAAATGCTCAGCAGTCCCAGCAATTTTGCTTTATGTTATCACAAGGCAAAGGTGGAGACACAAGTCTATGTGGGCTCAAGCCTATAGTGTTTCCCTTTTTTATAGGAATCTGAATATGCTTCCTTCAACCCACTTCTTTTTGGATTAGTGTTAACTGTTTTTTTAGTTTTCCTATAGAATGGTGCTGTGCATTTCTTCTTTCTGTAGCTGCTTCTGTTTAATTCCCATTTGCCCTATCTCCTCACATCATATTAGCTGGTAGCAGCAACAGACTCCCAACATTAATAGGGGAAGGGATTCATTCCAGCTTTTAGTATGAATGGAGTTGTCCAAGGTGCTTATTTAAATGTTGGATTAAAACTCAGAGCAACTTTACCACCATGCTGGTATGGAAAACAAACAAACAGACAAACAAACACTTATATATTAATGGCTTTGGAAACTGTACATGTGACAATAAATTGGATTGATGGAAAGAGAAAGTGAACTCATCAGGTTTGAAGGAAGTGAATATGGAGATACAAAACCAATTAAATGACTTGTTTCGGCCTGAGTGTTCTGCAAGAAACCCCTACCTTGTAAAATGGAACAGGATTCACCAAGGGATGACATTTCTCAAATATTGTATCCTTCTTTACAAGAACAGAGCAATGGGTCTCTGCACACATTTCTAAACAAAAGATACAATTTAAACAATTAGACAACTCCATTTATTCACACAACAGTTTTAAAAGGACAAGATTAATTTAAAATCATGGTGGAAGTATTTTGTCAAGCAGTCACATTTTGTAGTCCGTTTTCTGTCCTGCCTTGCTTATTTTCTGAATGCTCATAGCTAAGATTATTATGTTTTTGTGCTTTTCATGAATATCCAAAAGGACAAACCAATCTAATTTAATTTCCATTAAAATATAAAACATATTTTCCAGAGAACAGTAAATTGCTACATTTTCTACCTTTTAATCCTCTCCAGAGCAAATCTCCTTCCTTTTTCCTTTATGGTAATCAGATCTGAAAGCGCACTTTCAGCCTCTCACATTACAGCTCACAAGGTATGCTTGAGTAATTTAGCATTAACATGTTGCTTGTACTGATTATGGAATTGTCAACAAAATAGTACTCACTTGAGCAAACAGGTTGTATTTGCAGCTACACTGAAGCCTTTTTTCTTTGCTAAATTGAAGAGCTTAATTTTTTTTAGAGAAGTGTGTGCAACCACATTTACTCATGTTATTCCTTGTTACTGCTTGGGATATAAGTCTAGTGTTTTGAGCAAGGATTGCTTCTGCAAAAGGTGCTGCATACTCTTCTTATTGTTCTTATTTCAATGGTTTGGGGGTGAAAATCATGCAGCTTGCAGGCCAGACTTGCCCCATGAAGGGTATTTCTGTTCACCTGGATCTCTCTCAGATTCCTCCTTTACTCCACCCTCCATGGAGAATCAAAGCTCCAGCAGCCTATAGGATATGTGATTCTCATATAAAATAAGACATTGCCCACTCCTTGCTTTTTAGAGTGGTTAACTGGAAGTGACTTGAGTGACTTATGGCAACCCTATGGATTTTATTGGATTTTCTTAGGCAAACTGGTTTTGCCAGTTCTTTCAAGTGACTTGAAGGCACAGAGGTACACACACAACTGGAAGTGATCTTCTGGTCACTTCTAACTTTGTTATAGGAACCTGGTTCAGTGGTAGTGGTAATGGAAAATGCCTAGATCCTCTCCACTTGCCCATTCCTACATTACATTATAGGTCTGATGGTTGAAATATCAGTAAATGAAGGTGTACATATATTTTTCTATGATCGTTAAAAAGGTTTCTAGTAAAATTGTTGCTGTAGTGTGCCTTCAAGTAGTTTCCAACATATGATGACCCTGTCGTGGGGTTTTCTTGGCAAGTTTTGTTCAGAGGAGGTTTGCTACTCCCTTCTTCTGAGGCTGAGAGAGTGTGACTTGCCCAAGATCACCCAGTGGGTTTCCATATTTGAGCCTGGATTTTAACCCTGGTCTTACAGCAGTGATTCCCAACCTGGGGGTCGGGACCCCTTTGGGGGTCGAATGACAGTTTTACAGGGGTCGCCTGGGACCCCCCTCAGAGCACCACTTCCCAAACAAAGGGCCTCCAAGCTAGGCCCATTAAAGCAGCAGCACCTTCAGGCCCCTCAGGTGCTTAGCAATTGCCCTCAGTGTCCCATTTCCTTTCTCTCTCAGGAACATAGAGCTCTGCAAAAAGGAAGGGAGAGCACAGCCAAAAAGTTTCACTTTGAGCCACTACCCCTCTGCCCCTCTATGATGGGGCTTTTTGGACAGGTTTCTTCGGGGGGGGGGGGTGGCCATTGGCATCCTCTGAGGTGAGAGAGTGTGGCTCCATGCCAAGGCTCAAGGCAAACCTATACTGGGGCTTTCTGGTGGGCCAAAAGGGCCACACAGGGGACATGGTATTTACACAATGCATACCCCGAATGTGGCTGGAAGCTGTGCCAAGCCCATCCCAATCTGGAAGAGCCGGGCCAAAAAAGAGTGGAAAAAACCCTGCTTCTTTTTGCTAGCCTGGTTCAGGACCATGGCACTGGCCCGGACTGGGACAGGGTGCATGCGGTTGCTGTAGATCTGCAGTGATCGGGGTGGGAGTGGCCTCTAGCCGTTCCTTTTGCTCCATCTGTCCCTAGTCAGATTTTAAAAGTTGCTATTATAAAGGAATGACAATGAAGATTTTTTTAAAAAATACACAGGATGCAGTGAAGCTAGAGCAATTATAAAAAAAGAATGTTCCAAACATTTTAAAGAATCTTCTATGTTTCAGAAGGAATTTTGTCTGTGGTGTTTGTAAATGCATAGTCTGAACTGATGCAGAACTGATCTAAAAATCAAGCAGTCTGAAGTACCTGGTTCTTTTGGATGTATGGAGTACTGTATATAAATTCTGGAGGAACCAGCAGAAACATTAATCTGCTTTTGTGTATATATAGTTGTTACTATATTTTAGATATTTCTGTATTTATATCTGGAGGATGGAGATTACAGTTTGCCAAACTACATATTTCCTCTAGGTGGGGCAATCTCATAGTAAAACTAAAAATGGAGCTGGAACGAAAATAAGTTGGATTTCCAAAAATAACTGTTTTACACATCTTGAGACTGGCAGTGTAACAGAACACACATTTCCTTAGAAATCCATATTTGTGAGGTTTTTGATGTGTTTTGGAGTGGGGAAATCTGCATAATACCATTTGTATGTTTCAAAGGTTAAAAAATGTGGACAAATATGGCTTACCCAAGGCAGAAGTTTATGCAAAATGTTAATGTAAGAAAACAATACACAAAAGGGGGGCGAGGAAATGCACAAAAACACTGGTGTATTTTCTTGAGAGAAAAAAAGTCTTGCAGCCGAGTACAGAAATAGGAATGGATGAAATTTAGTGAAAAAAAGACTGAGTTTTTCACATCCCTAGTGTAAGGTGATCCAGCAGCATGAGGGACAAGTCACTGTAACCGACTTACTAGAAAAAAGTGAATAAAGTATATGGGCTTCTAATCTCTTAGCACTGACTTGTATGAGGAAGTTTTGTTGTTAATTGCTGTCAAGTCAGTTTTGACTTATAGCAACCCTATGAATGAGAGCCCTTCAAGGCACTCTATCATCAACAGCCCTGCTCAGGTCTTGGAAACTCAGGACTGCAGCTTCCTTGACTGATTGAGGGCCAAACTATAGATGTGACAATATTTATACTCTGTGAAAATAATAGCAGTTGGGTGGGGAGAGTCTGGATTGTGAAAGGGGCAGGGGAGCTTAACACCCTTCATCAAAACTCCACATTTCCAGTTTTCAGGGTACCCAATGAGGATGCTAATCAATAAAGCAAAAACCAGAAAATGATGCTAATTATGGGATCTCTCATTCATAATAATTCATTCTGTTACCCACAACTGAATGCAAAAGTAATTTTTTAAATAACTACAATCCATCGCAGACACGCAACGCTATTGTGGCTGGGGGTAAGTGCATTTGCCAATAATTTTCACAAATACAGTATGCATGTGCCCCAACACAGAGATTATACTTACTGTTTAACTGGCTCATAGAACAAGGATCTGTGTCTCTTTCAATGGCAGGAGGACAATTCCCTGACCTCCAAGAATCCACAAAGAGTGGTGCTGTTCCTTCAATAATATCCATGCTTGTCATAAAGTCATCTGCAGTTTCTCCATTGTAGTTACCACACAACCCTGGTAACATAAGAAAAACATACACAGAATAAAAAATCGACACCATATTTTTTAACACTAACAGAAAAAAGGTGTCAGGTTAATCACATTGAAAGTCAGTCTACATCCTCTACAAGAGATAGCAACATACGAACAAGTTTTGATATACCTAAACTCTGTGCTGAACTGTAGAGGCCAATTTTCCCCCACAATCTAGCTTCTGAAGCAGCCTCTGTCCAAGCATCAAAACATGCAATGTGTCTCCAAGGTTTACACTGAAAGGCAGATCAGTGATGTATTTGACCCAATGGCCTTTGTTATAGTATGGAGAAGCCTACCACAATCTGAAAAGATCCCTAGGCCGTGAGTACCATTGACTTGAGTTGGCACCTAGACTGAAATCTGCTTCATGATGAATTTGACAAGAGTGTGTACAAAACAGAAATTGTAATCACATGACAGGTGGGTATTAAAAAGCTTCTGGGTATAGAGAGCACATTATCCTTATGTCAGCAGATCATGAGCTAGTTCTATGTAACAAGCTGTCTAAAGCAGTGAATGGGGATGTGCATTTTTATCTTGATAAACACATGTGCACTAGAAAGATGGCAATCACAGTTGATGACATCTTGCTGGGCATTAATCTAAATGTAAACTAGCATATATTCTGTGTGACAATTCCCAATATACAAAGAGATGCCTATGTGGTGGTCTCTTTCCACATCTGCTTCCCTCATACTAAACTTGGACAAGACTACTGCATCAACCATAGATGGTATTTATTCAAGTCAAAAGGAAAATCTGCAGAAATATAAACAGACTCTGTCTGTTGTAGCTTCAGTCACTGAAATCAAGGAATAAGAGAAATTGGATTATTTACCTCTTGTGTTGCCTCTGAACTGCAGTCCTACTTTAATAGAAACTTGAAACAATGGAAGAATTTGTATAACCATTTCCAGTCCAAAGGTAGTGACCATCTGAATGTGAGTAGATGACTGCCTGAAGATGGTGATGTCTCCTAAGAGAAATTGGATTATTGAAAAAAAAGTTAATTATGGTATCTTTATTGGAATGATTAAATATATTTCCATATGTATGCTTTATTTAATCCTTGTAAACTGTTTTACACTTGAATAGCTGCATTATGTAGCAATTAAGCTTTCACTACCTTGATAGGAGGGTTGGTTGCTTATTTATTTAAAAATGTATCATTCCTGTGACAAACTCATGTTAATAACATTTCAATACATATAATATTTATTTATTTATTTATTTATTTATAGCCTGTCTTTCTCAACGTGGCTTATATAACATGCCAACAATAGAAAATAATAATAATAATAGGACATATGCAGTGCTAATAGAGTTTTCAATTAAATGAGTGTATTGTCTGCCTTCTCTTTTCTTATCTTACCTGATTTATAAGGTAACCACTTAATTTCATCATCATCAGTTAAAAATTCATTTTTAGAAATCACAATTTTGTCCTGTGTGGAAAAGACAATACAGAATTTTAAGTGGAGAGTTAACATTGATATTAATTGGGGTTAAAGACTTGGATTTCCATAAATCAAGAGATATGTAAGTGGAATGAACTATGTGCTGTGGAGTTAATTGTCGCTAGCAATAAGCATGTAGGATTATCAGAGAGGAAGGGGAAGAGTAGTGTTAGGGAGCTGTCGGTCAGCAATTAACCTGTTTCTCTTGTGTTAAAAATCAATAAACATCCTAAATACAAAAATAAGGGCATTTTTGTATGCAGCTGAATGCAATATATAAGTGCTAACCTATACTTGACCATGATTTTTTTTTTAATCCATGACCAAAAAACCCACAAAAAACAACCTCATACAGTATATAAACACAGCTTGGCAGCTTAAATTTCTGTGATACTATTGCTCAGGTAGTTAAAGATGATGACTTTTAGGAAGAACTTATAATATTGTTCCTGTTGCTTCCAGGGATTTCTTTCACCTTTCACTTTTCCACACTCACATGCTTGCATCTGACCTGTGATTAAGTGCACATACTCAAAATTCACCACACAGCCTCAGTGCTATTAGTTTGTGCTGGATTGTATGAGCTCTATTTGAAGATGTCCATAGTGTCTGTGTCCATAGCTATCAGCAGTGTTTCTATGTGATGAACACTTACTTTTCCTGAGACATAAATGATAGCTGCCAGGGATGTCTCTGAAGTGGAATAGCCTGACCTCTCATACACAGCCATCAGGGTTCCATTGTATGGTAACATGGGACTCTAAAAAGAAAGGAAAACTAAAATAATACAAGGTAGAGGGGTTGAAAAAACAGATATATCTTTTCACATCTGCGTTTTGTTATTGGAGATTACCGCACTAGGTTAAAAGTGTTCCCCAATGTGTTCTCACGGGCGTGAGCCTGGAATGTGATGAGGGCCAGAACGCAAGTTTACCGCACAGCGGAACGCCACCGTCGCCACCGGGCATTCCAAATGTGTGACAGCACATTTGGAACACATTTGGAACACCCGGCGGCGACGGCGGCGTTCCGCTGTGCGGTAAACTTGCGTTCTGGCCCTCATCACGTTCCAGGCTCACGCCCGTGAGAACACATTGGGGAACGCTTTTAACCTAGTGCGGTAATCTCAACTGTATTATGTAAATGTTTGGGTTTCATCAGGACATTTTACTTACGTCCTTAAGACAAATCTGGACCTCTAACCAAATGTATGCTCAGCATGGAGCTGCAAGTTAGTCACACTTCTATGAATATACATGTTATCATGTTTGCTATATTCACACATTGGGATTTTTTTTGCATATACCAAAGAATGGTAATGTGAGATCAATGCTACCCAGTGGAACATTTTAGCTACCTAAAAGGAAAAAGCAAGGATCTTCTGTCAGCCTGATAAAACTGATCTTATATAGAATACCTTCAGTATTTTTAGTAGGCATACTACCTTCATAATAATGTAGGTGCAAACTCCATGGAAGCGATATGGCCTAGAATCAAAAGTCGTGACAAAGGAACCTCCTTCCAGTGAACATCTGCCAGGACATGGTAGTTCTGTACAGCTCCACTGGCCCATTGTACATTTACTGGTGGAAAGAAATTTACATATCTTCTGTTAACCACTGAAGGAGATTTGACATTATCACTTTTATGCTGGTTGTTTTAGATCAGTGTTTTTCTCTTTTTCAACTTGTGCACCAAATATTTTGAGATAAATGTATTTTAAGCATGGAAAAGCAAAGTTGATTTTTGAAGGCAATGAAAATAAATGCCACTTGGCATTTATTTCTCTCACCTTTCACTAATCCACACTCATAGCTTGCATCTGAAAATATAACTTGTGATTGAGTGCACATACCCTAAATACACCTCATAATGGTTTTATATTCTTTAATTTAGTATTTTTAAGGATTTTACATTTTTATTTGTTATATTAATATGGGCCCAAAGCAGACTGTGCCAGCCCTGATCATCGTGGGACCATGGCGACTGCATAGTCTTGGTCCTGATCTGGGCTGCTGTAGTCCTGAATCAGACATCAAACAATCGGACCAAAAATCTGGACAGATTATATCCAGGTGGATTATATCAGACATCATAAGGATCTGATATAATCCACCTGTATATAATCCGTCGAGATTTTTGGTCTGATTCTTCTTGCTTGATGTGCTATGGTGTGGCGTTGGCATGTCTTCCGGCAGCGTTCAGGGTATGCATCTCTAAACACCATGTCCCCAATGCAGTCTGAAACTACGTCATTTTGCCTGAGTGTTTCGGGCCATGGTGTTTCAAATGTGCATTAAAACTATTTCATTGTTGTTCTTTTAAAGCTTTTGTGAGCCGCCTTGGGTCCATGTTGGGAGAAAGACAGTATACAAATAAAACAAATAAATAATGTGGGTTCTTTATTATATCACCATCTCATACTGAAGAAAAAATGATCAGAAAACAAAAGCTGTCTGTTGGAATCTGCTAGTCTTCTCAGATTATCTGACCAGAGCTCACATTATTTACTGCTGCCTCTTAAAGGACTTGTGGCCATTATTTTTCTTCAGCTTTCTAGAGGGCCTGAGAGCTTCCACTGACCCTGCCTGGCACTGAATCACTACAGACTGATGGCGAGAGTTCAAATGTGAAGCTCGAATACACAGCTACTACTCCCCCAATTACTTGTATATGAATTAGGTTCATCAGCAATGTCTCTTCTCTTTACAAATGGATATGAGAATGAATAGGTAATCCCACTGAGGGAAGGCATAATGCAGTTTTTGCTAATTCCTCTCTTTCTCCCACCGTTGCTAAAGAATCCTTCAGTGCATATCTTCAATGGTACATGGGCTGTTCAGATGACTTGTGAATGTTAGTTCCTATATCACGCAGTTGGAAGTATCATGTGAGTGAGGGCGGGCAATTTCCCATGTCCAGGAACCATTTCCCATCACCCCAAGCCACTATGGACTGCACTAGCTCATAATGAAGCTCACTTTCATGTGTTTTTTTTTGGGGGGGGGGGGAGTTGATTCCTTTAAAATAGAACAGCCCCTCATGTCACAAAGTGATGAGGGGCTTGTGCCTTGTTTTCAAATACATTCAACATCATGAGGCCTGATTGTCCTTATTTATTTATTTTTTTGCAGAATTGGAGAGGGTATTTAAAAAATACCCTTGGAAATAATGTCTAGACTGCGTGTGATTCCCATTCCTGCTGTGTGCGGTTTTCTGCACAGGGGCTGTTCCCACCACTGGGAACAAATTCAGGATTCAGCCAAACGGATTAGGTTTTAACAGGGCACATTGTTCAGTGATATTTTCTATTTTTACTTGACCTTCTCTGTGAAGGAGAGGCATGAAAGTCATGCCATTTGGTATGAGGAAAATAAATCACCTATGGATTGTTAAACATCAGTCATGGAGCGTTCATGTTTACAAGTAGCGGTTCATTACACAGCACTCATGACATATTATCTCTCTATTAGTAACAGGATGTCAGTGTTGCCTCAGATAAAGTAAGAACTATTACAGGCATATTAATGATGTCTCTCCCTACAGATTGGCACTAGGATTCCTAGCCACCTTGATAACAAGTTGCACCCAATTCTTCTTTAATTCAAATGCCCATGTACTCACCAGCTTCTACATGTTGCTTCCATAACTTCACCAGGAGCATATTTTTCTCCATTTAGTGTGCATGGACACTGTTCAATAGGAACACATGTTCTGTTTCTTGAAATATCATCCAAAACAGTACCTTGAAAGATAAACAAACACAGAGAAGCAAATAAAAGTTGAATGTCTTTCATTCTGGCTGCATGTGGGCATGAAGCAGGAAATTGTCAAAGTTATTATTATTATTATTATTATTATTATTTGTATAAATGAAGGTGTAAACATAATGGCAGTTCACTCATTTAGATGTCCTTGATTATAGACTAATCCCACTCTATGTTATGTTTTTAATAGAAATAGAACAGTAATAGTTCATGCGGTGATAATTAATTTAAACACATTGTGATATTTTCAACAAAGACCAAAAAGAATTAGATGATCAATTAAGAGCCTTATCAGATGAGAAAACAAAGCAGATACAGAGTTGGAGTGTAGTGAATTTCTCTGTGCTTTACCACATGTCAGTGTATCACTTCAAGGCTCTTCCTGGGAAAAGTTTTTAAAAGTGCATCTTTTTTTAAGCTGGAAAAATCCATTTCACAAAAGACACACTTTTAAAACTGTCTCCTGTGGGAAGAGAATTGAAGTGCTATGACATCATGTGGTAAGGCACTGAGAAAACTGCTATTCCTTGGCTCCATTTCTGCTTTGTTTTCTTTTGTGATAAGGCTCTAAATGTAAACTGCATAGATGCGGGTGCCTTTTACACAGCTTTTAGAATATGCTGAAAGCCACACGACGGAAGAAACAACGGTGCACATGGCGTGGTACGCATCATGCACGAGCCCCATTATATCCAATGGGGCTCAAGCATACACTCGGGGGGGGGGGTCTGGAACGGATCCCCCGCATAAGGCAAAGGCTTATTTGACACAGTTCACCACTGGCTACATTTCCTTAAACTCCTGTCTGAAGGACTTGGTATAATTTCAGATTTCCTCTGATGTGAACAAAGAGACATTCCACTCCTGCCGAGTGGAACAGAACCATGTATCTTTGTGCCCTTAGATAAGGAGAAATTAAATAGAAAGGCCGTGCAACTGAGCTTTACTGTTACAAGAAATAGCAGCTCTTGTGATTGTACTCAGGAGTTTTGCTTTAATAAAGAGCAACCAGCTACATTGGCCCCAGAAAGAAAGAAAAAAATTGTAGAGTATCCATGCCTCTGGTTACATTACTCTTGAAATGAGTCCATGCCCAAGCTCAGATTCAAGGGAATCCTTAAGGTTTACTTACTCATCCTAGGACTCTTCATTTAATCTTATGGGCTACTGCTGTTGTTCTGGTGCCACAACAAACTACAGAATTCCACAGCATTGAGTCATGACAATTAAAGTGGTGTCAAACTGGATTATTTCTGCAGTGCGGTCATCTCTCATTACATCTCAATTGTAATGTAATTTAGTTAATGCCAAACAGGAATTAATTATAAATTTTGTGTGTGTGTGTGTGTGTGTGTGTGTGTCCCACTCTCTTTCATGCCAGCATTCTCCAAAGATGCCAGCCACAGATGCTGGTGAAATGTCAGGAATAAACTCTTCTAGAACACGGCCACATAGCCCAAAAAACTGACAAAAAATCTATGGATGCCAGCCATGAAAGCCTTCAACTTCACATATTGTACAACTATTAGGTCCATTTACCTTCTGGACAGAAGCAGCCAAATGTACAGTAGCTGGAACAGGTGTATTCTGGATTGGAACATGTTCTGAGGCAGGGAGAACCACACTCTTTGTAGATTTGGTTAGCTGGACATTTTCCCAGAGCTGTAAAACACAATGGTTTAGAGAGTTTTGCTACTTTTATTTAGACAAAAGAAAATGGCAATCCTGAAGTGCAATTTTGAGATTAGTCTATCTTACCCTTAAAATAACAGCTATGTTTTTGTAACATGCTCCCTGCCCCTGTTAATTCAAGAACTGAACATTCTTCATTTCTACCCAGTCATGACTTCAAGTAAATGTCCGTATATATTAGAACCTATTGCAGCAGATTAGAATATCAGAACCAATCTTTCAGCATTCACATTATTGCCCCATTTTGTCATCACTTCCAGCCCTGAGATTTCAGATATTGTAGCCTGTCATATATTAACTATTACCTTAAGTCTGCAGTTTTTTCAGTTATTTCTAAAGGACAGCTATTAAATTCCCTAATATTGTACTGAAATCTTCAGTTCAACAGCCTCCTTTCCTTTAAGCATTTGTGTACAAACATCATGACTTTTGTTTATTCTTTCTGATCAACAACAACAACAACAAATCTTGTAATATATTTTAAAATTGTTAAGCACCTTGCAGAGTTTTACAGGATGCTGGTGTTGGGCAAGGATTAAATATGCCACTACTGCATAAGTAAATTAAACAAAACCCTTGTACTTTTCTGGCTTGCCTCCAACTTTGAAGAACATGCCATTTAGGGGCAAAACAGACAGCCCTGAAGGAGTGGCTTCTGGTTGCCCCTTTGATTGCTGTTGGTTCCAGAGGTCTGATTTCTCTCTCTTCTGGAAAATTCCATCCCAAAATTTCTAAAAGCCTGCCACTAAAAGCTAAAAAGTCCTGCCAGTAAATGGCTATGGCAGAATTCTCATATGCTTGGATACTGCCTCCCACCCGCCATCCCTGCCTCTTTAGCTATGTTTGTGACACAGAAAGCAAGGCAGCTCTTGCTTTCCCAGTTCCCATGCATAGCTTTAGCACTTCATGGAAAAGATTAGAGTGGAAGAACTGCCTGCTGGGGGGGCAAGAGGGACACAGAACTGTAGGACAGAGCATTATGCTGCATGTGCATAGAACAGGATGCCACTCCCAGTGTTTTCATTGACTGAGAGAAGCATGACTAGAGTTGAGATGGAACAGCAGAGCATGAAAAAAGCAAGAGAACAAAAAAGGCAGAAACTAAGGACTTTACCACATGGGGAAAATCGGGAGTTTAAACAGCAAAAATTTCAGGAAAATTGCACAATCGTGATTAACATTTTCACACACGTCAACATTAAAGAGCCATTTATCCTGGGAATAAACAGGCAATAAACAGGCAATAAATCACAACAAATCATTCATGCACTTTCCCCATGAATGATTTCTTGCTGTTTATTGCCTGCTTATTCCCGGCACTTCAATCACGACATCATGTGAAAATGTTAGTTGCAATTGTGTGATTTTCATGTGATTTTTGCTGTTTTAATCCTTGATTTTCCTGTGTGATAAAGTCTTAAAATACATAATTCTACAGGGAATATACAGGCAGCTGGGAGAAGGCAGCTGACATCATCATATCCGATCTCCAGGACATTTGCAATAGCATGCTGCCTGCAAACTCTCCCAAAGAAGATAACAGAACAGTTGAGTGCAAATGTGATCATCTTGGGTACAATAGCATGATCTGAATCCTGAACTTTTACTCTGCAAATGGAAGGAGTGTTGCATGCACCTTTGGAGTAGGATTCTCGTCCCATGCTTGCATTTCTTTCTCTTTATGTTAGGACCCAAGCCCGAGTATTTAGACATAAAAAGCCATCTAACTGAATTGACTTGTAATGTCCTTGTAATGAATCTGACTATTGCATCCACTAAGTAATAATGTTTCAACAATATTTTGAAAAGTGAATAGCAGCAATAGAAACCAGTCCTATATGATATGCCAGCCCACTGCAGGATAATTTCTGTTGGAAGATTCTTTGTAAAAGGTGGAATGGCTCACGGCATATTTACCTCATCTTCTCATTGGTATACCTCTTCTTCCTACATGCTGGTGGAGGAATATTTAGTAACAAACACAGTTCATTTCAGAATATTGGAACTGTGATTTATTGTTGTCTTTTGATAGTTCAACTTGAAATAACACAATTCTGCTCTAGAACATCTCTACTTACAGCAAAACCCATCACTCCTCCAATCAGACACTTCCTGATGGGACATGGCACACTGTCGGGAATATTCTGAAAGGGTAGCACAAACACAGCTCTTCTGCCCTGGATCATTGCAGCTCTGCATATCAAGCTGACAGCGGATGACAAAGCCTTTCCTTGTGATATTGCAAGATGGAGACACAATACTCAGAAGTTGGGAGCAGACCCTGGCCTAGAGAGGAAAAGGAAAGAAGTACTTTTCAGAAAACATAATGCATTTAGAAAGAGAATGGGATTTTACCACACAACCATCTGCACTGACAACTCTTTTTTACCACAGAAATCCCTAGTAGTTGCTGTTATGTGCCTTCAAGTTGACTTATGGTGACTTATGATGATTTATTCAGATGCTTATCATCAGCTTCCTCTGAAGCTGAGAGAATATAACTTGCCCAAGATCAATCAGTAGATCTCTGTGGCTGAACAGGGATTCAAACCCTGCTTTGCCAGAGCCCTGGCCTAACAGTCAAACCACTGCACCATTCTGATTCTGTATGCCTAGAAGCCTTCCATTAATTCTGAAACAACTGTAATCATAATCACAATAAAAAACAATAATTACAGATTAGTAACTGACAGAAAGCTGCCAGTTGTGCCCACATCACCAGTGCCACTTTGCATAAAGGGTCAAAGAAAATGGGGGAGGGAGATAGTGACATAACTTTCCAGCTGGCTTAATGACATCATGAGGAAAGAGAGGAATAATCTTAGATATACGTGGAGAGCAAACACACAGAATGATATGTGATAGACTACACCTGTCACAAAGTTTTTGTTGCTAGCTGTTAAAATTAGAGATAACGAATTATCAAAATGGGGTCTCACTAATGGCAATACACCCTAGATATATAATTAATAATAGTGTTGTAATCCAATCTGATAATTTGATTTTATGTAAATTATTTGTATTCTTATGTAACTTTCTATTTTATATGGTTTTAAATTATAGTGTGTCGAGATGGGTCCATTGACCCTAAATAAAGATTGACTGATTGAATGAGTATATAGATTAAAAGGAGATGTGTGATTTACTTTATCCTTCCTCCCCTGAGTGAAAGTAATTTTTCCTTATCACAGATAGCAAAGCCTGATTCCTATTCGTAATTTCAAGTAGAGTAGACCCAGTGAACAAAAGTTGACAAATAAACATTTACATCAATTCCATTGTTTCACTTAGTTTGCTCCACTTGGAACTAACATTTGGATTCAGTCCTATGACATCGGCAGGGAAATCATGCCTCAGCTGTTATCGTGTACTGCCTCCCAGCTGACATCCCTGCCTTTTTAGTTAAGCTTATGGCGCAGAAAGCAAGGCAGCTCTTACTTTCCCAGTTCCCATTCATAGCTTTAGCACCTCATGGAAAAGATTAAAGAGGGGATGGCATGGCTTGGTCCTCAGTGGTTGGGACTGGATTGTCCCCATTGGCCAAACCAGTTACCAATCACATTGTGTGCATGCGAAAAAATGCTTCAGTTTCATCATCTAGTATTGCCATTCCATACTGCTGAATCTGGAGCTTGACAAATGGGGAGAATTAAGTGAGTGATGATGTCAGTCCACCACAGTTGGCCAGATAAAGTCCTTAATTGTGAAGAATCCCATAAAAACAGGGTTGCAAAGCTGGTGTCTTTGCAAAGTGGTTTGAGTGTTGGAGTACGACTCTAGGAGACCAGGACTTAAGTCTCTGATCAGCCATAGAAAACCAGTAAGTGACTTTGGGCAAGTTGCTGTCTCTCAGGAAGAAAATGGCAAATCTCCTTTGAATAAATCTTGCCAAGAAAATCCTTTGACTGGGTTGGCATAAGCTGGAGTTGATTTGAAGGTCCGTAATAACAACAAGCATTACAAAAGATGTGTTCATCACCTCCTTTCCTCCTGAGTCCATTCAGCTACACTGAGTTCATTTACTAAATGATGCAGGTCTTTTCTCAAGCATTCTGTCTGTCCAGAGGTATACAGTCTGAGAAATCTAGAAAAATAATATGGCACTTACATATTTCTTGCGAGGAACATTAGGAACTGCCATCTCCTCAAATGGACAGATTTCTGTAGGATCATCAATTTTTTGTAAAGCAGCATACTTGTATGGATCTAGAAGTAGACCTATTAAAGTATACACCAAATTGAGTTTTTAATAAAGAATTATAAAAAGACCTCTGAATTGCAAAAGATTAGGAACCATTTTTTAAAAAGTATTTTGAAGGATCTAGTTATATGTTTGATTCATTTTTCCCCCATACACAAGAAGTATGCCAGTATGAAAACACAGACATACAGATTTTGTAGAAATCATTTGTGTCTGGACAAACATAACACAAGAAAAAATGATAAATAATTATATTTTCATATTTTCTATTCTATCATCATACAAAAGTGAGGGAAAATCAGAATATGAGAGCTTGCTGCTATGTGTAAGCAAACATTCTAGAATTTCTAGAATGAATCAGTTTATCACATAAAATAATAATCACTTTATTACATAGTCTTGTTTGCTTTAAAAATCGTTTTGCGTTTTGCAATTTGTATTGTGCATTTCTTGATAATGGTCAGCTGACTAATCAATAAACTTGTTGTTTAAAACATCAAAATATAAACTTAGCAGGTTTGATTTTTTTTTTTAAAAAAAAGTTTAGGTATAGTTTCTTCTCAACATCAGAAAAACCAAACCTTGACAGTAGTATCTGTGTCATTTATTCCCCAAAGGGTAAAAATTACCTTCACTTAGAAATTCATTTAATTCTTGTCCATCAAAGTTCCCACAAAGTCCACATGTTCTTTCCATGTATTTTTGCTCAACCAAAACCTATGGAAAGAAAAGAAAATTATTTAGAAACCAACTATACTCATACATTGATGTCTTTGTAGTATTTTTCTGGGCCTGGGGGCTTGCATATATGCACCATTCGATTAAAAAAATGTGCAGCTGGGATGAAGGAAGTGTGCAGTTTCAAGACTGATACTGTAGAGATAGAGATAAAGAAAAGGAAAGCAATTACACTGGCCTAAATCCTACTGTTAGTCCCAACTAGTGTAGAACCACTGATTCAATCAGATTTACATATGTGTTGGCTGACCATGCAATAATTGATCACATGAGTGTTTTGTTGTTGTTGATTCAACTGATGGTGACCTGGTGGATGAATTGTCTCCAAGATTCCCTGTCTTCAACTGCTCTGCTCAGGCTGTAGCCTCCCTGACTGAGTCTAACCATCTAGTGTGAGTTCTTCCTCTCTTTCTACAGCCCTATACCTTACTCAGCATCATTGGCTTTTCTAGTGAATCAACAGTCTCAATTTTGTGATCTTATCTTCCAGGGAAATTTACGGCTTGACCTGTTCTAGTAGTCATTTCTCTGTCTTGGCTGTCCACTGTATCCTCAGCACTCTTCCCCAGGATCACATTTCAAATGAGTTGATTTCCTGTCTATCAGCTTTCTTCACTGTCCAGCTCTTACATCCATACATGATAGCAGGGAATACATGTACGGCATGGTGATGGGAATACAATGGCTTGGACTATCATCATTTTAGTGTTCAGAGTTATTTGGTTTATAAAACCAGTCATAGCCTTCTTCTGATTTCTTGACTGCAGTCTTCATTCTATTCAATATTTGATCCAAGGCATGGAAATTCTTTGACTATTTAAATTTTCTTGTTATCTGTGATGAATTCTTATAGCTCTTCCTTGGTCATTATTTTTGTTTTCTTATTCAGCATTAAGCCTAACTTGGCACTTTCCTCCCTAACCTTCTTCAGTAATTACTCCAGGTCCTTGTTGGTTTCTGCTAGTAGTAGTCTACTCTACTTGGTACTAATTAACAGGATTTCAGTCATTAAGTTTTTATTCAGCATTTAAATGAGTTTATCAGGCAATCTTGGGAAAACAAGAAAAGCTCAGTTTTGGAGATGGACCCATTTTGGCAGTAGGAAATAAATGTAGCAGTAAGAATGGCTGCCCTACATGTAAGTATCAGTGAGTTAGGATTCACGCTGGTGCATGAACCATTGGACTGTCCTGCTAGTTAATGAACTAAAGCAGATTTGCAAGTGAACTGTTGCTGAATACAGTCCGTCCTCGCCTTACGTGGGGGATCCGTTCTGGATCCCTCCGCGTAAGGCGAATTCCGCCTATGCTTGAGCCCCATTGTTTCCAATGGGGCTCGTGCGTGGCGGCACGGTGGCACACAGGGCACAATGGGTGTGCGCGCCCATTCAATTGAATGGGACGCACTGCCCCTTCTGCCCCGCGCGTGCCTGTGGCTTTGAGTGCACATGCTCAAAGCCGTGCAAAAAAAGACAGCGTATGCGGAGGCGCCACTGTAGTAGCTAAGAGCTACTGATTCTTATGGAGAATAATTACTGATGCAGGGGACAACAAGGGCAAAGCAAATGTGTGTTTTAAAGTGTAGTAGGATATGAGCTTAGAAAAACCTTGGCATCCCTCTCCATGTCTTTCTGAACACAACATGGGGATCTTGTAGCATTTTTGAGACTAATTGAGAGAAAGAAGTAGCACAAGCTTTTGTAGACTAAGGAGATGTCCACATGGGCCAAAAGGACTGGCTTGCCCCTGATCTTACATCGTCGAGATTAGATAAAGCAGGCCAAAGCCCCCTCTTTATCCTGGGGTCAGGTCTGGAAGATCCAGCCTGACCCCAGGGTAAAGAGCCATTACCCTGTGGTAATTAATCCCTGGTTTTTCATGAAGTTTCTAGCAAATTACATGGCAAAACCAGGCTATTCAGATAGCTTCCCCATTCCTTACCTTGCCGGCCATCACTGCAACAGGGAGCCCTTCAGTCGCTATGTCTGATGTGGAAATGGGGTGCTTGGCCATGTGAGTGCAGCCAGGTGCCCCATTTCTGCATCAGTCATGGTGACTGGGGGGCTTCTCAGTTGGAGCAATGGTGTGGCAAAGTAAGGAGCATGTGCCAGTTGCAGATCCTAGGTCATTGTGGGGCACACCTGGGTCAAAACTGATCATACTTAGCATATCATAATGCTTAGCAAAAGGACTATGAACTCAATGGGCTGCAGCCTAGGTCAGACTGACCTCTGTTATGTTATTAATTGTGAGACTATCCTCAGTTAGATAATGATCTTTCTGAAAAAGGAATGTTGTTATACCTTAAATACCAACATATTTAAACCACAATAAATCTGCTAGTCTTTGAGATGTCACAGCAAGACTTCTTTTGGTCTTGTTTGAACAGGACAAAACAGTTCCAGCTCTTGAATGTGTTATCAAAAAGAATTTAAATCTTCTGTCCTAAATTGTTTTCCTTTGGGTGAAAATAGATGCTGACTTACTCTGTGATTATCACTTACTCTGTGATTATTGCCTGAACATGTTCCATTTGATAGCTCTGATCAGGAAAGAACTTGTTATTGGGAGACTTTAACTAGTCAGTCAGGTGAAACAGTATCTACTTATCCCTCACTTTCCCATAAATGGTGTGAGACAGCCATCTTATGACATTGTGACATGCTGAATAGTGAGCCATGCAGAGAGTTGTGGTCCTACAACTTATTTTGCTCACCCCTCAGTTTATTGTGCTATCCAAATCCAGCTTATCTTTCTCACAACAAATTAGTATTGGCAAAAGCTATTATAGACACCTGTTGTCCTTTTATTAGCTGGTCTCCAAAGAATCTCACACACAAATAATTTTTGAATCCAATGCTGTAGTAGTGTTTCTGTACTGCTTCTCAAGTTGAGGTCCTGCCTCGAATTGCCAAAGTAGTGTGATTTCTTTATGCATTCCATCACAGTTATATGATTGGTATGCAAAAGGATCTTTTAGCATCTTTTGAGGCTAACTGAGGAAAGAAGCTGGTAGCATAAGCTTTTATAGGCTCTTTGTAAATCTATTACACTAACAGTTATATTAAAGTATATACCTATCTCATCTTCATAATCTATGTAAATCCCTCCCTTTCTCTGTCTTTTTCCTCTTTCTTTCCCTCCTTTGTCTGTAATCATACTTTAAAATATCCAATAAAACCCCAGACAAAATAGTATAATAAAACCAGTATCTTTTTATCTTTTTATTTCTCTCAATTTCCCATGTTATACTCTTCTTAACCAAACAAAACACTGTATGTAAAATAATCTCATTAAGACAAGAGGTGTAATTTTTGGAATTCTAATAATACAAGACTTTACTCACCATAAGGTAATCATTATTGTTCCAGAAAACAGCCAACTCCAGCTCCATCAGCTTGGCCACTAGGCGAATGGTGCGTCCAAAAGGTGCAATCTGAATTCCATTTCTGGTATATGGCAATCTGACTATACTGTTACAGTAGCAGGAGGGAAAGCACATACTTAGATACTCCAAAGATTTCATAGGCTTCATAACTTGAACAGTAGCTGTGCTCTTGCTCTGTGGCACTTCATATGTTAGAGAGGGCTTCACTTATATGATAAGACACCATTCATATCCTTTCATTTTTGGAAGCATCACTTCCTAGGATTATCAAGTGGAACAAACTGTATGGATTTTGGACATTGCTTGCTGCTTCCATGCTACAGAAGTAATGCAGTATGACACCACTTTAACTGCCATCACTCAGTGGTATGGAATGCTGGGACTTAGAGTTTTGTAAGATATCTATCCTTCCCTGCCAAAGAGCTTTGGTGTCCCACCAGACTACAAATCCCAGAATTCCATAGCATTGAGCCATGGAAGTTAATGTAGTAATGTCAAACTGCATTATTTTGGCAGTGTGACAGCAGCCTTAGTTGTACCAATGATAGGGACAATGCTATGTGGTGCTGCTTTGAGGGATAAAACAGTATTTTTTAAAGAATTCAATATAGGAGTGGGAATGCTCTAGGCAGTGAGCCTGCTTGTAGCCTCGAGGAATGTTTTCAAACCCAGCCCCTCCCAGACCTCTAACTGCACCTCTTCAAGAAAAAACAATGAAAAATTGCTATCTCCTTTCAGGAGGAATAATTTTGCCTTGCAGCAAGATGTAGGTCTCCCTGAACCTTGCTTCCCCCACTCCCACCCAGGGTTTTTGTTTGTTTATAAAACCAGAAATATTTGATAGAAATAAATAATTTAAACCATTTGATAGATTGATGGGATGTTCAACATATATTTTGGATATTATGTTATATTTTAGACTGATTATATATTATGTAAGTAGTTATATTTGGGCTGTTTGCAGTGTAAAAGGAGTATGGGCATGTGAATTGGTTGTATGAATGTTTTGTTATGTGTAGATGTTTTGTCTTGTTTTTTACTAATAAATAAAAATAATAATAATAAAAAACAGAAATAGAAATTTGCCCACTTTCAGTTTTGCTTATGGGTGGCCTGCGGTGGGTCCTAGGAATTGAAAATGGGGCTCCAGACTTGCAGAGCTTGTCCATCCCTGATCCAATGGCAGGATTATGACCACCCTAATTTTAAAAACATACACCCATCTCTCCACATTTGCAGCTTTGATTTTTGCGGATCTGATTATTCATGGATTTTATGAATATGTTCTCCCTAGGAATACCTAGGTCCTCCAGCGTAACGCTATGGTCAACTTTAACCAAAAGTCTCACTGAAGGACCTAGAGATTCCTAGAGAGAATACCCCACTAGGCATTTGTAGTTTCTCCAGCACAATTCTATGGTCAATGTCAGACAGATGCTGATCATAGAGTTGCACTGGAGGACCTAGAAATTCCTGGAGAGGTGTTCTGTCAGGTAAAAGCATAGTATTTTTGTTATTTGTGGTTTTTCCACATTCATGGGGGTCCTGTGCCCCTAACCCCAGTGAATGGGGAGGGATAAGTGTACAGTTCAGAACAAGCATTCAGCGATGTATCTTGAGCCTCTTGTTTCCAAAAGCAGACCAATATATTATTGTAAAAACGATGGATAGATTTGAAGTCGAAGGCTTTCATGGCCGGCATCCATAGTTTTTTGTGGGTTTTTTGGGCTATGTGGCCATGTTCTCGAAGAGTGTCTTCCTGACATTTCACCACCATCTGTGGCTGGCATCTTCAAAGAATTTCTCTGAAGATGCCAGCCACAGATGCTGGCAAAACGTCTGCAAGAAACTCTTTGAGAACATGGCCACATAACCCAAAAAATCACAAAAAACGGTGGATAGATTGTTTCCATTCCATTCTAGAAAGTCTCCATAGATGGAAGCTGTGGCCTGGTTTCCACTCTACCTCTCCTCCAGTTTTCAGCAGAGGAGGTCTTTTTTCTTTTCTTTTAAAGTAACAGTTTCAGAAGTGGCCTTAATATCCTAAAGACACCAGATCCTGTCTGACCATGGAAGCTAATCAGGGTTAGCACTGGGTTAAATTGGATGGGAGACTGCCAATGTGTACCAGGTGCTGTAGGTTATATTTCAGAAGAAGTAGCTAGCAAAACCACCTCTGAATATTCTTTGACTAAGAAAACCTGACATGGTTTGCTTTAGGGATGCCATAAGTCAGGAATGATTTGAATGCATACAACAACAACAAAACCCTATGAAATTCACGGGACTGACACAGCTGGCAGGTGATTTGAAGTTGCACATGCACACACAGACATAGACACGAACACATACACAATTTTGGAAGTGGTGTATGACCAGTTTCAGTTTTACACCACAATTTTCCTTAATATTAACAATGAAAGTGTGCCAGTAACCATTAGCATAATGTTTAAATGTTATACTGACAATGTCAACTATAGTTGTACTGTAGAAATAATGCAGTTTGACACACCACTATAACTGCCATGGCACCATCTACAGAATCCTGGGATTTTTAGTTTTGTGAGGCATCAGTACTCTTTGACAGAGAAGGCTAAAGCTAAACTACAAATCCCAGGATTTCATAGGCTGGAACTACATCACTTAAAGTGGTGCCAAAGCGCATTATGTCTACAGTATAGATGCACCTTGTGAGTATAGTTAGAATGCTAAAAAATACTGATTGGATGTAAAAAGGATCACATTGTGTCAAATCCTAGATTATGCAAATGCTTCTGAGTATTTGGAAATGCATTTCTCTCATCCACTGGAGCAGAATTTAAGGAGTTGGGTAAAACCCAGCATTTATAAACTGCCAAAAAAAAGAGAGATTTTATTCCTGTCACCATTCTGAAAATGTGTTGTTCTGTTAATTGAAAACCTTTTTGCCTGGACAGTTTTCTATCCCTATCTCCCAAATACCAAACAACTCCATTGAACATATCAATATGCCAATCATGCTGCCAATAATAGGAAATTGTTGGCTGTAGTCATAAATGAAGGAGTGTGGTATACAAATTCTTCTGAAAAGCCAAATTGGGAAAAAAGGCAGCCTTCAAGTGTGATGTTGTAGCTTGATGATCAAGACAAGATCAAGGAGAACCACCAAGTTTAGGGCAGAAAAAAACATGCCGAGGTTAGATGGCAGTTTCATTGATTACGATCAATATGTAGCAAGATAATTGCCCTGATGAAATTGTAGTTCTCCTAGTAAGGCCTGATAGGTGAGATATCTGGATAAGTATCTAACTGAAAGTGATACCCAGGGGAAGCTACTTTTAGTGCCTATTATAGCTTCCCAATACTTTAAGAATAGCCCTGTGTCATGCCTTTGAGATTACAAATGCAAACCAGATGGTTGACAGAACCCTCCTGCAATCACTGGAAAGTGCTTCCCCATCAGTTGCTTACCCAACATCTTTGACTGATATGACACCATTTTCAATGATAATAACTGTGGCTCCCAGTGCAATTATGATTCTTGCAATTTTTTTGTTTGCATCACGACGGAACTGGATGTTGAAGTCCGGGGAGACGTCATCACACACAGTAGCAAAAATATAATTGCAGGTACCAGAGAAGTCATACAGATAGTTGTCAAAGGTTGAGAAATGCCCAGTGCCCCATGTAGAACACGAGCCCTTGTCCACAGCTTTAAAAAAAGCAAGCAGAAAGATAATGAAATTCTGTTGGCTATGACACTTATCAATCTATTTTACATGCATACATTTTGGTTTATGACTGCTGCTCACACCAGCTAGTCTGTGTTCTCACTTTTTCTCACAGTTAGACAACTTGTTGCTCTTTAGATGCTGTTGGACTTCAGCTTTAATCCGTCCTAGACAATGCAGTTAATTGTACTGCAGTCCAGCAATATCTGGAGGCCAACAAGTTGTGCATCTTGACTGAAATCTAAGACTGACATCAACTGAATCTGCACTACAAGAATAATTCAGGGTGACATGACTTTAATTGCCGTGGGTCAATACTATGAAATTCTGGGACTTGTAGTTTGCTGTGGCACCAGAGCTTTCTGTCACAGAAGGCTAAATGTTGCACAAAACTACAGTTCCCAGAATTCCATAGCACTGAGCCATGGCGGTTGAAGTGGTGTCCCTTTAGAGTCCCCCTGGCTTCAGTGCATTTATACGTACATGCAACGGTGCCCACTTTCTGGGAAGAAGCATAAAAATCCATCTCCATTATTTCTGCAGTGCAGACGCAGCCATCCAGAGGTAATGGCCATTCACTGTCTGCAGGTCAACAATTTTTTCCTGACATTTTCTATCCATAGCTGATGTGCCCTAAAAAGTCTGCCATACATGCTTTTGAAATCTCCCCAGAACTGCTCACTGAATGCAGTATTTTAGTTTATGTTCAGTTTAGCACCTAGTTTACTCTGCTTTACATATCCTCCATTTTAAAGTTCTGCAAATCTCTTATCATAGTTTTTTTTTAAATTAAGAGTGGGGAGAAATACCTGTGTGATGAAGGCTTGGATCATTTAGATTCCTCAGTTCATCCGCATATGTTTCTAGAAAATCACAAAGGATACATAGATCAGTTCTGCATATGTACATGTGATGTTAGCATTTTATACAGTTCTGCAATCATATGGTAGTAGCCACAGGCTCAGAATAAAAATGTGATCCCATCCTGTATCTCAGGAATATCCTAGAATGTCTATTGAAATACCTCATTGTCAGGAAAAGGGGGAGTCCTGGAATATAAAATCTGAAACTCATCAATAAAGATACTATCATGGCTTCTTTTTTGTTTGAAACCTGAGCAGTTTAACAATAATATTTTCTAGTCATTGAATCATTTCCATTATACTTAGACCTTCAAATTAAATTTTGTATTAATTTGGGAGATACAGTCGGCCCTTCTTATACACGGGTTTTTTATACACGGATTTAAGCATACATGGTTTGAAAATGTTCCAAAAAAGTATAAATTTACCTTGATGTTCCATTTTTTATTAGGGACACCATTTTGCTATGTCATTATACTTAATGGGACTTGAGCATACATGGATTTTGTTATACACGGGGGATCTTGGAACCAAACCCCAGCGTATAACAAGGATCCACTGTAATTGCATTAGCTTCTCTGCCGAGATAGACCCAGGATATAACTTTCTTAAGGTGGATCTTATCACATTCACCCATCGCCGGGCAGTATGCAGCCCGTATGCAACCTGGGCTTCTCTGGGCTTGTTCTACATCTTTTCAAGAATGGGAGAATCCTGTTTTTGAAAAGCTGCAAGAGAAGCCCAGGTTTCATATGGGCTGCATACTACCTGGTGATGGGTGAATGCGATTAGATCTGCCTTAAGAAAGTTACATCCCAGGTGTATCGTGGCAGTGAAGCTAATGCGATAATCTCCCTAATAATGTTGTTTTGTAATGTTTCTAGATGACTTCCTTATTGTGTAATTCCTGTGTTCCACTCATAGAATCTTTTGGATGGAGTGTCCAGATATTGTTTTCTTCTATTTAGAAGGCTTATTTCTCCAATTCCTGACCCATCTTTTTCTTCTTCTTGAAAAATATACATCTGGATTCTTTCTGCTGTGAGTTAAAGGGATGGAACTAGGGATCCAATGAGTGGATCTTCATTCTTGGGATGTTTCTTCAGAAGGAAGGGGAGGGACACTTTTCATGATTCCCCCGAGTCCTGAAAAGCTGCTTTGGAGAGCTGGCAGACATTCTGAAACCACTTGAAGCAACAAAAAGACCCATCCTCCAGTAAAGCAATAGATGCAGTATGATTCCCCCTTGAAAAAACAGTCTGCATAAAATAATTAAATGGTAAAAGGAAAAATGATGAAAGTAAAAAGTACGTTTTGGGCCTAAATACCTAAAGATATCTTGATAGCTATGGTCTTGGAAGCTGAACAGAGCTATCCTTGGATAGCAGTGGCATCACTACAGTAGATGTCACCCAGTGTGGTAACTCATGGTGTCACACCCTTCCTTGACCTCTTCTCATTCTACACCATAAAGAATCCTTAATAATTATTTTTGTACTAATGTTACTCATAAATTGTATTTCCCATATATCACTGAATATAATGGTAATAGTTGTGACATAAAACAACTAGCAAAATTAAAATTATACCTTTAAATTACATTGTCATATGTATAGCCTAAATATATTTACATGTACAATATTTGAAGTTGTTAAAGTGAACATTTTAAAACTTGAAATGATGTTCACGTAAATACATGTAGGCTGTGTGTAAGTTATAGCCCCAGACTGGGCCGGTTTTAGGGCTGAAACAGTCTCTTAAAAAACAAACAAACTAGAAGTATCTAAAACATTTGCCCCAAGGCATTGCTGTCACTCGGGTTGGTGTAACCCAGTGCAGTAACTCATTGTGTCACCCCCCATTGACCTCCTCCCATTTCGCACCATACAGAATCAGCCAAACTGCACAGAACCTTCTTTTTGTGGCGCGCTTTGCACGCCATGATTGCACCTGTCACATGTCCATGACGTAAGCATGGCGCCCAGAGGTGTGGATGCATGTTTGCATCATGCATGCATGCACCATGTGGGCGGGGCCGTGCAGTCATGGATGTGCCTGTATGTCCTAGGGTTTGGGGATGTGTGGATGGTGCGCACTCCCCAACCCTAGTATTGGTGGCGGCACACTACTTTTGGCTTGTCTGTCCCGGATCATTATCACTTCAAAGGAATCCATCCATTATTCCTCCCAGGGGCTGTACATACAGCCCGTAACGGGTGGCAGAATGACACCCCTTTCCTAGCCGGATTGGGCCACAGCAACCTCACGCCATGGCCCTGATCCAGCCTTTCAGGGGCGCTAAAAGGAGATGCAAAAAGCGGCTCCTTTTTGCACCCTCAAAGGGTGCCATAGCCACATTGCCATGGCCCAGTTCCTGTGTATGACTATTGTACAGAGAGCTAGGCAATGAATAATTTAGAATTTTAATTCTGAAAAAATTTATTATTCAGTATCCAATGCATTTTTTGTTCCAAAATCTGTTATTCTAAAACAAATGACAATATGGCTGGGTCAGAAAGCCATTTCAGCCTCAGTAATATTTGTTGTTTTTTCCCCTCACGTTAGATGGTGGTAAAATTTACATTGCAAATTATTGAATAGTAAAAATAAGAAAGAGAAAGAATGTATTTTTCTATGTGCTATAATGTTTTGATTAGAGGAAGCAGTTCTATGCCTGCTTCTTTAGCAGGAAAATACTCACCCAAATCAAGCCATTCTGCACTTCTTCTGTCTAAAGAGAAGCAAAGATATGTTACAGATTTCTATGATGGTACAGTATATGACAGAGCTAGGAAGGAACTACAGATCAAGTCTCCAGAAGTCATTAGGATTTTAGATTATTTTGGATTTTGGAATACTTGTATTTGCATATATGTACATAATGAGATAATGATTTTTGGAGTATTTTGAATTTTCTGAATTTTGGATAAGGGAGACTCAACCTATAGTTACAGAAAAAGTGTAATTCATCTGTTTCTACAGTAACAGATTTAACTACATTACATTCCAATTTCAAAATAATAAGGGCTAGCTTCACTCCTTTTGTGGTACAACTATAACTTGACAGTTATTTTTATAGTTATAGGAGTGGCCTAAATAAAATAAAGAGGAAGAATATCATATGGTTAAAATGCTGTGCTGTGCATCACACCATTGTCATGCTGTCTGTTTGATGTACTCAACCAACAAGAAGGTGGATGGAAGACAAGTGTGCTTAGTACCACAGGCAAAAATGTAAATATATGTTTTTAAAGTTATATATTTATGTCGTAGTATGCAAATATGTTTTTAATGTCACTGAAAGCACATATAGCAAATATAGTAAACAGTTGTTTTTAAAACAGCCAATAACAATCAGAAACAGAACAAGCCATGTTAGTAAAAAAGTAACCAAAAGTAATTATTTTTGTTACTATTGAACTGAATGCCACTAGAAAACAACACATAATGGCAACAATTTTTAAAATAACAACACCCATAACAGGAAAAGGGAAAAATAATTGTGGGTTTTATTTAATCAAAGGCAGCATTTTATCTTTGTTTGCATATGCACACCCACACACACACATATATGTGCTGCTTTATGCCCTGTATTATTCCTTTTCATGGCTTCAAACACAGTGGCAGAATCTATTTTATTGGAATCCCTTGGACTGAATAAAAAATTTGGCTCTCAAAGAAATGACCTTTATGGCTTGAAAGTTGTGATAATCATTTGAAACCATCAGTGGACCCAATAACCCATCTCCAGAATAATCACACTACTTTAAAGCCCTTGCCTTTGCTTACTATGTACTGAATGCAGACTATTTAGTCTTAAACTAGGGAGCTTATCATTCTGCTTAAATAACCCGGCTTACCTCTTCCGAACCAAAGTGTAATTTGGACTGCAGCCAGGTCGTATCACAAGGATTTTGCCACCGGACCTGCTGCCCAGGTCCCAGGCGTGCTTTGAGAGCCTCATTTTGAAATGGGGATTTTTTCGACTTCAGAAAATTGCCACCAAAGTGCGCCAGGGACCTGGGCTGCACCCAGGTTGGACTCATCCGGAGGTTTTGTTGGCAAAATCCTTGTGATAGGCCCTAGCTGCAGTCTGAATTACGCTTCAGTTTGGAAGAGGTATGCCAGGTTATTTAAGTGGTGCAATAAGGTCCTAGGAGTGTCCACAAGAAAAGGTCTACTCAGAACACTTCTAGAGGAGATAAGCGGGAGAAGAAATATTTGCCATTTTCTTCTTCCTTCTGCAGCTGCCAGTGCCACTTCCCCAAACAAGCTGGAAAATTACTTTCATGAAAACATCAGATAATGACCAGCAAAAGCCATATATAACATAGCAGTTAGCAGTTAGCAAAATTATGCTCTGTGACCAGGTATGTTAACCTATGGTTGCTCAGTTATAGAAGGCTCAGGGATGTCGCTGTTTTCAATCTTTTTAAAGGTAAGTTTGCAAGCTTTGGTTCCAGGGAAATCATCAAACCTAGTTTTTCAAGTGACTATAGAGGAAGAGTGAGCCACAATTGTTTGAACTTTATTTTCCTGGACACCAGTGTAATTGCCTGCCACACATGGCTGTGGAGTCAGAGGCATGGAAGAAATTTGGGTGGAGTTGGAGTCAGAGTCAGAAGAAATATACCAACTCTGACTTCAAAATAAAAACAATTTACAGCAATGTATGGTAAATATATAATTTTATACTTATATTTTATACTTAAATATATATTTATTCTATGACATATTAGGCAATTCTCAGAAGATAACACAATCATAAAACCCAAAACATTTCAAAATTAACAAAAAACAGTAACTCCTAAGGTTGAAAAAACAACAAAGCAAAACACAGAAAAGAGAGCCTAACATATTTTTATGTAGAGCTGGCCAAATGCCTCATTCAATGGACTGAAAAACATGGTTGCTATGTGCAGAGAAGAGGAGGAGGATAAACCCTTGTTTTTGTTCTAATTATGCATTGACTAGAAGATGGAACTTTCCTGAGATCAATGGCATCTTTGTTGCTCTCCTGTGGTTGTGACAGAATGTGCCAGAACCACAGGAGAACAGCAAATATGCTAGCTCTCTCACCAAAGTCTGCCTGTGCAGTTCTACAATGTGAGAAATCAAGCAGGTAGTGCTGATACAATGGTTGGTCACCCTCCCAGCCAATGTTGGCTGCATCTGCACTGCAAAAATAATGCAGTTTGATACCACTTTAATTGCCATGGCTCAATGCTATGGAATTCTGGGATCTGTAATTTGTTGTTGCCTCCCAGCTTTCTCACAGAGAAGGTTAAATATCTCACAGAACTACAAATTCCAGAGTTCCATACCATGAAGCCATGGCAATTAACACAATGTCAAACTACAATGGCAGCTGGGGTCATTTTCTCTGGTATAATCTCACTGCAATAAAATTGCAGTGATCCCCCACCCTCTGAGAGTTTTCATTTTATTTACATCCTCCCTTTCTTTCAAAATAGGACCCAAGATGGATTTCACTAAAAGATTAAAACAAAATAGAATTATGTTGTATAAAACCTAAAAAAATACAGCATTGTATTAAAATGCTTTTAAAGGTTTAAAATACATATAAAATGTAAGATCAAGGAACAGCACACCCCATTAAAAGACTCTTCTGCCACATCCAATTAAATAAATAAATTTAGATGACACACACCTCTGAAGTGAGTGGAAATCAGATTGAAACCATCCTCTTGTTACAAACCGGAGCAAAAAGACAAATTCAGGATATTCCTACTTAGCTTTGTAAATGAGCACATTCGATATAAATACCCCAATGCCAGAGTGGTTCTGAAGGAGTGATCTAGCCTAACCCTAACCGGAACCCTAAAGCTGCATATAAATGCACTAGTGTAGGTGCGCATTAAAATGGATGGAGCTGCAGGACCCAAGTGGTTGGGATGAAATGCAAAAAAGTGAAAGCGTGACACCTCCAATGGGTGGAATTACAACATATACAAACCAGATGGTCCAAGAGGGGGAATGGGGTGAAGGAGGGATGAAGGGGGTATTTGGGAGGACATGATTGTGCTTTGCCAGTGTTTTACTGGGCACACTGATGAGCAGATGCCCTGTTCTGGAGGAGGATTTCAGGTGTGACTGTGAAAATGATCAGACCAGCACTGGTAAATTGCCTCTAAAACATTGAGGAAGCGCATGTGTGTGAAAGCCTGGCACACTTCCTAAATGTCAGGGGATCATCAGCTCCCCTCCAGCATCACTGAATCATCTAGGGAGAGGCAATTGCCTCTGAATGTGTAACAAGTGAGTTTAGGATACAGGGAGGAAGCCACAAAAGAATGGCAACCACTCCACTGCTGTGGCACAAGAAGCAGCCCAATTCAAGTTACATTTATAGATGTTTACCTCTTTCTGGTACAACTCTCTGTCTTTGGAAAATCTCTTGTGTCAAAGAGCCATCCCTGTGGAAACCTGTAGGGAATAAAACAAATTGAACAGAGAAAAAATAGTCAATTTTGTAGAAAAAACAAATTGTTTGCAGAGAAAAAGCAAGTTTTTCCCCAAATAATTTTTCATAAAAAGTCCTCAAATGTGAAAAATAATAAAAATGTGCAGAAACTTTTGTGATCTCACCAAATAGGGAAAATATTTGAAATTGTTCATTCTCATATTGTTGTTGTTGTGTACCATCAAATCATTTCTGACCTATAGTGACCCTAAGGTGAACATATCACAAGGTTTTCTTGGCAAAATTTGTCCAGGGTTGACGTTTGCCTTCTGAGACTTAGAGCATATTTCTTGCCCAAGTCATGCCATGTGTTTCTATGGTTGAGCAGGGATTTGGACCCTGGTCTCCAGTCATAGTCCAGTGCTCAAACCACTATACTATGCTGGATTCATTCTTATATTCCCACATAGAAAAAGTATTATAAAACAGTCTTCTGTCTGCATAATAGTGGCATCAAAGTTGCATTCTCTCATCAGAATGTCCATTAGCAGAGGAAACAGTGTTCCCAAAGTTATCTGTTTTTGCCCCACATATCTTTTGAATTTATTAATGCACTTAACATAAACCTGTTGCTAACTATTAAATCTGAGAAGTCTGGATTTTGGAAAAGGCTGAACCCTGCACTGAGTATTCTCCTGCTAAATATACTTCCATATTTGCTTTGCATTACTTTCTAAGAAGGAGCCAACCATTTTCTTGTGGGGAATAACTTGGACAGTTCAACATGGTTAACTGGTGAATTTCTGCTCACAGGCCTTGAGGCACATATTTCTGTTTTCAGACACTTCCTGCTGCCTATGCCAGATGAATGTAACAATAACCTATTGTGAAATACTTCGTAAATCACACATTTACTGATTCAGCTTCCTTGTGAAGGGGAATTATGTGAATTTGGTGTTTTATTCTTGAGAATTTCAGACATTTGAAATACTCAACAGTAGTCTGAAGGATCTTTTAAAGCACACAATTATAGCATTTTGATTTCACTTTAACTGCCATGGCAACATCTTATGTAGTTTGGTGATGTGCTAGAGCTCTCAGGCTGAGATGTCTAAATCTCATCGAATACTCCATATCCCCAATTGCTTGTTGCCTATTTTAACTGGATTGTTTTACTGTTCAATTGCTTAATTGTTGTTTTAGGGGAGGGAGGGAAACTGGGATATTGGGATTTTGTATGAATGTTTTAACTGTAAGCTGCCTCGATTTTGGGTATAA